>NC_139644.1:22192292-22229792 GCF_964638095.1 Poromitra crassiceps | reverse complement strand
TGTGTGTGTGTGTGTGTGTGTGCTCTGTGACACACAGTATAGATGGCAGAGCAGTGTGTGTGTGTGTGTGTGTGTGTGTGTGTGTGTGTGCTCTGTAACACACAGTATAGATGGCAGAGCAGTGTGTGTGTGTGTGTGTGTGTGTGTGTGTGCGTGTGTGCGTGCGTGCGTGCGTGCGTGTGCGTGCTCTGTGACACACAGTATAGATGGCAGAGCAGTGTGTGTGTGTGTGTGTGTGTGTGTGTGTGTGTGTGTGCTCTGTGACACACAGTATAGATGGCAGAGCAGTCACAGTATTTATTTTAGTTGTAATCTGCCCACTGCAGCTGAGCTGTATTGTTATGGAGATGTCAGCTGTTTATCCAGCTAAACTTCACCACCCACCATGGGGATATTTGCTGGAGGTGGTTGCCACGGCGACAGAGCCCTTGTTTATCTGTTGCCCTGCAGAGGGGTGGGGTGTTGTAGGTTGTTGAATGTTGCAGTGGCCAGAAGCCAGAGAATGGTAGATGGAATCCAGGGAGAGGGAAAGGCCAGCCCAAAATAAACGCACACAGAGCGGGCGGAACGGCCCCGCACCCTATACACAGGCCAGATAAGGAAGCAAGGTCCATTTTATGATAGGATCATGTGACAATATTTGACCTGCCTGAGGAGATACTCTGCTCACACGTGATCTGACAGGTGTCTACCTTTTGGGGAAGAAAAGAATATTATCCAACAATAGTCATAAAATCTTTTTTTTTATGGAACAAGTTACTCGTGTCTCTTAGACTAGTAATTGCCATATGTTTTCATATTGGCATATGAAAACAATTTGCCAGTGGGGGGGGATTATTTCACTTGTTTCAAAAGCAAATCAACTTCTCAACATGTATGTATGTATGTGTATATATATATATAGAGCATATTGAAGCATGTACATAACTAATATATAGTATATGGTGATGGTAATAGTTATATATATAATTATATATATAAGATATGGTAATGGTATATATATAAAGGTATACATAATATGTGATGTAGTTTTATGTATATTCTACACATCTGTAATGGTATGTAGGTCATTCTGATGTATGCAATATCTTGAAAGGTACAGTATGTATGTATGTAATATCAGAAATTGTACCGTTTGTACAGAATGTATTTTTTTGTACAGAATGTAAATTTTGTATGTGATATCTTTAAACTATGCAAGTTGTTTGACCCCAGGAAGAATAGCTGCAGCTCTGCTGTAGCTAATGGGGATCTTAAATAAAGATAAAAAAAAAAAAAACAGTTTTCTTGAATGAAGCCTTGATCCTGGAGTGATCAGCCTCATTTGAAGATATTGTTGCTTCTTTCAAGAAAATTCTCAAAACAGGTGGAATTGTATTGAAAGAGAGAGAAATCATCTCACATCATCAGCAGATTTTGTCACACAAACAAGCTTTTAAGAGTCAGTATTAGACTAAATGGCTTTATGTCTATATTTCATCTCCTAAAACACATACACAGATGCACACACACACTGCCCCTATACGCATACGAACCCTTTTCCTGCCCCTTACTTTTACATAAATGCATAGTCAATCTATTCCGTATGGGGGAGAACAAGGTATGATCTAATTCGAGGTGAGGACCAGGTGGGGGGAGGAAGAGTGATTATGCTTCAAATGAGATGTGAAGACTAAGATACTTTCATGTGTCAGAGGTGATGCATAAATCTCATCCGGTGATGTGCGATGGTGATTAAGTTGAAAGGTCATTGCTGCCTTATTCAACTGTTTATTGGTCATCCGGGTAGTGCAGTGGTAGATTCCCTGCCTACCAACGCGAGGGTCGCAGGTTCAAGCCCCTGTGTTACCTCCGGCTCGGTCGGGCATCCATGCAGGCACAAATTGGCTGTGTCTACAGGTGGGAAGCCAGATTAAGGGTATGTGTCTCTGGTCAGTCGGGCGGGGGCTGTTCAGGGGGGAGGGGAACTGGGGGGAATAGCATGATCCTCCCAAGCCAGCCCAGTATCACGGCCAAACATGTGTCTGCTTCAGTCAAACATGAGAGCATCTCACACAGGGTGCTAATTTCACGGAGGCCATGGCCGCCATTGCCCCTCCCACTGACCGTGACGCCCTGAGATCCCTAAGGCCACCTTGGCAGCAGTGCCCTGCTACCAGCCTGCCACTGTCAGTTGCTGTAAAAGCGTCAGTGGTCTCAGTTTAATGTAGCCTATGCAAAGGATGTGTCATTGGTTCCTTTTAACACGCATTTCAGTAAGAACAGAAGTAACACGCACCAAGTGGCTTTCCCTTGCCTAACCCTAAGCTCCGCCACACATTGTCACGTTTGACTGAAGCAGAAGGTGACATTGTCACGGTGCCTGGGTGGGACTATTACCCGCCTTGGCGTTATACCAGGTCGCAGCCGGGTTGCCCACGTGCCACGTCCTGCCAATGAAACTCCTCGCTGTCAGGGGAAAAGAAGTGACTGACATATGTATCGGAGGAAGCATGGAGGAGATGGATTTGAACTGAATCCATCTCCTGCGGGCCAACATTTAAAAAACTGACGTTATGTCAAAGCAGATATGCATCATGTGGTTTTCCTACAGGAAGTGAAGTGTTGATGCTAGCAGTGAGCGGAGTCGAGGCATATTGATGAATTTGAGCACTATAGGCTACAGTGTTTTAATTTCAGGTACTTTCAAGGCCATCGTCAACTGTAAAAACTTTCAGGGGTTTTCACGGCCAGAACCCTGCAGACAACAAGGGTGGACAAATGTTTTTGTGATTTTGTTCATTTTTTGATGGGGGGGTTTGTTTTCTAAAAAATCAGGTTGTAAATTATCCACTCCCTGCTGTCAACCTGTACCATTATTCGCACCATGATCCCAATATCACACACCCCTGCTGAAAAATGGTTCTTGTCATTTTGCAGTTATCAAAATGGTCAAAGATAGGCTATTGAAAATCAGCACAATATATTAGCGACCAGTAGTTTCAATACAAAAATGTATCAGCCTTCAGAACCCCATATCAGTCAAAACCCTAATTCACATTATAATTGGCATCTGCTAGAGAAAGGGCATGCGACTCCCTCAGTCCCATGGAAACACTTGTGCTTGTTTTCAGATATTACAACAATGACTGTATCTAGAGTTCTGGTGAAAGATAAAGCTTCATAGTTCAGCTGTGGTATTTTAGGGGAAGATAATTGCGAGGTGTGCTGCGGTGACCGGACCACAGATCCCTCTGGGGGCGGGGTCAAAGACATGCTGTCTGGGATTAAGACAGGGAAGTAGGAGGCAAAACATTCTTAACATGACAGTAGTCCTCTGTGGATATCTGCCACCGCACTGACAGCCTTGTGCCTCACTAACATTGTGGAAATATGACTGTTGCTGCAGCACTGAATGAGAGGCAGCTGTCAGAATGTCAGCCGTCAATGGAAAACTGATAGCAATGGACATATGTTTTACCCACTTGGTTGTTTAAACAAGTTCATTAACCATATAGGGTGGAGACATCTGTCTTCTTTGTGGGAAAACAGATGTCTGGCCAGTGTGGGCAGTGTGAAATTGTAGCCTCCTTTTCCCACAAGGGGGTGGTATAACACTAGGGAGAAGTAAACGTGTAATGATATGACTATTGGTTCTGCAATTTAGGGCTGCTTGACTACTGTACACAGTGAATAACACAGAAGATTCCTGACTTGCTAAATATAGTATTTTTTTACACAGAGCAAACAGATGGCTACTTCTGTTCTTACATAGATCATTTTCTGTCAAATGTGAGACTGCTGAGATATAGGCCTAATTGTGTAAAAGTGAAACTTCTTTGTTTACTAACCACATAAGTCTTTGCAGTGAAAGGAAAGCAGGTTGTGCATCTGAAAGGTAGAACTGCATGTATATGCATATGAACTGCATGTACAGTATGTATTTCTTTTAACTTGCAGCATGATTTTTTTGCCATTTCTCTCCATAGCTCAAAATCACACAACAATGTTTTATGATAACGAAACATTTTCCTACAGCTTTAAAATAAATTACATTTAGAATTCATATTTAGCGGGTATACTCTATACTAGGTTTTTGGTTTTTGGCTAATGTTTTTGCATGAAAAGATTCTGAAAAACAGGGCTACCCTTTGGCTAACTTTTTGGATTAGTCACCTACTGCATTATGCAAGTGTGTGACTGAGAGTTTGGTAGAACCACAAATGGCAGGAAATGCACCTGTGGCTAAGTTGGCTTAAGTTTCAGTATGACTATAAACTCACATATGGCAGGTTTTGTTTAACGCTCCATGGCTTTAGGATCATTTGGAAGATATTCAACCACACTCTCAGTTCTCATTAAGAATGTTATGAAATGACTGTGTAGCCTCCAGTGGCTTGCTGGCAACAGCTTGGTCCACCAGCATCACCACTAGATGGCACTCTACACTAATACATACATACATACATACATACATACATACATACATACATACATACATACATACATACATGTGTATACCGGTATATATATATATATATATATATATATATATATATATAGATATATATATATACACACATACATGCATAGATACATGTGTATACCGGTATATATATATATATATATATATATATATATATAACATTTAGTTTTTTATATGAATGAGTAGCCTCACAGTAAATGTCAAATTAAATATTTGCTTCAATTAATAGATTGTGTTTCCTTAATGTAATGGGAAAATGACCATGTAAATGAAATCAGATCCTAGTTGTAATGACTGCTCTGCCTAAACGAGACCTTAATACATCTTCTCCACTCACCAATTTGCAGGCTAATGCTGCTATGTGGCTACACATTTCTCCTATTTTCCCTAACCTTTCTCTCTGTCTCTCTTGTGTCTCCACAGGATAACATGAAGGCACCGAAAGCTTCCAAGACCAAGGAGGCAGAGACAGTGGCTGAAGGATCTGTGGAGGGCCTGGAGCAGATCCCTGAGGAGGGAGGAGAGGAGCCCCACGTCGACCTCGACTCGGACGAGGAGGTGGAGATTGAAGAGATCATCGAGGAGTCTCGCGCCCAGCGTATCAAGCGCACCAGCAAGGAGCGTGTGGACAACATAAAGAAAGCCTTCTCCAAAGAGAACATGGAGAAGTCCAAGTTAAAGACCAGAGAGAACATGGAGAAGACCAAGCAGAGGACCCGCGAGAACCTGGAGAAGACGAGACTGAGGACGCGCGAGAACCTGGAGAAGACCAAGCACAGCCTGGAGAAGAAGATGGGCAAGCTCAGCTCCCGCATGACCCCCAACACGGAGCGCAAGGCCAAAATGACGTCCTCCAAAGAAAAGTTGACCAAGTCCCTGACCCCCGACCACACGGTCTACGCTCGCTCCCACACCACCGTGTACCGTGTGCCCCCCTTCACTTTCCACGTGAAGAAGATCCGGGACGGGGAGGAGGAGGTGGTGCACAACACAGAGATGGTGGAGGTGGCCGAGACAGAGAGCGGCCTGCTGGCAGGCGAGGAAGATGGGCTGGGTGTGCACCTGGAGGTGGAGGAGGGCGAGCTGGTGAGCGTAGACAGCCCAGAGATGGAGGCTCTGCTGGAGGTGGCCAAGGACTCTCAGCTGGTCCTGGTGGAGACAGACCACCTAAAGAAGTAGACCTGCCCAGCTCCCTGCTGCTGTGATTTGAGGAAGGGTGCGATGGAACGACAAAGAGGGGGAGGAGTAATCAGTGAATGATTCTAATCACAAGGACACAATATTAGTTATAGGGACTTTACGGACGTGATCACAATCAATGGCGTTTCATTTGTTTTCTGTTTTCTTTTTATCTTACCCAACAGGGATGACTATTAACTTTGATATTTGCTCCTCTTTAGCATAGAAATGAAAAAAACAAACAAAGCTAGTTTTTGCAATATGCTGCATGGGGTTCCTTTTATTCCTGAATTATTTTCACGGCTTTTTAGGTTTTCACTGAGTGACTGTGATCATTTCGTGACAACAGCTATGCTAGATCTGGAGTTCTAGATCTGGAGTTCTAGGGTATTTGCTGTTTGTTGTAGAATTTTGAGGGTTTCTCAAATAGGAACCCTTGACAAGTGCCACAAGGAAAAAGGTATAAATAGTCTTTGCTATTGAGATGTATGTACAATATTTGCCTTGTAAGATATGCACATCAATAGGTATGGTAACAGAAGGTTGCTAGCAAGGTTTGTAATGTTTGTGGTCATGCAATGTGCAAGATAATGAAATGAAAGAATGCGTAGGCAGCGTTTAGGCCTATAAAAGATATAGAGAGGCAAGAGAAGAAGAGACAAATGGGATTGGACTCAGTGAGTGTCTTTTACAAAAACATGAAGCAGACATGCAGTCTCAACACTTCCACATTAGATCATAAAGCTACGTGGGCTCTGCTCACTCAGCCATTGTGCCAAATGTTACGATGGAAAGTTTGTCACATTAAAGACTGATGGATGACTGAAAATAAGAGGGCAATGTCTGTTACCTGAAATGATAGCAGGGAATGAACCGTTTGCTTATATTAATTTCGCTTTTGAAATAATCACAAAATTCAATAGAGCAGCCCATGACGGATATTTGAAACTACTGTTATGACCAATGAAACCAAAAGTAATTTTTTCTCCAAAACAAAAAAAGGAGAAAGAAGGACGATCACCTCAACATCCTTTTATTGAGGTTTAAGTTGTACTATACTATGTGTGAAAATAGCCCTCTTCTGATCCCAGAGCTGATCTCTAATCCGAGATTCATCCCAAATTTGATCCAATGCCAATGAAACTTAGAATGTAATCGCTACTCTGTTTCTTCACTATGTGTGCTTGATAACATTAGTAGAAAACGTTTTGAATGTTACATTGTTAGATTACAATGTTACATTGTTAGATTGTATTTACTGTAAGATGTTTGGATGTCTAGTCACCCTGTCACAAGCGTTGTACCTGGACATGCTGTATACTAAAGTGCCACATCACACTGCTGCACAGAAGGGGAGAAGATTGACTGTGTCACCATGGCCACAGCTATTCACAGCACATTTGCACATCCCCATTAAATTTTCCAAGGTAATTGCAGGCAGAAAAATGACACCCCTGAAGTATATTTCAGGACCAAATGACGGTTTAATGACGTCTACGTCACTTGTGGAAATGTAAATGTCGCACTAAATGATAATTGAATTGAGACGGCACGGCACGGCAGGTGTTATGGATGGCACGGCACTTTAATTGAATGCAAGGAACACAAAATCTTAGTTTGCAGAGACCAGGTGCAATCTCATGTACGTCCTCAGAAGAACAGAAGGAATGTGCCAAAATAACTTCCAATATTTTTAATCCGTAGTAAGCCATGGATGAATGCTGCTGAAAGCCAAGTACTAAGACATGTTCGTTTTTGAATGCATTAAACACATTTCATCTGATTATTTCTTTGGTCCTTTTCTTTCTAACGTAAAGAGAAATGTGTATGGATATCTGACCATAACCCACATAAAGAGGTTATCATTGGACAGAAGACGCTCATAGAGGCCTGACAACTTGGTTAAAGAGCTCCATTCAGGACACTGTGATGAGTGTCATTATTCTGAGCCAATCCATCAAGGCCGTGTTCCATCTTCAAACAACAGAGGGACAAAGGGCTTGAACGCACGGCTTCCTTCTCTCTCCCTAGAGCCCCCTGTCTGACCTTGATGCAGTGTGGGCAGGCAGAGGCCCGCTGTGCACCGCGGCATGGGATGCCATTAGGCTAATCAATGGCAATGTGATTAAAGAGAGTGCTCCCAGCGCTGAGCTAGGACAGAGAGAGAGAGAGAGAGAGAGAGAGAGAGTGTGTGTGTGTGTGTGTGTGTGTGTGTGTGTGCGTGTGCGTGTGCGTGCAAGATGTGTGTACATTATGTTCACACAGTGCCTGATGCATATGAGCTGGGGGGAGTATTCACACTCAGAATAGTAGTGGAACCAAATTCTGTTGAGATGTTTTGGCATAACAACATCCAACGACAATTACAAAGACAGGAAGGAACAATGACATCTTTGCCTGTGGCATCCTTAAGCTTATTGTATTGAATTTCAGGTGAATACAATCGTCATTTGCATTACATGTAAAACACTGATGACTTCTTCCTGTTTTTACATAAGCTATCTTATCATGTATACTTATTTTGTCGTGTTGTAAGCTACTGGCTATTCAAATGTGAGCTGGCCTGCTAGAACCGCGGGGGGCAGATCAAACCTCATATCAAATAAAATGATGAGCCACACTACTGCAATGAGATGTCCACACTTCCACATACCGAAAATGTGACACATAATTTGCTCTCTGTGTTACTAGTTCGTACTCAAAATAATAAAGCTTGCTTTTTGTGTTGACTTGAAGGCCTCTTTCCCTAACCACTGCTATATAAATAAAAGCATTATTCAATTATTTTCCCAAATTTGCATAGGCCAACTCACTCTTTCTTTCTTTAAAGAAAAGAAATAATTAATTCTTTCTTTCTTTCTTATCCGAATATATATATATATTTTAGAAGGATACTATACAAATTCCACAGCCAAAGGGATACAAAATAATAATAAATAAATAAACAAACAAACAAACAAACAAACAAACAAACAAACAAACTCACTATTTAGTAACCTACCACAGACACACTGCATCCCAGGAATGTTACAGGAGTATTATAATGATTTTAATCATAATAATGTCAAACTGATATCCTTTTCTTCTTTTCTTTCTCTGGTCCACCTACACCTACAGCCTTTGCTAGAGCAGCGACAGGAGGAATACTGATACTGTATTGGTGTTATTAAACTCTTGATGACGTAGATGCTGCCAGTAATTCAGATGATTTCCAGCCGGGCTCTTCTGTCGAGGAGAACCTCTCCCTCCGCCGCCAATATGAATGCGGGCTTCTCCTCACATCCATTCCGAGGGAGGGTTGTCATGAGGGAACAGCGCAGTTGCGACAGCAGTAAACACGACGCCCTCAACCAACCTTTGCCTCTACGCCCGCCTCTCCAGTTAATACACTCCACTCTGATTGGCCCCTGGACATATCCCGAATACTATTGGCTTCCTGGCGTGTCAATAAACCGATTGGTGGAGTCTGTCTGGCTGTCGTGGCTGCAGTGCAGGGGAGGGGTTGGAGAAGGAGAAAAAAAGGTCTGCGTGTGTGTGAGAGAAGTGGCCACTGGCTGGGCTCCATGTCAGCGAGGAAAGAGACATTGTTACTTTCTTTTTGAGTCATCTCCCTCGCTTTTGTCTGGTTTTTAATTTGACCGAAATACTCATTGGCTGCTTTTGTCAGTATTTTCCGATATTGACAGCTGTCATATTTTTCCTGACAAACTTTCCAAAGTAGCAACGACGTGCCAGGTAAGCGGTTATGTTGAACGTTGTCGTTTTTTTGTTTCTGCGTTTGCCGTCTGTTTACGCTACAGTATTTCCCATTTCTGACCTGGCAAATTATGTTACATCAATATAACGTAATTACATAGTAGTACCGTTACCATAATGTTCAGTTATAAAATGTTCAGCGTTTGAACATTCACATTAGAGAATCCTTCTACGTCACTGTTACATAACTGATTAAAGTTGTATTACCTAGCTATATCTTCACTTACTGTAAGAGATGCACACTTTTGCCCAGACTGTAACGTTATTGACTCGATTTGTCACTTGTGCCAGATGTGCCTATGTAATTAACATTAAGTAATTACATGAATTAAGTCTCTTATTGTTTTCTATTTGATGGTGTATGGATAATTGACCCAGCATTGTTTTATCATTGTCAAATATGTTTACCAACTGCTGAATATCATAGTAGCCTAAACGTGGCTGCCATGCTTAACTGGACGTAGTAGAATAGGTCATTGTTTTATGTTTGTCTTTTGTCACGCCCATCTTCATCCCAGCTGCAGACCAACATGTCTGACACCGTGCATCTGGATTTTCCATTATGGATATTCCATTTTACTTGATCTGACACTGACACAGATTTAACTGAGAAGTGGGTCCCAAAAATGTCTCAGTCAGGGTTTAGTGGGGGGAACCCCCTACCTTAGAGGTCTTTGTTTCTTTCATCTTGGCAGCATCCGAATTTTCAAAACATTGCCGTTAGTGCAGCGAAGGCCATGCTGTTGTCTAGTCATAGACATAGCAGTGAAATGGTGTTTAAGTGTTTTGTTTACTACACTGGCATATATACATGCAATGTTAATCGTCAAGTAAACTACCTTATTCACCTGTACAGCCTACTGTGCAGTGTGCACACTATTTTTTTCTTGGCATCAGCACTACATTTGATGCAATGTGAAAGTGAGAACTTGGCATGGTTATTGATTTTTCAAGGAAATACTCCCAGGAATACCAATGGCATGTTTTCAGCAAATCACTTTGTACTTTACTGGTAAGTTAACGTTAAGTCAAGTGTCAGTTGGACATGACCTGTAAGCTTTGGAAACTGGGCCAGCAGCACACGCGTCAAAAGTCAGGGCCATAATCATTCGTCCTCTCTAACCTTTAGAGAGAGTTTCAACACTGGTGGAGTCAGACAAAGACAGCAGATCACAATATCTACCTTACACACTTAGGCCGGCTTTTACATGGTGAAACTTTCACCCAACTAATTTAGTTGCAGTTTGCAAATTGCATTTCCATGCAACTTGACAGTTACAGACAGTACAAGCAATTAAAAAATAAGTCTCATGCAACACGGTAGGGGAGTGTCACACTCCCAGTGACTCCCAAGTCTCCACCAAGGACACATGATATGTAATATGTCACCTAGAGACAAATGCTTAATTAACAATAGCTTTGTTTGAGCTACATCCAAATGAGCTTTTCCTTTTAACATCTGAGAGTTGGTTTTGACATACCAGTGAGTGACTGATTAGGATTGGTGTGGTCCTGTATGAAGCAATTCTATTTGTCACATCAGGAACCAACAGACATAATACTACTACTACTACTACTACTACTACTACTACTACATAGTTTTGTGGTACTTCTCAGACAGTACAATTGATAATCCTGCAGAGTTATCACAGAGGGTCTGCCATATAGCAGTGCAGTTCAACCAGTTGGTTTTTGGTAAATTTAGGGGTCACTGGGTTTTTGCTCAATAGAGTACCACAGGAATGAGTCTGGAAGGCCTGGATGTTAGCACTTACTACGTGTAAAAGTCAATGGGATTTTTGTAAGGGGATTTTGGTTAAATGCTTGAAATAAGGTATGTCTGTGGTTAACAAAAGTTTATGACACAGTGAACTTTGTGTTCAGCAAGATAATCTTCACAAATGAGGCCCACTTTTTAAGGCTGGCTTTACAGTTTACTACTGTAGTTGCAGGTTCCAAATTGCATGAAACATCATTTCCATGCAACTTGACAGTTACACAAAGCAATTCAAATAATCAAGTCTCGTGCAACACTGAGTTTATTTCACTAAAACAAGGGAGCTAGATTGGCAATTTTTCATCTGTCACATTGTTTCCTTGTTTTTATCAAGGGGAAGTGTAACTGCATCTTTGTATCTTATCGCTAAACGTCTGTGGGTGAATGACTGGCTACTCAAAAGAGTCCAATGCATCATTTCACACTCTATTCAAGGAGCTCCAATGAGCCTCAGCCTAATGTTAATTATGATAGGCGGTACCGTAAGTTAACGTTAGCCACCGGCTAACTGCAAAAAACAACAACATTTGTTTGTTGTCATGGCTCAGCTGTTTGACAAAATCCAAAACGTTAGCATTAATTACCAAACTTGCAGTTGAAGTCTATGAGGATAATCTCCTTCTAATCTCCTTCTGAAGGATACCATACCAAGATACCATTGTATGTTTATTTTGTTCATTTTGGTGCTAAGGAGTTGTTGAGTTGAAATATCAGTTGAAATTGGTTGAAATGATATCGCATCAACAATAGTTTGCCGAGCTCATGATGTCAAACAGCTGAGATGGCTCACCTGTTTGACATCATCATCTGACACGTTATCAGCATTTTGATTGGCTGTTGCGTGAAACTAGTTTCACAAAGTTGAGGGTTTTGCAACTGTTGCTGCTGAATTTCAGTCAGACAGGTTTCAAGTGTGTTGCAGAGGGCTTTACACCATGCAAAATATGTGATTTTCAATTCATGATTTTTGAAGCGTAAATGCATTTTTTAAATGTGATTTTTCAGAAAATGTTTCAAAAGTCATAGAAAGTGGTCCTCATTGTGAAGATTACCTTCCTGAACACAAAGTTCACTGTTTCATAAACCTTTGTTAACCACAGACCTTATTTCATACATTCAACCGAAATTCCCATACAACAATCCCATTGACTTTTACATGTAGGAACCAGGAAGTGCAGGGACTTCTCGGTAAGCATACAAAAATATGTCGTCTCTGCTGTACTTGATATACAGACACAATAGATAGTGGAAATATATATGGGTCACATAATTGCACAAGGAAGTTTCACAATGGACGTTTTATAAGCTTGTTGGCCTCCATTTGTCTTTGGCTCGTCTGATAGCCTCCTCAGTAGGCTACTACAGTATGCCCTACTGTACAGTGTATCATAGAGATACTATTACATTGAGATACTGTTTGTAATTATGGATCCACTGGGAGCTCTTTTAGCAGAAGTAACACAGATAAATCATAATTCTTGTATAATAGCAGAAGCAAGTAATTCAGATGGTGAAAACTGAAAAGAAACTAGTCTGCGCAGTACGCACATACATTATGATGACTCAGCTGCTCTGTGCTGCGATCCTCTTATGGTTTCTGCATGCACAGTCATTTACACTGCAGAGATGTAGGCTAGGCCTACCTGTTTCATATATCATGCAGTCATTTACACTGCAGAGATGTAGGCTAGGCCTACCTGTTTCATATATCATGCACAGTCATTTACACTGCAGAGATGTAGGCTAGGCCTACCTGTTTCATATATCATGCACAGTCATTTACACTGCAGAGATGTAGGCTAGGCTACCTGTTTCATATATCATGCACAGTCATTTACACTGCAGAGATGTAGGCTAGGCTACCTGTTTCATATATCATGCACAGTCATTTACACTGCAGAGATGTAGGCTAGGCCTACCTGTTTCATATATCATGCACAGTCATTTACACTGCAGAGATGTAGGCTAGGCTACCTGTTTCATATATCATGCACAGTCATTTACACTGCAGAGATGTAGGCTAGGCCTACCTGTTTCATATATCATGCACAGTCATTTACACTGCACAGATGTAGGCTAGGCCTACCTGTTTCATATATCATGCACAGTCATTTACACTGCAGAGATGTAGGCTAGGCCTACCTGTTTCATATATCATGCACAGTCATTTACACTGCAGAGATGTAGGCTAGGCTACCTGTTTCATATATCATGCACAGTCATTTACACTGCAGAGATGTAGGCTAGGCCTACCTGTTTCATATATCATGCACAGTCATTTACACTGCAGAGATGTAGGCTAGGCCTACCTGTTTCATATATCATGCACAGTCATTTACACTGCACAGATGTAGGCTAGGCCTACCTGTTTCATATATCATGCACAGTCATTTACACTGCAGAGATGTAGGCTAGGCTACCTGTTTCATATATCATGCACAGTCATTTACACTGCAGAGATGTAGGCTAGGCCTACCTGTTTCATATATCATGCACAGTCATTTACACTGCACAGATGTAGGCTAGGCCTACCTGTTTCATATATCATGCACAGTCATTTACACTGCAGAGATGTAGGCTAGGCCTACCTGTTTCATATATCATGCACAGTCATTTACACTGCACAGATGTAGGCTAGGCCTACCTGTTTCATATATCATGCACAGTCATTTACACTGCAGAGATGTAGGCTAGGCTACCTGTTTCATATATCATGCACAGTCATTTACACTGCAGAGATGTAGGCTAGGCTACCTGTTTCATATATCATGCACAGTCATTTACACTGCAGAGATGTAGGCTAGGCCTACCTGTTTCATATATCATGCACAGTCATTTACACTGCAGAGATGTAGGCTAGGCTACCTGTTTCATATATCATGCACAGTCATTTACACTGCAGAGATGTAGGCTAGGCCTACCTGTTTCATATATCATGCACAGTCATTTACACTGCACAGATGTAGGCTAGGCCTACCTGTTTCATATATCATGCACAGTCATTTACACTGCAGAGATGTAGGCTAGGCCTACCTGTTTCATATATCATGCACAGTCATTTACACTGCAGAGATGTAGGCTAGGCTACCTGTTTCATATATCATGCACAGTCATTTACACTGCAGAGATGTAGGCTAGGCCTACCTGTTTCATATATCATGCACAGTCATTTACACTGCAGAGATGTAGGCTAGGCCTACCTGTTTCATATATCATGCACAGTCATTTACACTGCAGAGATGTAGGCTAGGCTACCTGTTTCATATATCATGCACAGTCATTTACACTGCAGAGATGTAGGCTAGGCTACCTGTTTCATATATCATGCACAGTCATTTACACTGCAGAGATGTAGGCTAGGCCTACCTGTTTCATATATCATGCACAGTCATTTACACGGCACAGATGTAGGCTAGGCCTACCTGTTTCATATATCATGCACAGTCATTTACACTGCAGAGATGTAGGCTAGGCCTACCTGTTTCATATATCATGCACAGTCATTTACACTGCAGAGATGTAGGCTAGGCTACCTGTTTCATATATCATGCACAGTCATTTACACTGCAGAGATGTAGGCTAGGCCTACCTGTTTCATATATCATGCACAGTCATTTACACTGCAGAGATGTAGGCTAGGCCAGAGGTTCTCAAATGTTTTTCAGCCAAGGACCCCTTACAAGATAGAAAATATACCGGGGACCCCCTCATTCTGATTTGTGATTTTGGGCTAAGCTTAATTGTTTCCACGGTAACGTGCTTGACTTTTATTTTGATAGGTTTGTTATTAGAATGTAATCCATGAACCATTTTAGATTTAAAGCATAAACTATTTTCGTTGAACTATGAAGATTTTGCAACAATTTTTTTTTTTTTTTTTTTACATTACATTTGTACATTACGTCATTTAGCAGACACTTTTGTTTTGTCCAAAGCGACTTACAATATCACAATTTGTCAACAGTACAGAAAACCACTATGCAACACAATCAATGACAGCCAAGATATTTTGATAGACTAGCACCATGTAGGAAGTAGTTTGAGAAGGAATAATTAGCATGTAGCATTTTATTAACACATTCAGTGCCAGCGACGCCATATGGCGTCATTAGAAATTTACCGTAGAGTGCCAGCGACGCCAAATGGCGTCAATAACTCGAATTTTTTTTTTTGACGGGGGGGTGTCGATCTATGCCTCTTACATCGCCTCTTACAATATTCAGAGGTATTGAATGTGTCTAACCTATTTTACAGAACCCTTAGGTGGCGACAGCGCTCTCCAGATGAGAGAACGTGGAGTGAAACACACAGAAGAAGTCATTGGGGGGAAGGAAATCGCATCGCATCCGTCCGTATGCAGCGGCTTCATTGAAGCAACGTTTAGCTGTGCCCCTGCAGCAGCCAATCTGCTATCACAATTGAGCACCTCGGTGTCCGCTGCAACAGCCTCCGTGTCCGCTGCAACACATGATCAGCCGTGGATTTGTTATTATTCTCAACTCGAAGCATGGGAGCTGGTACACGCGGCTGTAAAAAAGCAGGATCTAGCGGACTTTTTCAGTGCTGAGCACAGGCAGAGAAAACAGCAGAGCAGAGAGACACTCCTCCCACAACGGGGGGGGGGGGGGGGAGGAGGAGGGGGGGAGGTGGGCACGCAGAGCCAAGTACACAACACAGACCCAGACAGCAGGACAGGGTTGGCAAACGCAAGCCAGAATATCCGATGCCCACCAGCAGCAAAAGATCAGCAAGAAGCTGCAACCAGCAGCGCATGCAGGCGCCAGCGCTGCTGGTTTCAGCTAAAAATATTATTCTTCCAAACAAAATTCCCTTGCCTTCACTGTTTTATTGAAGGAAATTATTTTTGAGGTGTGACTACATCAGAAAATTAGCTTCAGAGTCAGTGATGTGCTTGAAATGTTTAATTTCACAAAAGGCTCATTATCTCAGCTCGTAGAAAAAAAGCTCTGTTTTTCGTTCAATCAAGCTATCTTCTCCGGCTCATAACTAAAGAATGGAAAATGGGATCAATAAACTTTTTTTTGCAGGTGATAGAAGAGAGTCTCATCGTTATTTGTGCGTGTTCAGTGTTTACATAGTAATTATTAAAGAAATTATATGACTGTTTTAAAATGCATTGCGGCCTATGTGGCACAGCAAGCAACCTTTTGCCCAAGGGCCGTGGCACTGAAAGTGTTAAAAAAAAAAAAAAAAAAAAAAAAAAAAAAATTTAACTTGAAAACTTTTCGCGGACCCCCTGGCAAAGTGCCACGGACCCCTGGGGGTCCGCGGACCCCCATTTGAGAACCACTGGGCTAGGCTACCTGTTTCATATATCATGCACAGTCATTTACACTGCAGAGATGTAGGCTAGGCCTACCTGTTTCATATATCATGCACAGTCATTTACACTGCACAGATGTAGGCTAGGCCTACCTGTTTCATATATCATGCACAGTCATTTACACTGCAGAGATGTAGGCTAGGCCTACCTGTTTCATATATCACTGAAAGAAGCGGGTCAGATGGGAAGGATTTGTGCTTTACGTCCCTAAAAAATGTAATAAAATAAAAACTGGCGATGTGTATTGTCACTGACACTTCACTGTTATGGCTAAATACTTGTGGTTACTTTGACCCAGTGCCATGATTTGGATAAAACCTCAAGACTAGTTTCCATCTAGATTATTTTTAGATTTGCAGTTGTCCTAAATGAATGATTGAGTGAGACTTGACCTGCCTTGAGTGTTCAAACCAAGTAACAATCAAGTAAAGAATCAATAGGCCGAGGTCATGTACTTGTACAAAGAAATATTAATCAAGTACAGCGTGATGTGGACATAGGTATAGATTCAGCACTAATGCCTTGCTTGCTTGCTTTAGAAAACAGAAATCCCTGATTATTTTTATTTTATTTGATCTAGTTTCAGTATGTCTGAGTCATCATAGTGCGACATTATTGTACAAGGGAATTACTTCAGAGTTTAGGCCAACAAAACAGATCGGGTTAGTGAGAGGCTTGAAAACACGTGACTGCTCTTCCATTGAATATGAAAGCTAGAGGAGACATTTCTCTGTTAGACTTGCTCAGTGTCTGTGATCACTGTTAGTCTGGAGCCTCTAGGGAACCTTGTAGGCTGCTGCTGGTAAGATGAGAGGCACAGGCTGTCATCTAGGCCGGATAGACAACAATGCTCTCTTAAAGCAATTCAGTGAGGAAATGACAATACATTAAATTACAGTAGCATTGTTTTTTCCTCAGAATAATGGAGAAAATGAAAATAAACCACCATCTTTCTTGTGCTCAGAAGTCTATAGATTTCTTCTGATTTGAATCTATACATAGCATAAGCAGAGCCTTGCCTCATCAACAACCAAGAAGAAAAGTCAGCGTTTTCATGATTGTATCTCATAAAGCTCCGGCCAAATTCCTCCTATCTGCTTATTGAGGTGACAGCTGTTCATGTTGGTCTACATTTCTCGGAGGAAGCAGTGTTTCGTTGAACAGGAAGTTACTGTGCTAAATTGGAGGCCTCCTGTCACTGTTTTCTCCTTGGCTTTTGAAGTTTCGACAGCGAGGCAGTTTCTCTTTCACCAGCGTGATAATTATTCTAGTAAGCCTGAGACATGGTGCTGTCTGTCGTTTGCATGTAATGCCTGAAGATGTCCTGTGGGCATGTTATTTTCTTCATGTTAACGTAATCGTATTGCCTACCGTACCTACCTGTGATTGTGCAGGGCTGAGGAGGCGCGAGTCAGGATGGCGCAGTGGAACCAGTTGCAGCAGCTGGAGACCAGGTATCTGGAGCAGCTCTACCACCTGTACAGCGACAGCTTCCCCATGGAGCTGCGACAGTTCCTCGCCCCCTGGATCGAGAGCCAGGACTGGTGAGTGTTGTAATGAAATAGGAAAACATTTTGTTTTTAATTTTAATTTTTTCATTAAATGGCATTTACCGTATTCTCCACTTCCTTCAGACCTAACAAAGGTGCATTTTATACGTGTCATTTAGTCATATAGAGGTACTGGCAGAGAGCCACTTACCATGACTTGCTGATAGCTTGCTAGACACAGAATGAGCTTCCTCATAACACCACTATGTGGCTCTTGTACATATTCCAACTATTCTGAACATGTTCAGCTTTCAGAGATGTGGCCTTTTGCCAAATACAAATACCCAGGGAAAGATTCCCCCCCAAATATATTTTTATTAAATTTTCAAATTAGGCAAAATATTAATCTCAGTATTTATACAATATGGGGAAAATTTTAGCTCAAGCATTCTGATGTCCGATAGCATAGCTTTTGGCTTCTCTTTGTTTCACTTTAAGCATGCTATGCCAGCATGAGCGGTCTGGATGAAGAAGGCACTGTCAAGTAGTAATAAAGATGAGAGGAAAAGAAATCCAGAGATGGATTGTTATTTTTTTCTCCAAACCATTCTCTGGGCTGTGTTCAAAACTGCAAGGTTGATGGGCTTTGACTTGTGCGGACGTTGGCTAGCTCCCGGGCCACCCATGGGTGGGACACAGGGTCTTTTGATGAGATCAAAGAGCAGGTTGTAGTGATTGCATGAAGGTAGGGTGTCAGCTCTGGAAGTTAAACGCATGAGTCATATCTTGTGCCAAACTAGTATTCTGATCACCTTTTCTCTTCTTCTTTTTTGCTAGGGCCTACGCTGCCAGTAAGGAGTCACATGCCACGCTGGTGTTCCACAACCTCTTGGGGGAGATAGACCAGCAGTATAGCCGTTTCCTGCAGGAGAATAATGTACTTTATCAGCACAACCTGCGCAGGATTAAGCAGCATCTGCAGAGCAAGTACTTGGAGAAGCCCATGGATATCGCTCGCATTGTGGCCCGCTGTCTGTGGGAGGAGCAGAGGCTGCTGCAGACTGCCACTACCGCTGCACAGGTAGGGGGCGCTGCACCACCCTATCTGTACAGACTTCAGTCCATGAATTTGATATGGTATAGCATTCAAACCAACTTGCATAACTTTGAAAGACATTGATAGACGATGCAGTGTATATGTTTATCTTTCCGCTGTAGGATGGCCAGACTGCCCATCCCACCGGGACAGTGGTGACGGAGAAGCAGCAGATCCTGGAGCACAACCTTCAAGATATCAGGAAGAGGGTGCAGGTGAGCTTCTGTCACACTTGACACTGAATAAACATGTAATATAAAGAGTAGTCACATATTTCAATGTGTATATCTTGACATAAATATGCAAAATATAATCTGTTCTTCTCCAGGATATGGAACAGAAGATGAAAATGCTTGAGAACCTACAGGATGACTTTGATTTCAATTACAAGACACTGAAAAGCCAAGGAGGTATACTTTTTAACTTTGTGCTCAGACCATAGCCGGTGGCACGGGTGGGCATTTGGTGGCTATAGAGGCACTGCGGAGCGCGTCATCATTCAGAAACCACGCCCAAAACGGGGAAAAACAGCCATCCCCCAATCCTGGCGTTCTCCTATGTCGCGTGTATGGTCGCGTCTTGCACACAAAGATCATGGTCCCTATCGTTGCATCGGCGCTGTTTCTAGGCCGAGCGCCTGGCGCAGCTCAAATCAGTGGGCGTGGACCAGCGCACTTGATATCTTGGTCTTGGCGCTAGACGCAGCCTCAACCATTACAACCACGCCTTTTAAGCGTAAAATTATGCACCGTCAGTTCATTGGATAAGTGCAATAAACGAATCGCATGCTTGCCTTTTAAGCTCCATTCCAGTGGTCCAGCAAAACCAGACGAAACCCAAGCCTCTGATCCCCCCCCCCCCCCACCTCCCTTCATCCCGTCTGTCTCCATATATCGGCTATTATTCCATATTATGATGCTTCTCAAACCAATATAACTGCAGTTGAAATACTGCAAGCATGTAAAAACGCTACACTATAGCAAGATCAAAGTGAAAATAATGTTCTAAACGCATCAGCTAGAAAAATATAGCCTATTAGATTGGTGAAAGTTTGTCCAGAAAGATATCATTTTCTCTCGCCTGCTGCAGGAAGGATGATGCACATAAATATAGCCTACATTATGTAAAGTCATTGCATAAATGTGTTTTTATTGTAAAACTAAATGTGGAGTAGGGCCAAGTTATTGGAGCGGACATCACAGTATAGCAGATGACAGTAGAAGCTTCCGAAGTGCGTTCCGCTGTTACTTATCTAAATCACGTTAAATCGACAAGGGATATTTATAGCCCCAGTAGGACATATATGTTTCAAATAGGGTGGTGTTTTCATTTCGATGTTTTATTTGGTCCAATATTGAAATGTTCTACAATTGGAGGTTGTCTTACCATTACACATTATTTAGATCCTCCCTTAATATAGGTTTTCGGCTCATTTGGTTGCTATTTAGTAGCGAAATGGAGAAACACAATGCATCTTGGGACATTCACATTGCAGTGAAGTTACAGCTTATTTTTTCTATGGGACTCTGAGCGAGGGAGTCAGAGACAGTCGGTATTGTGCCTGTCAGACTGAGGAGAAAGGGAGAGAGGTGACACAGAGAAGGGTGAAAGAGGAGAGAGCCAGAGGGGAGGGAGAGAGCCAGAGGGGAGCGCTCCGCGCAACTGGCCCACTGAATAGGCCTGCTTTTCAAAGGCGCAAGGCGCTAAATTAACGCCAGGTCGGAAGATAGCAGTACGCCGGTATTTAGCGCCGACACGCCCACTTTGGCCCATTCTGGGACTGCGCCACGCCCATTCGGCCTAAAGCGCATTTGGCAGCCTAAAGCCATATTGATATCGTCCCAAAACAGGCGCAAGGCACGTTTTTTTGCGTTTAAGGCCTGTTTTAGCGCCGAAGGCTTGTGGGAGAATAGGGCCCCATATATACGGAACATTAACACTCCAACTTACTTCACTGACAGCTAGATCCACATTTTTCTTCTCGCCAATCCTCAATGGCTTCCTTGTTTTGCTCGGGAGTACAAAAAAAACTTTAACTGGCGATTTTTTACATTTGTTGTCTGCGCAGCCCACCACACCACAGCTTTTAGCTATGTTTAATTCAAGGAAAATGACGCTGGTGTGTGGAAGTGAATGGAGAGCTTTCCCCCATGATGGGAGGGGCCTATTTCATGCAGTGTCTATATGCCAGTCTAAATTGATTTTATGCCCCCCCCCCCCCCCCCCCGCAAAACGACTGAGCCCACTCATTAATGTTGTTTTGTTCGAGTATCACTGTCAGCTACCTATGACAGAGAGCCATGGAGCCAGGCAAGTGGAATGTAACATGACACCAGTCTCACAGTTCTTCTCATATAAATCGCCCTTCACTCTTTGAACTGCATTGATTCTCCAATACGGGACAAAGCGCGTTCCGACCAGTTCAATACGGGACACGTCGCCGGGGGAAAGGGGGGGGGGGGGGGGGGGGGTGTGTGCGCGTTATGTTGAAAAATCATCCCCCCTCGCCTCGATCAGATTTAATGCCCACCTATGAATTAATGCCCACCTACAGTAGGAAGTTGTGTCTGCCTCCGGCTCTGGCTCAGACAAGAATTGATAAAAGGATTTTGTGACACCTAACCTTTTTGGAATAGATTAAACGCATCCAATTTCTTGGCTCACTGACATGTCCGCCCTTTCTTTGTTCAGAGTTGTCCCAGGACCTGAATGGAAATAGCCAGGCAGCTGCTACCAGACAGAAGATGGCCCAGCTAGAACAGATGCTGAGTGCTCTGGACCAGCTGAGGAGGGTGAGTCCAGTCAAAACACAGATAGAAGGAAATTTAATAAACAGGACTGTCATGAAGTGCTTTGCAGAAAACAAGGAGAGGAAGGAATGAGGAAGGAATGCAATGAGAATTAAAACAAGAAAGAACAACTACGTCACAAACTTAAACAAATGGCCGTGCAGGTACGCGCATGTGTGACTGTGCCCACATGTATGTCGAGTAGCACACGTAAAATCATCAAAGGAGAAACAGTGTAGCTGATAAAATGGCATTAAATGACGATAGATAATAAATGATTCATTATTAATAATTAGCACATTAAATTTGAGACATTAGATTAGATTAGATTAGATTAAATTTATTTCGAACATGGTGAAAAACAAAAACAAAGATAAAGAATAAAAGAAATATAGGCAAGAAGTGCCAAACAATCAGTCAATTAGAATTCACAGCATACAATATACAGCAAATCCACAATCAATTTACATTTGTTTATCATGCCCGAAAAGGAGTAGGAAGAAGTTCATACTTATCAAGTCCTACCCCCTGTTTTATATCTAGAGGCTTAATATGAAAGTATAATTATACTGTAATAACATGTTATACTACTGTAATAATATATAAGAGATGTGTGCATGCTCACATTTTATCCATAATAATATCACACATACTATATACGGTAGTTGTGCCTAGTACATTTGTAGCATACCATGTACACATATTAAAACACTTGCGTGTTTATACGCTCTCACACACACACACACACACACACACACACACACACACACACACACACACACACACACACACACACACACACACACACACACACACACACACACACACACACACACACACCCCCACCCTCACACGCACTCCCACATACACATTTACAAACATTCACAATTGGATCGGACATAGTTACTTTATAGAATCCATTCTGTATCTATTTAATATCAAGTCTTTAAACCTCTGTTTGAATTGATTAAGTGATCTACATAACATCAATTCCTCACTACAGTTGTTCCACTGTAGGCTTGCCGCGATTTTAGGTGTTACCGGTGTTACACGGTGTTGGGGAATACACAGATTACATAACGTGCCCACCGGTAACACCTTTTGTTTTTATGGAGGAAGAATTGAAAGGAAAACTCCGCAGTTTCAGCGTGCGCCGGTGTAAATTACAAGCGCTCCCTCTCGGCTGCAGTGTGGCTCCGCTGTTTTGGTTAGACCAGCAACTACCGTAATGTTAGTTAACGCTATACATCTTATGAACACAAATGATGCCCTCCTCATACACATGTAGGTAAGACCCTTAGCTAAGCCTGCATGCGTGTGCATACTGTTGTCACTGCGGGCCATCTCTGGAAATGTGCCTTTTTTTTCCACAGCGAAAAGTCGATGCTAACTTAGCATCAATGCTAGCGGGAGAGAGGACTTACCAGCATTCAGTCATTGCCTGCTTACTGCTGCTTGCTGGTATTGTTAATCCCATGTCAGAAAAAGTCTCCAGAGGCCTGTACTACAAAGCCAGTTTAGTGGTTTAGCGAGGTAACTTCAGGTTTAAACCTGGTTTGGCCGTACTACAAAGCAAGTTAACTTCTTACCGACATATATTTCCATAGCAACTTATGCTTCACACTTAACCTGGTCCGTAGCAGGTTAAGTTGCAAGGATAAGATTAGACCTTAGATACACCGCCCACGAACCAATCGAATCAGCAGTTTGGAAAAATGGCCAACCCCTTTCTGGACTAGTTTCCCATCAAGGAAGGAGCACGAATTGTAATGTTGAATTAATCAAGGACTAAAGCCTTGCACTTGTTGCAGGCTACATTTTAATTAAGCCCTACTTACCACTTTGGAATATGTTTTTATATATTCATTTTTGTGCTCTCAAGTAGCCTAGATACGTTGTTTGACCCCGCCGATCGATTGCAGCTGAATAGTGAGTGGAGAAATATCACTAAACTGGCATAAAAAGGTTACATAAACGTCTCCAAAGCGCACGGTGCCATGTGCGCAACGGAGCTGAGACTGACGTTGGGTTGGAATTAAAATGGTCATAGCCTACATGCTAGAATAGCCTACTAAGCAATTTAATATGGGATCACCTGCACACAGGCGATCCCATATTAAGATGATTCATATCTAGGCTACTCCTGCATTTTGCAGTTGCAACTGTGTTGCTTTTGGCCTGTATGATGTGATTGAACTTCATATTTCCAGCATCATTATATGAAATATGGAGATATGCGACTCTGCTGACGATAGCCTATAGCCTATATGTGACCACGAAATAGGCTATTTTTTATAAATGAAATCTATGCCCGCACGTACCGTGTCAATTCAGTTCAGAAGCATTTATTTTATTTTATTATCATTCTTTTTTTTATTGATTAGCCTATAGGAATTATTCAGTCAGTGCGACTAAACACTCATGAGATCATTATTATTCATTGAGCCTAAATATAGCTATACCGATTTTGGACTGAGATAGATTACACATTGCTTCCACAAAAGACTGTAGATAGAGAGCTGTAGATAGCCTACGAAACCGCTCTTCAAAGAAATTACTGGTGTGGATAAAAGTGGTCTTTAGACAGTCATTCGGGAACAGACTAATAATATCCAACGCAGATTTTTTTTTGCGGATTCATTCAATGAGGAAATAGGCATGTCTGGCGCTTTGGTGGCGAAATCAAGCAAGCTGAATAACTTATGCATTTAGACAATCTGCAAATTTTTGCCAGCCCTCCTTTCGCCGCTTATTATGTGCAACAGTGTTGCCCTTTGTTTTTATTAGATGTTTAAAAACCTCATATTTCGTGAATATGAGCGTTTGCTCCTCAAGCGAGAAATATGCGGCTCTGCTGCTGCTGCTGCCAGTCAGACGCAGCCGATGACGTGTTTGGCGTCTCCATGTTGTGATTGGTCAGACGTCGGAGAGAACGCCCTTTTTATGTGCACGAGCTGATGTGCACGAGCATTTTCATGTGCACGAGCCTAGAGCTCGATTAGAAAAACCTGGTTCCACTAAACGAGTGGCAAACGAGCTTCGTAGTACAAGTTAACTACAATCGAGCTGATCTGGTTTAGACAAACCAGATCAAGGGACAGATCCTGGATCTTCTAATACAACATTCGTAGTACAGGCCTCAGGTGTGTCGCTAACGTCAGTTTCTTTTGAGAAAGATTGTCTCCACGGGCGTCTGAAAAGTTGTCTCGAGTCAGATGTAGCCATGAGTTGTGATGCAGCCAGTGTTGTATGACTGTGAGCGTCCATGCTAACGTTAGTACTTTAAACAGCAGCAGCGTGCATCTTGTCTCTATGAACCTACAGAATGGACGGTTAAAGCATAGACTCTTGCTTACTTTAAAACTTGTATTATCAACATACATATAACGTAACGTTCGCTCTAGTCTAGCTGCTATGGATACCCGACTGGTGTCTCACTGTTATTGTTCCCGGGAACAACATGCACTAGTAGGAACTAACAATCCTGTTGTTTACATTTCCCGGTGTAACCGGTAATACCGGTCTGGTCACGTGCTTATCATTCGGTGTGAAAATGTTCACACCGTGTCATCACTATTCCACAGATTAACTCCTTTTGTATTTGTCCTGACGAGTTGTTTTTTGAACAAACAGGTTCCTCTTAAGTCATGATGACTTTCTCTCATTCAACCTTTGGATACTGTTAGGAAGTCATTGGTTTCTGGCTCTGTACATGATTTGGACCGTTCTGTAGGCAACCAGGTCTTTACATTTTAGTGTTTTTAGTTTGATGAAGTATGGGTTTGTTGGTTCTCTATAAGTGGGTTTGTTTATAATTCTTATGGCTCTCTTTTGAAGGATGAAGATTGCAGTAGTGTTAGTTGTATATGTGTTTCCCCACACTTCCACACAGTAGGTAATGTATGGGAGTATAAAGGAACAGTAGAGTGTGAATAATGAATTTTGATTGAGCATATCTTTGACTTTGTATAATATTGCAAATTGATTTTAATAGTTTAGCTTTTATATAATTTATATGTGGTTTCCAGCACAATTTATGATCTATTATAACATAATAAGAAATTTGATTTAAAATACTCTTTCAATTTCTACTTTGTTTATCATGAGTTTCTTGTTAGAGTTTATTGCACGATTGCCAAAGATTATGAATTTTGTTTTACTTAAGTTCACTGTTAGTTTGTTGGAGTCAAACCATCTCTTTAGTTTAATTAATTCAGTTTCCACAGTATCCAAAGGTTGGTCAAGGTTCTTACCCACCAAAATAAATTAGTATCATCTGCAAATATGATTGATTTTAGTAATTTAGACACTTCACAAATATTATTTATATATAAAATAAACAACAATGGTCCCAAAACCGAGCCTTGGCGCACCCCACAGGTCACATTCAATAATTCAGAACTGGAGTTGAGAACTTGAATATACTGGTTCCGATTCTCCAGATAACTGCTTAACCAAGCGTGTGCTACCCCTCTAATCCCATATCTGTATAGTTTCCTCATTAATAGGATGTGGTCAACTGTCAAAAGCTTTTTTTAGATCGAGGAAAACCCCTACTGCATATTCTTTATTTTCTATTGCTGTTGATATTTCCTCCACAAATTCCGTGAGTGCATATGCAGTTGTCCTATTGGTTCTGAACCCATATTGCTGATCATACAGTATGTTGTGTTTTGTGATGAATTAATTTAGCCTAATGTAAAATATTATTTCCAGTATTTTGGAGAATTGTGGCATTAGTATAATTACTGTAAACAAATGAGACCTTCGCAGACAAAATTGGCAGCCTCTACACTGCTTTTTTACATTGTGTGCCACTGGTTCAGATTTCATTGGAAAATGGATGGTGAATAAGTGGTTCACACCAATCAGCATCTTTTGAGGCAGGCTTTGGTGTGACGCCAGTGAGAGTGAGTCTGTGATATACGTGATAGAAAGATAGTTCATCCAATCATCTGCCAGGTATTTTTTAAAGTGCCTTACTGCCTGCCCTTTGAAACTGTTTCCCCGAGTGACTCCTTCCCAGATGGTTATGAGAAGGAGTGTTGTTACTGTGATCGTCATCTTGGTTGATTTACACCATGCTGGTTATCTCTCTTGTAGCAAATTGTGACGGAGCTTGGAGGCCTGCTGACCGCCATGGACTTTGTTCAGAAGAACCTGACAGATGAAGAACTGGCTGACTGGAAGCGGAGGCAGCAGATTGCCTGTATTGGAGGACCGCCCAACATCTGCCTGGACCGCCTGGAGACATGGTAACCCAAAGCTCCAAGGGAAAACAAACATTTCCTCAAGGCTGCACAGTTAATTGCGTATGATGGGATAGCTTGATTATTGTAGTTTCCACAGTTAATAGTTGTATAATATTGACCTATCAGCAATATTGCAACATTTAGAATGTCCATTGTAGCTGAAAAGGCCGAATGGTTTTGATATGTCAAAAGTGCAGTAAAATAATTTTGTTCCACAAATCATCACGACTCATAATCATTATTAATAATCGTGTTCATAATATGTAGAAAAATAAGCAGGATTATCCTATACACCATAATTACACAGCCGTGCTTTTCCTTTTTGCGACCCACCATCATCTAGAACTAAATTATTTCTTTGCTTAACATGCTGGGCTCTCCTGACACTATCATAATCAGTCCATATAACCAGCTAGACTAGTGGGCTGATCCGTAAGCACTTCATCCAGGACGTTTGACTCTAATTGAATGTAATTTCCTGACCAGGATCACATCCCTGGCTGAGTCCCAGCTCCAGATCCGTCAGCAGATCAAGAAGCTGGAGGAGCTGCAGCAGAAGGTGTCCTACAAAGGAGACCCCATCATCCAGCATCGGCCCGCCCTGGAGGAGAAGATTGTGGACTTGTTCAGAAACCTGATGAAGAGGTGTGTGCTGAATCCCCTCTGTGTATCTACTATCTACCCAAACACATTTTCGCTGATGGCTTGACACCACAGATTCCTGGATATAGGCTTCCATCGCATTAAATATTCATCAGACACTTTTGTGTAATTGTGTTTTCTCACCGGCTTTTATATGTGGTGTTATTGTGATGTTTGCTGGAAACTGCTCTGAAATATAACCCATTCTGTGTTCTAGTGCTTTTGTCGTTGAACGACAGCCCTGTATGCCCATGCATCCGGACCGACCACTGGTCATCAAAACAGGAGTGCAGTTCACCAACAAAGTCAGGTAACTTACAGGCTTCTGAAACGTTGTATATCACAACCAAATACCTGATGCCATTCAATACAAATGAGGAGGGCAAGGCCTAATGTGTGCATTGGTTTCTCTTTGACTTTTCTAGGTTACTCGTCAAGTTTCCTGAACTCAATTACCAGCTGAAGATTAAAGTTTGCATTGACAAGTGAGTTTTTCCTAAGTTTCTAACATTTTTATGAGTCTAGTCAGAGACATGCATGTGACTCAAGATCTTCCATGCTCTGCTCCCAAAGAAAGTTCCACTTCACTGATTTGAAATTATTTTTCAGGGAATCAGGGGATGTGGCTGCTATTCGAGGGTAAGAATGCTCTTGCTTTTCTTCAGTATTTCAACTCTTGAGCATTTACCGTATATTGTGTAGAGGCTGTCAATAACTCCCTGTTTCTGCCATACCTTGATATTTTTAGGTCCCGGAAATTTAACATCCTGGGCACCAACACAAAAGTTATGAATATGGAGGAATCCAACAACGGCAGCCTGTCAGCCGAGTTTAAACACTTGGTGAGTTAGAGAGGCAAAACACCTTACAGTCGGCAATGATGATCTTGTTTGATAAAAGCCTGCTTGACTGCTGACTTCCTGTGTCTTACAGACGCTGAGAGAGCAGAGGTGTGGTAATGGCGGCCGGACAAATAGCGATGTGAGAACTATTTCTAACACTTCTAACACTATTTCTAACACTTTCTAACTATTTCTAACTATTTCTAACACACAGAGAGCAGATATTCTATATATGAGGCTGTAACAGTTTTAACTGATGTAACGAACTTCTTTCATGAGCTCTGATAGACAGGAGCAACACATACAGTCACATTTGTATTTATTCAACAGAGGTCTGAACAAAGTTTTTTTCCCTCTTTCTCTAGGCTTCTCTGATTGTCACAGAAGAGCTCCACCTTATAACCTTTGAGACAGAGGTCTATCACCAAGGTCTGAAGATCGATCTGGAGGTGAGGATCAGTTCTCAGTGTCATGGACTGAGAGGTATCAGTTTCTTAAGTCTAATGCCACATAAGAACTCAACCAAGTAATACAAAATATCTTTCGGTCAGTAAATCCGAAAGCAAAACTACACAATCTAGATGAATGAGTGATTATAATAACGAAACCCCCCTCCCCCAGACCCCAGACTGGATGCATCTCCACAGCATGTAGATGAGCTTGTAGTCAAAGATGTTCCCCATTCATTGCAGTGCTCATCAACCCACCCACTGACATGTCCCCGGTTACCATCAGTGCCACAGCTAGTGCCACAACCTGGCCTTGCTGTGATCCAAGAAGAATCTGTCTGGTTAGGAGCAATACAGCGTCTGTGTAAACATGCCAAACACACAGCCAAAAATAGAGAGTATTCATGTTAGAGTTTAATCTTGTGTAATCAGTCTCACTTAGACGGGAGGAATTGCTCTAGAAGTCCTATTACGAGGATAAACACTCAAATGGACAAACACCCCAGAAGAAGCAGAAATGTTAGAGTTAAAGTCTATGTCTGAAAGGATTTGGAAAGCGATTCAAACAAGAGAAAGAAAGATAGATCACACTGAAGTTTTCTTGTGGTTTCTGTTGGTGTAGACTCACTCTCTGCCAGTGGTCGTCATTTCTAACATCTGCCAGATGCCCAACGCCTGGGCCTCCATCCTGTGGTACAACATGCTCACCAACCACCCCAAGGTAAGACAACACCCCCTGGTGGAGTGTAGCTGAACTCGGCTACTGAAATGTTCATGCTATTTTTTTTATTTTTATTAGATGGATTGATACATTTTGACCAGTGTGTCTCTTTGTGTAGAATGTGAACTTCTTCACTAAGCCTCCAATAGGGACGTGGGACCAGGTGGCTGAGGTGCTCAGCTGGCAGTACTCCTCCACCACCAAGAGAGGTCTGACCATCGAGCAGCTCACCACGCTGGCTGAGAAGTTACTAGGTGAGACGATGCACCTGAAAGTCTCCACTAATGCTCAAGACTGTCCACTCGCATTATCCAATGTCATATAATGTGTAATATTAATGCTGTTGTTGTGATTCCAGGACCTTGTGTCAACTACTCCGGCTGTCAGATCACCTGGGCCAAGTTCTGCAAGGTACGTCACCTACTCATCGCTCATGATTCAAGCTGGCATCCTGCCATTGTGATGCTTCAGGTCAAGCTAATGTTCCCTTTCCCTTCCCAGGAAAACATGGCTGGCAAAGGCTTCTCCTTCTGGGTGTGGCTGGACAACATTATTGACCTGGTGAAGAAGTACATCCTGGCACTGTGGAATGAAGGGTGAGAGGTCATGCTGTGTTTACAGTCCAGCTCTTGGAACTGTGGGGGGGGACAGTCCCCCAGCGGTCACAAGAATGCCTGCTGGCTGCCATCCATACTGGAGAGGGTTCATGACATGCAGTTCATATTCTGAACTCTTATGGCTACAGTGATATTGTCCTGATAAGAGCAGAGGCTAATCCTGATCAGTATAATGTATGTTTTAGTTACAGTATAATGTATGTTTTAATTACAGTATAATGTATGTTTTATTTTAGTTACAACTAGATTGAACTAACAGGTGTGTTTTGTGTAAAAGGGTTGGAACTTATCAAGTTCGGCTGCTAAGTTGCTGCTGCTCTCCAGTTTAGAGTGAACCTTGCTTGACCCAAGAGCAGAAAACGGACAGAACTGTAACCCAAAAGTTCGATTTTATTACAGTCATTGAATGTTAGAAATACTAAAATCTTGGGGGATGATGAACATAGTACTCAGGAGTGATGGTAAATAAGATTTACATTTTAACTGGGTTGACCATCCTTTTAAGAGTCTTCTTCTTCTTCTTCTTCTTCTTCTTCTTCTTCTTCTTCTTCTTCTTCTTCTTCTTCTTCTTCTTCTTCTTCTTCTTCTTCTTAATAATATAATAAGTATGTATTTATTTGTACTTTGTGTTGCCTTTCTGCAGGTATATCATGGGCTTCATCAGTAAGGAGAGGGAAAGAGCCATCCTGAGTCCTAAGCCTCCTGGCACCTTCCTGCTGCGCTTCAGTGAGAGCAGCAAGGAGGGGGGCATCACATTTACCTGGGTGGAGAAGGACATCAACGGTGAGGAAATCCACAGTCACCATGTTGTTTTTTCCTGTCGCCATTTTCAGGATGCGGGAGTTTTTGCTGCTGTGTCACTGGGCTTCCTTGTGTGTTGTAGGAAAGACCCAGATCCAGTCAGTGGAGCCCTACACCAAGCAGCAGCTCAACAGCATGTCCTTCGCTGAGATCATCATGGGCTACAAGATCATGGACGCCACCAACATCCTGGTTTCTCCGCTCGTCTACCTCTTCCCTGAAATCCCCAAAGAGGAAGCCTTCGGGAAGTACTGCAGGCCAGAAGCCGCCCCCGAGCCTGAGATGGGAGGAGACCCTATGAGCAGTAAGTCATTGCCTCATATGCCCATGTTCCAGAAACAACACATATTGCTTGGTACACTTCATTTCTTGATTTGGTTCAGTAATTTTAGGCAAATGTTTTAATGGGAAGAGGTAACAACAGTTTTGTTTTGTCTTTATTTCCAACAGTTACTCAGCCATATCTGAAGACGAAATTCATCTGTGTTACCCCGTAAGTATCTGTTTCTCTTCCCTCATCTTAAAGTCATCCATATTTACTGGACGGACATCTCATGCCACTCGGTGACCTCTGCTTATCGTCTTGTTTTTCTCAGAAAGAAACATGATTTTCAGTGAAAGTTCTTGCTCAAGTTTCATGCTCAACTTTTCTTCCTTTTTATTTTGACACGAGTGACACAACTGATGATAAAGCTGTTTTCACTCTTACTGTGACTCACTATCTTTCCTGGAGGAACCATGTGAGAGGGGTCTAAACCTCTAAAACTGTACATACCCATTAGCAGCTAGTTGGTTGGTAGTTAGTAATTATGAGAATATAAAGATAAATTCCATGACTGGATGCTGTCTACATGCGTCTGTGGACATGTGGCATTTCTTAACACTCACCACAAATTAATTGTAGATTCATTCACAAATGTCTTTGCATTGGATGATCTACTGTATATGGGAGGGAAGGGGGTTGGAGTCCGAGTGACAGGTAAGTGTGAGGTCCACTGAGATCAGAGGGGTGTATGCACAGGCCAGTTATCCACAGGTGGTCTGGATGGTGGTGGTGGGTGTGATAGCATTGCTGCCCGCTTTGCTCAGTGAGATCCTGACCTGTCTCCGTAGGTGCCCCTCCGTGTTCATGGACTTTCCGGACAGTGATCTGCTTGGGAGCGCCTTCCCAGGGTAGGCGCTGGGCGAGGTGGCATGTAGGGCTGCGTATGTGTGTGTTTATGTGTGTGTGTGTGTGTGTGTGTGTGTGTGTGTGTGTGTGTGTGTGTGTGTGTGTGTGTGTGTGTGCGCGTGCGTGCGTGCGTGCGTGCGTGCGAGCGTGCGTGCGTGTGTGAGTGTGTGTGTGCATCCTCTCACTTTTGTCTGTGTGTTTGATGGCTGCGTGAAAAAGGACCTTAGCACAGTTCCCCCAAACAACCTAACTCCCGTTTTTTGCTTCCAACTCACAGCCTGGTCCTAATACTAGAGCATCTCCCCACCATTTCATTAAACTTGCCTTTGTTTCAGGTCAGCCTGTATTTCACAGTCACTTTCCTCATCACAATTCATCAACCAAATCCATTTGAACGCATTTGTTAACAGATTCCAGATTTTAGTGCACAGCAACTACAGTTAAACATTCATATCCAGTTTCTTCTGGTTTGCAACGGTTCACAATACCATAAATAGAGAGACAAGCTAAAGCCATGTCAGAAAATTATTTTGTAGCGTACATATTGTTATGGATTATCTGTTAACATTGAAGAAAAGTCTTCACAGCTCAACCAAGGCCTGTTCGATCCACTAATTAACTGACTGCGCTAACCCACTACTGTTGCCAAGGAGCAGCTTCCATTAACACCAATCAATTTGGCATTTCATTTGAAATATTTAAGGACATTCCTCCACAGCGCTCCCTTCTTTCATCTACTGTCATCTTGGCTGAATTTCACAGATGACTTGCACATTGACACGAGGGCTGGCTTATCCCTCAGAGTACGATGAGGCTCAAGGAGTAACATTTTCACTAATCAGGCTCAGGCCCACAGATGTCTGTACTTAATGAGGCAGAATCACAGTCTTTTTTACTTGTGATAAACTGGTGGTCAGTGTGTTGAAAGAGTTGAGTAGTTGACTGTTGGCAGGGGTTTTCCTCCATAGAGAAATCTTTGGCTCCCCCAAAAGAGGTTTTAGCCACCCCCCAAAGGCCTGATATATTTGGACAGGACAACCTGACTGCATATTAACTCAAAATCAAGCATTTTTACTTGATCATTTTAGACAATTTGAAAGTTAAAGTCTCACATTTGTACAGTGAAATGACTATGTCTGAAACTCGGGGTGGTGTGAAAACACATTGCTCCATAAATTCCGGTAATGACTGATATATTTGTGTTCAGGATAACCCTGACACTAACCCAAAAGTCAAATGTAGCTCAGTAAGCATAAAGCATGATACTGACATGCTTAGTCACCCCACAAAGGCCCATTCTGAGCCAGGAAAAACCCTGATTGGCTTATCACTACTGGTAATGATTTTATCACACATGACTGTCATGACTGTACGGAAGCGTAATGCATTCACTTGAGAGAGAATAATTTGCCCTATTTTTCTTAATTGACAAGATACTTATCTCAGAATTCTGAGAACAGGTTTCATGGGGAAAAAAATTATGTTTTTCTGAATTAACGAGATACAGTACCTCAAAATCCTGTGAGAAGCTGTCACCTGCATGGAATAGCCTACGATTGCTGCTGTTAATCAGCCTGACCCTCCAACAGTGCATATCTGAGCAGATATTTTTTTAATTAAATTAAATGTTTTCAAAAAATGTACCGAACAATAAACATACATCTTTGACATTTAGCATTGTAATGTGGTGCTACCAGCCGCATAAGGTGCCCATGTGTTTGCACAAGACATTGTGCACGGGATCCCACGCCAGGGGTCCATGGGAAACCAGCCGGGCAAGCCGTCCATCATCCCCAACCTCAGTCACTAGTCATTCTTAAGCTCGTTAAGGGGTTCCTGATATTTGAGAACCTTCTAAGCGAGTTGGCTCTCAGGAACCCCAGTCTCTCCATCTGTATAACAGAGATCATGTCCATCAGCCACACCTGAAAAGAAGGTGAAGAGGAGGACTTCCATTCATTAAAAAGTATTTTGGCGACAGTTGTCCCCATGTCAGAGATTGCTGCACGCTCTAGGGAAGTTCAGAGAGGACTCTGAGCAGCCGAAGATGGCGAGTTCTGCCTCCGGCTGCAGGGTTACTTTGTAGGCCTTAGAGTACCAGTCAAATATTTTGGCCCAGAATCCCGTTAGTGAAGGGCAGAACCAGAAGGCATGAGATACTATGCCCTCTGACACCTGACACCTGTCGCACAGTGGTGAGACAGAAGGGAAGATCTTGTGTAATGTATGCTTGGAGTAATGAAGATGATGAGCGACTTTAAATTGGATCAGCTGGTGTCTGCTAGCCTGGTAAACCAGCCGGTCACGTGATCTCACATTTCATTTCATGTGAGTTCACGTGACCGGCTGGTTTACCAGGCTAGGTGTCTGCTATTAATTGAGCAGAGATATACCACAGACAGACTTCTTTCCCATATAATGTCAGATAAATCAATACCAAGTTCCCCCTGCCACGCTTCTCTAATCGTCTCAGTAGAGGCTGGATTGCAGTTGTCAAACAGACATACAAATCTGGAGATCAAAAGATGTTTGGAGTGAGGAGGGCTCAGCAATACATCGAAAAAAGCATGCTGTGTTTCAAAGGCACGAATCTTGGAACGACCATAACTTCTGGTTTGCAGGTATCTAAGCCAGTTTGTGCCGGGCAACTCAAACTTCCTCTTCAGCAGATTTTCCATTAAAACTTTTCTCTAAATTCTGAGATAATTATCTTGTTTAATTAAGAACAACAGGGCATTTCTTCTCAAATGGATGCATTACGCTTCCGTTTGACTGCAAGTACGTATGCTGACATGACAGTATGGCTGCTGGGATCCACATGGGACAATGTATGACCATCAGTGCATATTCTCAGTGTTTGCATCGTGTAATGTGTGTTTTTGTTGTCTCCCCCCCCCCCCCCCCCCTCTTTTTATGCGTGTCCACAGCACAAACTCTGGGAACACCAGTGATCTGTTCCCCATGTCGCCTCGCACCCTGGACTCCCTCATGCACAACGAGGCCGAACACATTCCAGGACCCTTGGGTGAGTCAGTTACACACACACACACACACACACACACACACACACACACAATTCACACACACACACACACACACACACACACGATGGACCTAATATTAATGCCTGTATTTGGATTTCTTTACCACAGATTCGCTCACTTTGGACATGGAGTTGAGCTCCGATGTGGCATCACCTATGTGAAGACACTTTTCATTGTTTGTTTGTATCTTCCATGCTCCTGTTTTCCTAAATATCTTCCTTGGGATACTGTTTTTTTTATGTTGTGATGGAGGTGTCACTCTGCCTCGATACACAGTCTGCTCTGTACAGAGGCATCTTGTCCTGTGTATCTTTCACACAATATTGACTTTAAGGATTTTAAAAGTTTTTCTTTTAAAGACATCGCCACTTATTTTTAGGATTTGACAGTCCACTGGTAGCTTATTGTGTGTGTGTGAAACTGTCGCTTGATACTGACATGTTGTATTTTAGGCAGCATCCTGTCCCCATGCCGTACTTCATCATCCAAGTGGATGTTTAAAAAAAAAAGAAAAAAGTATCTTGAAGTATCAGAAATTTTATTTTTTGAAAAAATGTATTTTTGCTTTCTTGACTCTTTAATATGGTTTTGATTTCATGTATTAACTCATGTTTTTCTTTGTAGATGAAAATGTAAAGAGAATAGTTGTATAAGCTATGCAGCTCTGGAATTAAACATTGATCGCTGATTAATATTATAATTTTTATTTTATTTTTTCATTGATTAACGTTATGGGCTTTTTCAGGATTTATACCGTATATATTTTTCTCTTTCTTTTAATCCCTGCCAAAAGTGATACCATGCGTTTCACAATCTCCCGGGTGCTTTACAATACTTTCTTCCTGAACATTGCTGATGCAGAGCAGATCTGATGTGTTATAAAACTGTAGATATAAGAAATGACAATGAATTTCAGTCACTCCTGAAGGCCATTTGTCTGAAAACTGTTTTTGTTGTCATTTGTCTTAATATTGTAAATAATTGAGATTTTCTCTCGGCTCCTGCATCCACACAGTATAATCCCAATGCAGCAAACCTGCAAATGCGGTTCTCCGAAAACAGACAGTTTTTGTTGTCAGCCCACCTTAAATACTGTAATTTGTCATAATGTGAATTGCACTTGTCATTGAAATTTGCAGTTGGATGTTTTTGTAGCGCCTGAATTCACCTGATATCATCTGTTATGTAACACAAGTTAATCACTTTATGTATGATTTACTTCAGCCCAAACATCTGTTATTTAAATTAAATAACCATAGATGTTACAGAATGCAATTTCACTCTGACGAAGAAGATGTACACAGTTATGTCGTTGATTTTAATCCTTACTTTTGAGTTATCCCACCATGCAAGCCACACATTTGTCCATCACTTCATGAAATGCTCTTCTGTGGCTCCACTGTATATCATGTCAAAGAAGTTTTTCTGTAAAATATGCTGTAACTATTCAATAATGAGGTAATAAATGAGTTAGCACTAAAAGAAAAGAAATTTAATGATCTGTTTGTATAATGCCACTTGACTTTTTGAGTAAAAAATACAAAATGGCAGGTTTGCTTAGGGTTTGCACATTTAAAAGTGTTAAGAAAAGATCACAGACAAAAATTATTTGACCAATAATTGTATTTATTTATTTATTTATTTATTTATTTATTTATTTATTTATTTATTTATTTATTTATTTATTTATTTATTTATTTATTTATTTGATAATCTCTTAACAATTGAGATGTGTCAGTGAATGAATTATATACAGAGGGTTTATATTCCCATGTTTCTTTTTTAAATACAGCATTTTACCGTAAAACAGAACACATGATGTAATAGAATAGAAGACATATTAATCACAGACTGTTCCTGGTATTGTCCGTTTTCTAGCGGATTCTGATGGATCTGTGATTGCTGGAAAGTACCACTTCCTCCTTTCACTTTGATGAACCCAGCTGGAGTTTTTTTTCTCTGGACTTTTGATGACAGGTCTTCCAACTCATTGGCCTTCCCTGACCTTCTGTGGTGACAAAAGGTGAGCTTCTGGAAAGCCCATTTGACATCATTGTAGACATCA
>NC_139644.1:22178810-22182092 GCF_964638095.1 Poromitra crassiceps | reverse complement strand
TTCAGTTTAAAAGTAACAGGTCCCAACAATGATGGGACTATTGTGCCAAATAATGCATTAGAGAGCAGGCGCTCTGCAGAAGCTGCACTCTGGAGTGCTTGGTAGTATTTGCCACTCGGTGTCCCTGGCACTGCCACTGCCACTGGCACTGGCACTGGCACTGGTACTGTGAGTTATAGGCTGTCAGTGAGACTTCACTAGGACACTGGGTGGATTAGATTCTGCTGCACATGGATGCTAAGAATGATTCAACTATGATAGAAATATGATGTTATCGTTGTAAGAGTCAGATTTGAAGAGTGGATCAAAGGCTTGATACTTTGCTTGTCTTTCAACATTTCAAACTTATTGTCCTAAAAAGGCAAACGGTATACTCTTTTCTTTTCTTTTTACAATAAGTACTTTAGTCATTACGAGTTTAGATGACAAATTAACAAAAATTAAACCCTCAAGTGCTATCAAACAATGTCAACAATACTTGTTGTTGGGGCAGGAGATGAACTTTGAAGTAGAGATTATAGTAACCAAGATTATCACCTTTTATCAGTATTATAGCGGTATTAAAATGGTATTAAAATGTGCTGAAAATGTTCGAAAAGTACTGATACACTTACTGAGATTGTTTCACCAAATTTTATATTGAAAACTCTGACCCAGAGGGAGACTGTTGCTAACTTTGGTTGATGATGTACAGTATCTAACATGCATTTTCAAAATGCTGTAATCAAACACGGTTTTAATGATAATTACAATTTAAAATGGTAATACTAGCCGTCAGGAATTTTCTCATGGTTTATGTTTAAACCGGTAATTGTTTCATCAAGTACATTTTCTTCATTTCACTGCTTTCGCAATTATTGCTTCTTCAGCTTTGTAGGCCGCGGCAGTTTAGATTTGTCCAAAGTACGTATGCATTTTGATCCTGTGTGCTATATTGTATAGCCTTTCAATGAAATATTTGATGAATTCTATCAGAGGTCCACGAGATGTGATCGATGCTGACCAGTGTGGTCAATCCCAAAACGGCCCAGTGGCTGACATAATTAGATGTCTTATGTTAGATCAAAGAAAAGCTGTGCACGTGACCGGCTGACATACTGTGATGTCTATGTTAGATCAAAGAAAAGCTGTGCACGTGACCAGCTGACAAAGACATCCAATAAAAGCCCCCAGATAAAGCCTGTCAGTTTTTCCATGAGTAATGTCCCAGACGAATTGTTCAGTGTCAGGTGAACAATAGCCCCAGTCAGAACAAAGCAAGGCAATATGGATGACTGGCTGCATGCCCTCCTCCCTGCTGTTGTTGGGCAGCACTTTTAGCTCATTCATCACTATATTGTGCAGCCCTGTACTTCCAGTGTGATAACTTTAGGCTGATACTGCTGGCAGGCTGATACTGCTGGCAGGCTGATACTGCTGGCAGGCTGTTGCCCAAACTTGATCAACACAGCTCATCATCCTGTAATAAGATCATTGATGTTGTTCATAGTAAGGAGTAAGGATACTGTGAGGAATTACACACTTACATCATCATCATCATCTTCAACCACTTATCTGGGATTGAGTCGCGCAGTTCCAGCAGGCAGGCCCGGTTCTACGGGGGTGCAAAAGCATGCATTGCACCCTTATTTTAATTGTCTGCATGCTCAGTTGAAAAGTTTTTTTTTATTTTTTATTTTTTATTTTTTATAAATGCTACAGCTGCACACTTACTGTTTAAACTTGAATTATAGTTGTTGTTTTTTCTTTGTTCTTTGATGTGATTTTATGGCTTTTTGGCACCTATATGTAACCTTTTAAGGTTGAGATAATTGTATTATCATTATATGGTCCAAATATTTCAGTAAAGCACTTGAAACACTTGAAATATTCTTGCTTGGGTGGTATCATTCTACTTGAAATGATGGTCAAATGCATTATTTTTAGTAAAATAACATGTCAAATTTTTGACATGTTATTCGGCCGGGCATCTGCACCCCTTCCTATCTAGGATGCACCCCTAGTCATCTTGTTCTGGAACCGGCCCTGCCAGCAGGGGACCCCCAACTTCCCTTTCCCCCGCCACATTAGCCAGCGTTCCCAGGCCAGCATGGCGATATAATCTCTCCACCTACTGTAGCCGAGGAGTAATAACACAACGGTGGCCGCCTTAAACGAGATAGATGCTGCTATCAAGGTTAAAAGTACCACTTACTTTGAAATCCGAACAGCACTCTGAAGGCATTTATTCAAAGGGGAGATTTATTTTATTTGCATTTATTTTTTGGCGTTATGGATTAGGTGCAGTCAGATACATTGGTCTCTAGTGATTGGTTAGGGGAAATGGAATGCCCTTGGGGGATTCCCCTCATGGAAATCGGTTAGAGTGGAGGCAATGTCAGACTAGAAAATGGAAATGCAATGTAACAAGTTGACAATTCATTCTGAAATCAGGCTAAAAAAAATCATGTCTCTTTCAATATTTCATGTTAAAATAATCAAATTTCCCCATGCTTAGTGATTCCCAAGTGATTTCATATTTGTGTCTCAACCAGTTACAGTCTTCATAGCAACTGAATGGAAAATCTGACCTGACAGTTGTTACAGATGGCCAAAACAGTACAGTAACATGACTTAACCAGTTAGTGTCAATGTGGATGGCAGATGGAGCTAGATATATAATATGTTCCAACACTGTAGCTGCCAGTTCATACAGAGACGTAATTGGAAAAGTAAATGTCCTATGTTAGCGTGGGGGCGGGGCTGACCCGGGGATTCCAGCGGTTTGTGAAGGTGGGAGGGCCGTACCATGGAAAAAGGGCTTCCCCCATTCGGATTCCTGAGTGTGAAGTCACAAATCACTGTGACAGGAAAACCCAGGAACTCCCTTCCTGCGGTGTACGCACAAACTAACATGACATCACTACAGCGACCAGGCATAGGAGGTCTCTCTGTGAAGGAATCTGTCTATAGACGGAGTTCAACCTTCCATTACCCTCAGGGCGCTCACAGCGGGGCAAACAGGGCATGATCAGAGCTGGCTGGACTCAAACGGACAAGGGAGGAGTGTTCCCTATCACACTACACCTCCACCCCCCCTTCTCCACCCCTCACAGGCCTGTGGCAATAAGCAGCTGAACACATCCTCTGTGAATTGCTTGACACTCATTGATCTTGGAGGGTGCGGAAGCTGTGAAAATTAAAGAGCGGAGCTGCACGTTAGCATCCTTATTTTAGCCTCTTACAGTAGCCCTCTTTAGGGATCAAAGGATGGTGTCCCATGCCTATGCAGGGCTCTTTACA
>NC_139644.1:22136310-22176310 GCF_964638095.1 Poromitra crassiceps | reverse complement strand
ACACACACACACACACACACACACACACACACACACACACAGCTCCAGGTCTGCCAACTTTTCCATGAGGTATGATTCAGGCCACTCTTGGAGGAAAGAAAGCAACGTTACCAACAGAAGTCCTCATTCAACACTCTCATTGAGAACACACACACTCAGCCACCATCCCCCTGGTACCTGTCAGAGCGCACACACACATGCACACACACATGCACGCACGCGCACACACACACACTCAGCCACCACCCCCCTGGTACCTGTCAGAGCGCACACACACATGCACACACACATGCACGCACGCGCACACACACACACTCAGCCACCACCCCCCTGGTACCTGTCAGAGCGCACACACACATGCACACACACATGCACGCACGCGCACACACACACACACTCAGCCACCACCCCCCTGGTACCTGTCAGAGCGCACACACACATGCACATACACATGCACGCACGCGCACACACGCACACTCAGCCACCATCCCCCTGGTACCTGTCAGAGCGCACACACGCACACACACATGCAGCACACGCACACACACACACTCAGCCACCATCCCCCTGGTACCTGTCAGAGCGCACACACACATGCACGCACGCGCACACACGCACACTCAGCCACCATCCCCCTGGTACCTGTCACAGTGCACACACACATGCACGCACGCGCACACACATACACTCAGCCACCACCCCCCTGGTACCTGTCAGAGCGCACACACACATGCACACACACATGCACGCACGCGCACACACGCACACTCAGCCACCACCCCCCTGGTACCTGTCAGAGCGCACACACACATGCACACACACATGCACGCACGCGCACACACACACTCAGCCACCCCTTGGTACCTGTCGGAGAGCGCGCACACACGAACGCACGCGTACATACACACACGTGTCACTCACACATGCACTCAGAGCAGACTTTTCCATAGCTGGCGAGTGGGAGGAGAGAGGAAGCTAACACAGGGACACTAATGGACTTTCCATCCCCCCTCTCTCTTTCCGACTCCCCCCCCTCTCTCTCTCTCTTTCGCTCTCTCGCTCTCTCTCTCTCTCTCTCTCTCTCTCTCTCTCTCTCTCTCTCTCTCTCTCTCTCTCTCTCTCTCTCTCTCTGACTCTTATTGTTGCTGCTGGTCAGTTCCTCTTGTCCATCACTGTAATCATGCAGCAGCACCCAAACAGGATGTGTTGGTGTCCAGTCATCAGCGAGGCTGATGAACACAGATGACTTAAGTGTTGAGGAAGTGACCCACCTAGTGGCAGACATGAGACATCTGGACTCTTCACATACTATGAACTTCTGCAACAGACAAATCAACAAGCCATGAAAAGTGTTTGAAAGTGAATGGATGGCTTTGAAAGGATTTTACTTACTTGTCTGTATGCCTGTCATCAGGTAGAGGAAGTCCTGAACCATGTCTCCATAATATCCTGTTTTGTATCACTTCAGCATGCCCTGCATTTGCTGTGTGTGTGTGTGTGTGTGTGTGTGTGTGTGTGTGTGTGTGTGTGTGTGTGTGTGTGTGGTGTGTGTGTGTGTGTGTGTGGTGTGTGGTGTGTGTGTGTGTGTGCGTGCGTGCGTGCGTGCATGTGTGCGTGTGTGTGTGTGCGTGCGTGTGTGAGAGAGAAAGAATGTGTGTGAGTGTGTGTGTGTGCGTGCGTGCGTGCGACTGTGCGTGTGTGTGCGTGCATGCGTGTGTGTGTGTGTGTGTGCGTGTGTGTGAGAGAGAGAGTGTGTATGTGTGTGTGTGTGTGTGTGTGTGTGTGTGTGTGTGTGTGAGTGTGAGTGCGGTATGGGTGTGTGTGTGGGTGGTTGCACATGCATAGGCTACACATGCATAATGCATATAGGCTATACAGTAAGGTAGTCTTTGTACAGTATTTTTTCTTCAACCTTTATTTAACCAGCTAATTCCCACTAAGAAAAACAAAATCAAAAATTTTTTTGGGGCAGCTGGCGGGACAGATCAGGTCAGCTGTGATCTGTCGTCTGAGTTCATATCTGTGTGTGCTGTATGTGGGCTTAGTTGTTTTTGAATCATCGTCTTATTGCAGGGCCGCGGGAAGTACGGGTGCTGCAGGTGCTGCAGCACCCCCTAGTGGCGAGATTATTATTATTATTTTTTTTACAAATGTAATTAAAAATATTTTGCAGTGCACTATGTTCCTTTCTTGTTTGGGAATGTTTCGGGAAATGATTGCATTATTGATATACTGAAAATGTAGCCTATTTAAATAGAATTATCAACAATAACAATCAAGGAAGTTACATGCTTGTAGGCTAGAGAAGAAGAAGAAGCGCGCATGCGCGCACATGTTGTGTTGAACCAGCCAACAACCAATACGAATTGTTTAATCTGGCAATAAAGAAATGTGAACTTGACATGCTATTTTAATAGCCTACTCACAAATGCACCTCCCACTATACAGCAAAGAGAGGAGTCAATGTTTCTTGATAATCATTGCCATTCACATCAGAATAATTAGTCTAGCCATTAAGTTTGCTGATAATATTTCTATCATGTTAAGTCTGTGTCATGTTAACTGGTGTATTCAGAGCAAATAGGGAGATATAGAGCATTATCATCATGCTATATATCTCCCTCTTTGCGCTGAATGAGTGAGAAAAGGAGAAATACTGAATAATTACATCACAACAGTATAATCTTGCGGGCCCCACCGAGAGTCCCTTCTTCCCAGCACCCCCTGCTTAAAGTGACTTCCAGCGGCCCTGTCTTATTGTACCAGTCCTATTCAGTAGTGTTCTGGGGGCCGATTCCGTCACCACATGATATCACTCCGATGCCATCTTTGGGAAAATGTTACTGGATAATCCTTTTGTCATATTGAAAAGATGGAGCTACTCTTTCTCCCAGGGAAAGATTGCCCTCTCACAGACCTCTCACTCCATTCACAACACTACTGTGTTACCCTCTCAAACTGCCAAGAACCTCAGGGTGATCCTGTCCTGCTCTGCCTACATTGCAGAGACTACATATACCCGCCCCTGTAGGTTCTCCCTGTACACAACATCTGCAAAATACAATGGAAACGGCACAACCCCTGGTCCAGGCACTTGTCATCTCCTGCCTGGACTACTGCAATGTTCTTCTGGCTGGGCTACCTGCCTCTGCCAGTGCCATCAGACAGCTACAGCTTATTGAGAATGCTGCAGCCTGTCTGGTGTTCAACCAACCTAAATTCTCTCATGTCACCCACTTCGGGTCCCTTTACTGGTTCCATCTCAGCACACATCAAATTCAAGACACTGCACTTGCCTACAGGGCGATACACCAGACTCCTCCCCTCTTCTGTCAGAACGGCTGAATCACTGTCCATCTTTCAGCGGAGACTAAGGACACATCTTCTTTCCCTTCTTAAACAAACACAAAATATCAAAAGTGTTTATTCCTATTAAAAGTCTTATTGTAGCTGATGAGGACTGTGATGCACAGTTGGTTCACTATTGTTGACAAAATGTACGATTGCAAGGACAAAACAAAAGCGTCTGCTAAATGACGTATTGTAATGTAATGTCTCTGTGTAAAGATAAAGCCCCAAACACGTCTCACATGAGCATTTCAGCCTCACCTCGCCTCGCTCTGTGACACACAGTATAGATGGCAGAGGTGTGTGTGTGTGTGTGTGTGTGTGTGTGTGTGTGCTCTGTGACACACAGTATAGATGGCAGAGCAGTGTGTGTGTGTGTGTGTGTGTGTGTGTGTGTGTGTGTGTGTGTGTGTGTGCTCTGTAACACACAGTATAGATGGCAGAGCAGTGTGTGTGTGTGTGTGTGTGTGTGTGTGTGTGTGCGTGCGTGCGTGCGTGCGTGTGCGTGCTCTGTGACACACAGTATAGATGGCAGAGCAGTGTGTGTGTGTGTGTGTGTGTGTGTGTGTGTGTGTGTGCTCTGTGACACACAGTATAGATGGCAGAGCAGTCACAGTATTTATTTTAGTTGTAATCTGCCCACTGCAGCTGAGCTGTATTGTTATGGAGATGTCAGCTGTTTATCCAGCTAAACTTCACCACCCACCATGGGGATATTTGCTGGAGGTGGTTGCCACGGCGACAGAGCCCTTGTTTATCTGTTGCCCTGCAGAGGGGTGGGGTGTTGTAGGTTGTTGAATGTTGCAGTGGCCAGAAGCCAGAGAATGGTAGATGGAATCCAGGGAGAGGGAAAGGCCAGCCCAAAATAAACGCACACAGAGCGGGCGGAACGGCCCCGCACCCTATACACAGGCCAGATAAGGAAGCAAGGTCCATTTTATGATAGGATCATGTGACAATATTTGACCTGCCTGAGGAGATACTCTGCTCACACGTGATCTGACAGGTGTCTACCTTTTGGGGAAGAAAAGAATATTATCCAACAATAGTCATAAAATCTTTTTTTTTATGGAACAAGTTACTCGTGTCTCTTAGACTAGTAATTGCCATATGTTTTCATATTGGCATATGAAAACAATTTGCCAGTGGGGGGGGATTATTTCACTTGTTTCAAAAGCAAATCAACTTCTCAACATGTATGTATGTATGTGTATATATATATATAGAGCATATTGAAGCATGTACATAACTAATATATAGTATATGGTGATGGTAATAGTTATATATATAATTATATATATAAGATATGGTAATGGTATATATATAAAGGTATACATAATATGTGATGTAGTTTTATGTATATTCTACACATCTGTAATGGTATGTAGGTCATTCTGATGTATGCAATATCTTGAAAGGTACAGTATGTATGTATGTAATATCCGAAATTGTACCGTTTGTACAGAATGTATTTTTTTGTACAGAATGTAAATTTTGTATGTGATATCTTTAAACTATGCAAGTTGTTTGACCCCAGGAAGAATAGCTGCAGCTCTGCTGTAGCTAATGGGGATCTTAAATAAAGATAAAAAAAAAAAAAAAAGTTTTCTTGAATGAAGCCTTGATCCTGGAGTGATCAGCCTCATTTGAAGATATTGTTGCTTCTTTCAAGAAAATTCTCAAAACAGGTGGAATTGTATTGAAAGAGAGAGAAATCATCTCACATCATCAGCAGATTTTGTCACACAAACAAGCTTTTAAGAGTCAGTATTAGACTAAATGGCTTTATGTCTATATTTCATCTCCTAAAACACATACACAGATGCACACACACACTGCCCCTATACGCATACGAACCCTTTTCCTGCCCCTTACTTTTACATAAATGCATAGTCAATCTATTCCGTATGGGGGAGAACAAGGTATGATCTAATTCGAGGTGAGGACCAGGTGGGGGGAGGAAGAGTGATTATGCTTCAAATGAGATGTGAAGACTAAGATACTTTCATGTGTCAGAGGTGATGCATAAATCTCATCCGGTGATGTGCGATGGTGATTAAGTTGAAAGGTCATTGCTGCCTTATTCAACTGTTTATTGGTCATCCGGGTAGTGCAGTGGTAGATTCCCTGCCTACCAACGCGAGGGTCGCAGGTTCAAGCCCCTGTGTTACCTCCGGCTCGGTCGGGCATCCATGCAGGCACAAATTGGCTGTGTCTACAGGTGGGAAGCCAGATTAAGGGTATGTGTCTCTGGTCAGTCGGGCGGGGGCTGTTCAGGGGGGAGGGGAACTGGGGGGAATAGCATGATCCTCCCAAGCCAGCCCAGTATCACGGCCAAACATGTGTCTGCTTCAGTCAAACATGAGAGCATCTCACACAGGGTGCTAATTTCACGGAGGCCATGGCCGCCATTGCCCCTCCCACTGACCGTGACGCCCTGAGATCCCTAAGGCCACCTTGGCAGCAGTGCCCTGCTACCAGCCTGCCACTGTCAGTTGCTGTAAAAGCGTCAGTGGTCTCAGTTTAATGTAGCCTATGCAAAGGATGTGTCATTGGTTCCTTTTAACACGCATTTCAGTAAGAACAGAAGTAACACGCACCAAGTGGCTTTCCCTTGCCTAACCCTAAGCTCCGCCACACATTGTCACGTTTGACTGAAGCAGAAGGTGACATTGTCACGGTGCCTGGGTGGGACTATTACCCGCCTTGGCGTTATACCAGGTCGCAGCCGGGTTGCCCACGTGCCACGTCCTGCCAATGAAACTCCTCGCTGTCAGGGGAAAAGAAGTGACTGACATATGTATCGGAGGAAGCATGGAGGAGATGGATTTGAACTGAATCCATCTCCTGCGGGCCAACATTTAAAAAACTGACGTTATGTCAAAGCAGATATGCATCATGTGGTTTTCCTACAGGAAGTGAAGTGTTGATGCTAGCAGTGAGCGGAGTCGAGGCATATTGATGAATTTGAGCACTATAGGCTACAGTGTTTTAATTTCAGGTACTTTCAAGGCCATCGTCAACTGTAAAAACTTTCAGGGGTTTTCACGGCCAGAACCCTGCAGACAACAAGGGTGGACAAATGTTTTTGTGATTTTGTTCATTTTTTGATGGGGGGGTTTGTTTTCTAAAAAATCAGGTTGTAAATGATCCACTCCCTGCTGTCAACCTGTACCATTATTCGCACCATGATCCCAATATCACTCACCCCTGCTGAAAAATGGTTCTTGTCATTTTGCAGTTATCAAAATGGTCAAAGATAGGCTATTGAAAATCAGCACAATATATTAGCGACCAGTAGTTTCAATACAAAAATGTATCAGCCTTCAGAACCCCATATCAGTCAAAACCCTAATTCACATTATAATTGGCATCTGCTAGAGAAAGGGCATGCGACTCCCTCAGTCCCATGGAAACACTTGTGCTTGTTTTCAGATATTACAACAATGACTGTATCTAGAGTTCTGGTGAAAGATAAAGCTTCATCGTTCAGCTGTGGTATTTTAGGGGAAGATCATTGCGAGGTGTGCTGCGGTGACCGGACCACAGATCCCTCTGGGGGCGGGGTCAAAGACATGCTGTCTGGGATTAAGACAGGGAAGTAGGAGGCAAAACATTCTTAACATGACAGTAGTCCTCTGTGGATATCTGCCACCGCACTGACAGCCTTGTGCCTCACTAACATTGTGGAAATATGACTGTTGCTGCAGCACTGAATGAGAGGCAGCTGTCAGAATGTCAGCCGTCAATGGAAAACTGATAGCAATGGACATAAGTTTTACCCACTTGGTTGTTTAAACAAGTTCATTAACCGTATAGGGTGGAGACATCTGTCTTCTTTGTGGGAAAACAGATGTCTGGCCAGTGTGGGCAGTGTGAAATTGTAGCCTCCTTTTCCCACAAGGGGGTGGTATAACACTAGGGAGAAGTAAACGTGTAATGATATGACTATTGGTTCTGCAATTTAGGGCTGCTTGACTACTGTACACAGTGAATAACACAGAAGATTCCTGACTTGCTAAATATAGTATTTTTTTACACAGAGCAAACAGATGGCTACTTCTGTTCTTACATAGATCATTTTCTGTCAAATGTGAGACTGCTGAGATATAGGCCTAATTGTGTAAAAGTGAAACTTCTTTGTTTACTAACCACATAAGTCTTTGCAGTGAAAGGAAAGCAGGTTGTGCATCTGAAAGGTAGAACTGCATGTATATGCATATGAACTGCATGTACAGTATGTATTTCTTTTAACTTGCAGCATGATTTTTTTTGCCATTTCTCTCCATAGCTCAAAATCACACATCCTTTTACGATAACTAAACATTTTCCTACAGCTTTAAAATCAATTACATTTAGAATTCATATTTAGCGGGTATACTCTATACTAGGTTTTTGGTTTTTGGCTAATGTTTTTGCATGAAAGGATTCTGAAAAACAGGGCTACCCTTTGGCTAACTTTTTGGATTAGTCACCTACTGCATTATGCAAGTGTGTGACTGAGAGTTTGGTAGAACCACAAATGGCAGGAAATGCACCTGTGGGTAAGTTGGCTTAAGTTTCAGTATGACTATAAACTCACATATGGCAGGTTTTGTTTAACGCTCCATGGCTTTAGGATCATTTGGAAGATATTCAACCACACTCTCAGTTCTCATTAAGAATGTTATGAAATGACTGTGTAGCCTCCAGTGGCTTGCTGGCAACAGCTTGGTCCATCAGCATCACCACTAGATGGCACTCTACACTAATACATACATACATACATACATACATACATACATACATACATACATACATACATACATACATACATACATACATACATACATACATACATACATGTGTATACCGGTATATATATATATATATCTATATATATATATATAGATATATATATAGATATATACAGTATATATACACACATACATGCATAGATACATGTGTATACCGGTGTATATATATATATATATATATAACATTTAGTTTTTTATATGGATGAGTAGCCTCACAGTAAATGTCAAATTAAATATCTGCTTCAATTAATAGATTGTGTTTCCTTAATGTAATGGGAAAATGACCATGTAAATGAAATCAGATCCTAGTTGTAATGACTGCTCTGCCTAAACGAGACCTTAATACATCTTCTCCACTCACCAATTTGCAGGCTAATGCTGCTATGTGGCTACACATTTCTCCTATTTTCCCTAACCTTTCTCTCTGTCTCTCTTGTGTCTCCACAGGATAACATGAAGGCACCGAAAGCTTCCAAGACCAAGGAGGCAGAGACAGTGGCTGAAGGATCTGTGGAGGGCCTGGAGCAGATCCCTGAGGAGGGAGGAGAGGAGCCCCACGCCGACCTCGACTCGGACGAGGAGGTGGAGATTGAAGAGATCATCGAGGAGTCTCGCGCCCAGCGTATCAAGCGCACCAGCAAGGAGCGTGTGGACAACATAAAGAAAGCCTTCTCCAAAGAGAACATGGAGAAGTCCAAGTTAAAGACCAGAGAGAACATGGAGAAGACCAAGCAGAGGACCCGCGAGAACCTGGAGAAGACGAGACTGAGGACGCGCGAGAACCTGGAGAAGACCAAGCACAGCCTGGAGAAGAAGATGGGCAAGCTCAGCTCCCGCATGACCCCCAACACGGAGCGCAAGGCCAAGATGACGTCCTCCAAAGAAAAGTTGACCAAGTCCCTGACCCCCGACCACACGGTCTACGCTCGCTCCCACACCACCGTGTACCGTGTGCCCCCCTTCACTTTCCACGTGAAGAAGATCCGGGACGGGGAGGAGGAGGTGGTGCACAACACAGAGATGGTGGAGGTGGCCGAGACAGAGAGCGGCCTGCTGGCAGGCGAGGAAGATGGGCTGGGTGTGCACCTGGAGGTGGAGGAGGGCGAGCTGGTGAGCGTAGACAGCCCAGAGATGGAGGCTCTGCTGGAGGTGGCCAAGGACTCTCAGCTGGTCCTGGTGGAGACAGACCACCTAAAGAAGTAGACCTGCCCAGCTCCCTGCTGCTGTGATTTGAGGAAGGGTGCGATGGAACGACAAAGAGGGGGAGGAGTAATCAGTGAATGATTCTAATCACAAGGACACAATATTAGTTATAGGGACTTTACGGACGTGATCACAATCAATGGCGTTTCATTTGTTTTCTGTTTTCTTTTTATCTTACCCAACAGGGATGACTATTAACTTTGATATTTGCTCCTCTTTAGCATAGAAATGAAAAAAACAAACAAAGCTAGTTTTTGCAATATGCTGCATGCGGTTCCTTTTATTCCTGAATTATTTTCACTGCTTTTTAGGTTTTCACTGAGTGACTGTGATCATTTCGTGACAACAGCTATGCTAGATCTGGAGTTCTAGATCTGGAGGTCTAGGGTATTTGCTGTTTGTTGTAGAATTTTGAGGGTTTCTAAAATGTAGGAACCCTTGACAAGTGCCACAAGGAAAAAGGTATAAATAGTCTTTGCTATTGAGATGTATGTACAATATTTGCCTTGTAAGATATGCACATCAATAGGTATGGTAACAGAAGGTTGCTAGCAAGGTTTGTAATGTTTGTGGTCATGCAATGTGCAAGATAATGAAATGAAAGAATGCGTAGGCAGCGTTTAGGCCTATAAAAGATATAAAGAGGCAAGAGAAGAAGAGACAAATGGGATTGGACTCAGTGAGTGTCTTTTACAAAAACATGAAGCAGACATGCAGTCTCAACACTTCCACATTAGATCATAAAGCTACGTGGGCTCTGCTCACTCAGCCATTGTGCCAAATGTTACGATGGAAAGTTTGTCACATTAAAGACTGATGGATGACTGAAAATAAGAGGGCAATGTCTGTTACCTGAAATGATAGCAGGGAATGAAAATTCAAAATGAAAAATGAAAATTCAATAGAGCAGCCCATGACGGATATTTGAAACTACTGTTATGACCAATGAACCCAAAAGTTATTTTTTCTCCAAAACAAAAAAAGGAGAAAGAAGGACGATCACCTCAACATCCTTTTATTGAGGTTTAACTTGTACTATACTATGTGTGAAAATAGCCCTCTTCTGATCCCAGAGCTGATCTCTAATCCGAGATTCATCCCAAATTTGATCCAATGCCAATGAAACTTAGAATGTAATCACTACTCTGTTTCTTCACTATGTGTGCTTGATAACATTAGTAGAAAACGTTTTGAATGTTACATTGTTAGATTACAATGTTACATTGTTAGATTGTATTTACTGTAAGATGTTTGGATGTCTAGTCACCCTGTCACAAGTGTTGTACCTGGACATGCTGTATACTAAAGTGCCACATCACACTGCTGCACAGAAGGGGAGAAGATTGACTGTGTCACCATGGCCACAGCTATTCACAGCACATTTTGCACATCCCCATTAAATTTTCCAAGGTAATTGCAGGCAGAAAAATGACACCCCTGAAGTATATTTCAGGACCAAATGACGGTTTAATGACGTCTACGTCACTTGTGGAAATGGAAATGTCGTACTAAATGATAATTGAATTGAGACGGCACGGCACGGCAGGTGTTATGGATGGCACGGCACTTTAATTGAATGCAAGGAACACAACATCTTAGTTTGCAGAGACCAGGTGCAATCTCATGTACGTCCTCAGAAGAACAGAAGGAATGTGCCAAAATAACTTCCAATATTTTTAATCCGTAGTAAGCCATGGATGAATGCTGCTGAAAGCCAAGTACTAAGACATGTTCGTTTTTGAATGCATTAAACACATTTCATCTGATTATTTCTTTGGTCCTTTTCTTTCTAACGTAAAGAGAAATGTGTATGGATATCTGACCATAACCCACATAAAGAGGTTATCATTGGACAGAAGACGCTCATAGAGGCCTGACAACTTGGTTAAAGAGCTCCATTCAGGACACTGTGATGAGTGTCATTATTCTGAGCCAATCCATCAAGGCCGTGTTCCATCTTCAAACAACAGAGGGACAAAGGGCTTGAACGCACGGCTTCCTTCTCTCTCCCTAGAGCCCCCTGTCTGACCTTGATGCAGTGTGGGCAGGCAGAGGCCCGCTGTGCACCGCGGCATGGGATGCCATTAGGCTAATCAATGGCAATGTGATTAAAGAGAGTGCTCCCAGCGCTGAGCTAGGACAGAGAGAGAGAGAGAGAGAGAGTGTGTGTGTGTGTGCGTGTGCGTGTGCGTGTGCGTGCAAGATGTGTGTACATTATGTTCACACAGTGCCTGATGCATATGAGCTGGGGGGAGTATTCACACTCAGAATAGTAGTGGAACCAAATTCTGTTGAGATGTTTTGGCATAACAACATCCAACGACAATTACAAAGACAGGAAGGAACAATGACATCTTTGCCTGTGGCATCCTTAAGCTTATTGTATTGAATTTCAGGTGAATACAATCGGCATTTGCATTACATGTAAAACACTGATGACTTCTTCCTGTTTTTACATAAGCTATCTTATCATGTATACTTATTTTGTCGTGTTGTAAGCTACTGGCTATTCAAATGTGAGCTGGCCTGCTAGAACCGCGGGGGGCAGATCAAACCTCATATCAAATAAAATGATGAGCCACACTACTGCAATGAGATGTCCACACTTACACATACCGAAAATGTGACACATAATTTGCTCTCTGTGTTACTAGTTCGTACTCAAAATAATAAAGCTTGCTTTTTGTGTTGACTTGAAGGCCTCTTTCCCTAACCACTGCTATATAAATAAAAGCATTATTCAATTATTTTCCCAAATTTGCATAGGCCAACTCACTCTTTCTTTCTTTAAAGAAAAGAAAGAATTCATTCTTTCTTTCTTTCTTATCCGAATATATATATATATTTTAGAAGGATACTATACAAATTCCACAGCCAAAGGGATACAAAATAATAATAAATAAATAAACAAACAAACAAACAAACAAACAAACAAACAAACTCACTATTTAGTAACCTACCACAGACACACTGCATCCCAGGAATGTTACAGGAGTATTATAATGATTTTAATCATAATAATGTCAAACTGATATCCTTTTCTTCTTTTCTTTCTCTGGTCCACCTACACCTACAGCCTTTGCTAGAGCAGCGACAGGAGGAATACTGATACTATTGGTGTTATTAAACTCTTGATGACGTAGATGCTGCCAGTAATTCAGATGATTTCCAGCCGGGCTCTTCTGTCGAGGAGAACCTCTCCCTCCGCCGCCAATATGAATGCGGGCTTCTCCTCACATCCATTCCGAGGGAGGGTTGTCATGAGGGAACAGCGCAGTTGCGACAGCAGTAAACACGACGCCCTCAACCAACCTTTGCCTCTACGCCCGCCTCTCCAGTTAATACACTCCACTCTGATTGGCCCCTGGACATATCCCGAATACTATTGGCTTCCTGGCGTGTCAATAAACCGATTGGTGGAGTCTGTCTGGCTGTCGTGGCTGCAGTGCAGGGGAGGGGTTGGAGAAGGAGAAAAAAAGGTCTGCGTGTGTGTGAGAGAAGTGGCCACTGGGCTCCATGTCAGCGAGGAAAGAGACATTGTTACTTTCTTTTTGAGTCATCTCCCTCGCTTTTGTCTGGTTTTTAATTTGACCGAAATACTCATTGGCTGCTTTTGTCAGTATTTTCCGATATTGACAGCTGTCATATTTTTCCTGACAAACTTTCCAAAGTAGCAACGACGTGCCAGGTAAGCGGTTATGTTGAACGTTGTCGTTTTTTTGTTTCTGCGTTTGCCGTCTGTTTACGCTACAGTATTTCCCATTTCTGACCTGGCAAATGATGTTACATCAATATAACGTAATTACATAGTAGTAGCCTACCGTTACCATAATGTTCAGTTATAAAATGTTCAGCGTTTGAACATTCACATTAGAGAATCCTTCTACGTCACTGTTACATAACTGATTAAAGTTGTATTACCTAGCTATATCTTCACTTACTGTAAGAGATGCACACTTTTGCCCAGACTGTAACGTTATTGACTCGATTTGTCACTTGTGCCAGATGTGCCTATGTAATTAACATTAAGTTAAGTTGTTTTCTATTTGATGGTGTATGGATAATTGACCCAGCATTGTTTTATCATTGTCAAATATGTTTACCAACTGCTGAATATCATAGTAGCCTAAACGTGGCTGCCATGCTTAACTGGACGTAGTAGAATAGGTCATTGTTTTATGTTTGTCTTTTGTCACGCCCATCTTCATCCCAGCTGCAGACCAACATGTCTGACACCGTGCATCTGGATTTTCCATTATGGATATTCCATTTTACTTGATCTGACACTGACACAGATTTAACTGAGAAGTGGGTCACAAAAATGTCTCAGTCAGGGTTTAGTGGGGGGAACCCCCTACCTTAGAGGTCTTTGTTTCTTTCATCTTGGCAGCATCCGAATTTTCAAAACATTGCCGTTAGTGCAGCGAAGGCCATGCTGTTGTCTAGTCATAGACATAGCAGTGAAATGGTGTTTAAGTGTTTTGTTTACTACACTGGCATATATACATGCAATGTTAATCGTCAAGTAAACTACCTTATTCACCTGTACAGCCTACTGTGCAGTGTGCACACTATTTTTTTCTTGGCATCAGCATTACATTTGATGCAATGTGAAAGTGAGAACTTGGCATGGTTATTGATTTTTCAAGGAAATACTCCCAGGAATACCAATGGCATGTTTTCAGCAAATCACTTTGTACTTTACTGGTAAGTTAACGTTAAGTCAAGTGTCAGTTGGACATGACCTGTAAGCTTTGGAAACTGGGCCAGCAGCACACGGTCAAAAGTCAGGGTCCTAATCATTCGTCCTCTCTAACCTTTAGAGAGAGTTTCAACACTGGTGGAGTCAGACAAAGACAGCAGATCACAATATCTACCTTACACACTTAGGCCGGCTTTTACATGGTGAAACTTTCACCCAACTAATTTAGTTGCAGGTTGCAAATTGCATTTCCATGCAACTTGACAGTTACAGACAGTACAAGCAATTAAAAAATAAGTCTCATGCAACACGGTAGGGGAGTGTCACACTCCCAGTGACTCCCAAGTCTCCACCAAGGACACATGATATGTAATATGTCACCTAGAGACAAATGCTTAATTAACAATAGCTTTGTTTGAGCTACATCCAAATGAGCTTTTCCTTTTAACATCTGAGAGTTGGTTTTGACATACCAGTGAGTGACTGATTAGGATTGGTGTGGTCCTGTATGAAGCAATTCTATTTGTCACATCAGGAACCAACAGACATAATACTACTACTACTACTACTACTACTACTACTACATAGTTTTGTGGTACTTCTCGGACAGTACAATTGATAATCCTGCAGAGTTATCACAGAGGGTCTGCCATATAGCAGTGCAGTTCAACCAGTTGGTTTTTGGTAAATTTAGGGGTCACTGGGTTTTTGCTCAATAGAGTACCACAGGAATGAGTCTGGAAGGCCTGGATGTTAGCACTTACTACGTGTAAAAGTCAATGGGATTTTTGTAAGGGGATTTTGGTTAAATGCTTGAAATAAGGTATGTCTGTGGTTAACAAAAGTTTATGACACAGTGAACTTTGTGTTCAGCAAGATAATCTTCACAAATGAGGCCCACTTTTTAAGGCTGGCTTTACAGTTTACTACTGTAGTTGCAGGTTCCAAATTGCATGAAACATCATTCCCATGCAACTTGACAGTTACACAAAGCAATTCAAATAATCAAGTCTCGTGCAACACTGAGTTTATTTCACTAAAACAAGGGAGCTAGATTGGCAATTTTTCATCTGTCACATTGTTTCCTTGTTTTTATCAAGGGGAAGTGTAACTGCATCTTTGTATCTTATCGCTAAACGTCTTTGGGTGAATGACTGGCTACTCAAAAGAGTCCAATGCATCATTTCACACTCTATTCAAGGAGCTCCAATGAGCCTCAGGGGGAATGCAATTCTCCCAAAACTGACAACAAATGTTAGCAAAATGTTCAAACAACCCGCATGTTAATGTTAATTATGATAGGCGGTACCGTAAGTTAACGTTAGCCACCGGCTAACTGCAAAAAACAACAACATTTGTTTGTTGTCATGGCTCAGCTGTTTGACAAAATCCAAAACGTTAGCATTAATTACCAAACTTGCAGTTGAAGTCTATGAGGATAATCTCCTTCTAATCTCCTTCTGAAGGATACCATACCAAGATACCATAGTATGTTTATTTTGTTAATTTTGGTGCTAAGGAGTTGTTGAGTTGAAATATCAGTTGAAATTGGTTGAAATTATATCGCATCAACAATAGTTTGCCGAGCTCATGATGTCAAACAGCTGAGATGGCTCACCTGTTTGACATCATCATCTGACACGTTATCAGCATTTTGATTGGCTGTTGCGTGAAACTAGTTTCACAAAGTTGAGGGTTTTGCAACTGTTGCTGCTGAATTTCAGTCAGACAGGTTTCAAGTGTGTTGCAGAGGGCTTTACACCATGCAAAATATGTGATTTTCAATTCATGATTTTCGAAGCGTAAATGCATTTTTTAAATGCGATTTTTCAGAAGATGCTTCAAAAGTCATAGAAAGTGGTCCTCATTTGTGAAGATTACCTTCCTGAACACAAAGTTCACTGTTTCATAAACCTTTGTTAACCACAGACCTTATTTCATGCATTCAACCGAAATTCCCATACAACAATCCCATTGACTTTTACATGTAGGAACCAGGAAGTGCAGGGACTTCTCGGTAAGCATACAAAAATATGTCGTCTCTGCTGTACTTGATATACAGACACAATAGATAGTGGAAATATATATGGGTCACATAATTGCACAAGGAAGTTTCACAATGGACGTTTTATAAGCTTGTTGGCCTCCATTTGTCTTTGGCTCGTCTGATAGCCTCCTCAGTAGGCTACTACAGTATGCCCTACTGTACAGTATATCATAGAGATACTATTACATTGAGATACTGTTTGTAATTATGGATCCACTGGGAGCTCTTTTAGCAGAAGTAACACAGATAAATCATAATTCTTGTATAATAGCAGAAGCAAGTAATTCAGATGGTGAAAACTGAAAGGAAACTAGTCTACGCAGTACGCACATACATTATGATGACTCGGCTGCTCTGTGCTGCGATCCTCTTATGGTTTCTGCATGCACAGTCATTTACACTGCAGAGATGTAGGCTAGGCCTACCCTGTTTCATATATCATGCACAGTCATTTACACTGCAGAGATGTAGGCTAGGCCTACCCTGTTTCATATATCATGCACAGTCATTTACACTGCAGAGATGTAGGCTAGGCCTACCTGTTTCATATATCATGCACAGTCATTTACACTGCAGAGATGTAGGCTAGGTCTACCTGTTTCATATATCATGCACAGTCATTTACACTGCAGAGATGTAGACTAGGCCTACCTGTTTCATATATCATGCACAGTCATTTACACTGCAGAGATGTAGACTAGGCCTACCTGTTTAATATATCATGCACAGTCATTTACACTGCAGAGATGTAGGCTAGGCCTACCTGTTTCATATATCATGCACAGTCATTTACACTGCAGAGATGTAGGCTAGGCCTACCTGTTTCATATATCATGCAGTCATTTACACTGCAGAGATGTAGGCTAGGCCTACCTGTTTCATATATCATGCACAGTCATTTACACTGCAGAGATGTAGGCTAGGCCTACCTGTTTCATATATCATGCACAGTCATTTACACTGCAGAGATGTAGGCTAGGCCTACCTGTTTCATATATCATGCACAGTCATTTACACTGCACAGATGTAGGCTAGGTCTACCTGTTTCATATATCATGCACAGTCATTTACACTGCAGAGATGTAGGCTAGGCCTACCTGTTTCATATATCATGCACAGTCATTTACACTACAGAGATGTAGACTAGGTCTACCTGTTTCATATATCATGCACAGTCATTTACACTGCAGAGATGTAGGCTAGGCCTACCTGTTTCATATATCACGCAGTAATTTACACTGCAGAGATGTAGACTAGGCCTACCTGTTTCATATATCATGCACAGTCATTTACACTGCAGAGATGTAGGCTAGGCCTACCTGTTTCATATATCATGCACAGTCATTTACACTGCAGAGATGTAGACTAGGCTACCTGTTTCATATATCATGCAGTCATTTACACTGCAGAGATGTAGGCTAGGCCTACCTGTTTCATATATCATGCAGTCATTTACACTGCAGAGATGTAGGCTAGGCCTACCTGTTTCATATATCATGCACAGTCATTTACACTGCAGAGATGTAGGCTAGGCCTACCTCAGTGTAGGCTAGGCCCACCTGTTTCATATATCATGCAGTCATTTACACTGCAGAGATGTAGACTAGGCCTACCTGTTTCATATATCATGCACAGTCATTTACACTGCAGAGATGTAGGCTAGGCCTACCTGTTTCATATATCATGCACAGTCATTTACACTGCAGAGATGTAGGCTAGGCTACCTGTTTCATATATCATGCAGTCATTTACACTGCAGAGATGTAGGCTAGGCCTACCTGTTTCATATATCATGCAGTCATTTACACTGCAGAGATGTAGGCTAGGCCTACCTGTTTCATATATCATGCACAGTCATTTACACTGCAGAGATGTAGGCTAGGCCTACCTCAGTGTAGGCTAGGCCCACCTGTTTCATATATCATGCAGTCATTTACACTGCAGAGATGTAGACTAGGCCTACCTGTTTCATATATCATGCACAGTCATTTACACTGCAGAGATGTAGGCTAGGCCTACCTGTTTCATATATCATGCACAGTCATTTACACTGCAGAGATGTAGGCTAGGCTACCTGTTTCATATATCATGCAGTCATTTATACTGCAGAGATGTAGGCTAGGCCTACCTGTTTCATATATCATGCAGTCATTTACACTGCAGAGATGTAGGCTAGGCCTACCTGTTTCATATATCATGCACAGTCATTTACACTGCACAGATGTAGGCTAGGCCTACCTGTTTCATATATCATGCACAGTCATTTACACTGCAGAGATGTAGGCTAGGCCTACCTGTTTCATATATCATGCACAGTCATTTACACTGCACAGATGCAGGCTAGGCCTACCTGTTTCATATATCATGCACAGTCATTTACACTGCAGAGATGTAGGCTAGGCCTACCTGTTTCATATATCATGCAGTCATTTACACTGCAGAGATGTAGACTAGGTCTACCTGTTTCATATATCATCACAGTCATTTACACTGCAGAGATGTAGGCTAGGCCTACCTGTTTCATATATCATGCAGTCATTTACACTGCAGAGATGTAGGCTAGGCCTACCTGTTTCATATATCATGCACAGTCATTTACACTGCAGAGATGTAGGCTAGGCTACCTGTTTCATATATCATGCAGTCATTTACACTGCAGAGATGTAGGCTAGGCCTACCTGTTTCATATATCATGCAGTCATTTACACTGCAGAGATGTAGGCTAGGCCTACCTGTTTCATATATCATGCAGTCATTTACACTGCAGAGATGTAGGCTAGGCCTACCTGTTTCATATATCATGCACAGTCATTTACACTGCACAGATGTAGGCTAGGTCTACCTGTTTCATATATCATGCACAGTCATTTACACTGCAGAGATGTAGGCTAGGCTACCTGTTTCATATATCATGCAGTCATTTACACTGCAGAGATGTAGGCTAGGCCTACCTGTTTCATATATCATCACAGTCATTTACACTGCAGAGATGTAGGCTAGGCCTACCTGTTTCATATATCATGCACAGTCATTTACACTGCAGAGATGTAGGCTAGGCTACCTGTTTCATATATCATGCAGTCATTTACACTGCAGAGATGTAGGCTAGGCCTACCTGTTTCATATATCATGCAGTCATTTACACTGCAGAGATGTAGGCTAGGCCTACCTGTTTCATATATCATGCAGTCATTTACACTGCAGAGATGTAGACTAGGCCTACCTGTTTCATATATCATCACAGTCATTTACACTGCAGAGATGTAGGCTAGGCCTACCTGTTTCATATATCATGCACAGTCATTTACACTGCAGAGATGTAGGCTAGGCTACCTGTTTCATATATCATGCAGTCATTTACACTGCAGAGATGTAGGCTAGGCCTACCTGTTTCATATATCATGCAGTCATTTACACTGCAGAGATGTAGGCTAGGCCTACCTGTTTCATATATCATGCAGTCATTTACACTGCAGAGATGTAGGCTAGGCCTACCTGTTTCATATATCATGCACAGTCATTTACACTGCACAGATGTAGGCTAGGTCTACCTGTTTCATATATCATGCACAGTCATTTACACTGCACAGATGTAGGCTAGGCCTACCTGTTTCATATATCACTGAAAGAAGCGGGTCAGATGGGAAAGATTTGTGCTTTACGTCCCTAAAAAATGTAATAAAATAAGAACTGGCGATGTGTATTGTCACTGACACTTCACTGTTATGGCTAAATACTTGTGGTTACTTTGACCCAGTGCCATGATTTGGATAAAACCTCAAGACTAGTTTCCATCTAGATTATTTTTAGATTTGCGGTTGTCCTAAATGAATGATTGAGTGAGACTTGACCTGCCTTGAGTGTTCAAACCAAGTAACAATCAAGTAAAGAATCAATAGGCCGAGGTCATGTACTTGTACAAAGAAATATTAATCAAGTACAGCGTGATGTGGACATAGGTATAGATTCAGCACTAATGCCTTGCTTGCTTGCTTTAGAAAACAGAAATCCCTGATTATTTTTATTTTATTTGATCTAGTTTCAGTATGTCTGACTCATCATAGTGCGACATTATTGTACAAGTGAATTACCTCAGAGTTTAGGCCAACAAAACAGATCGGGTTAGTGAGAGGCTTGAAAACACGTGACTGCTCTTCCATTGAATATGAAGGCTAGAGGAGACATTTCTCTGTTAGACTTGCTCAGTGTCTGTGATCACTGTTAGTCTGGAGCCTCTAGGGAACCTTGTAGGCTGCTGCTGGTAAGATGAGAGGCACAGGCTGTCATCTGGGCCGGATAGACAACAATGCTCTCTTAAAGCAATTCAGTGAGGAAATGATAATACATTAAATTACAGTAGCATTGTTTTTTCCTCAGAATAATGGAGAAAATGAAAATAAACCACCATCTTTCTTGTGCTCAGAAGTCTATAGATTTCTTCTGATTTGAATCTATACATAGCATAAGCAGAGCCTTGCCTCATCAACAACCAAGAAGAAACGACAGCGTTTTCATGATTGTATCTCATAAAGCTCCGGCCAAATTCCTCCTATCTGCTTATTGAGGTGACAGCTGTTCATGTTGGTCTACATTTCTCGGAGGAAGCAGTGTTTCGTTGAACAGGAAGTTACTGTGCTAAATTGGAGGCCTCCTGTCACTGTTTTCTCCTTGGCTTTTGAAGTTTCGACAGCGAGGCAGTTTCTCTTTCACCAGCGTGATAATTATTCTAGTAAGCCTGAGACATGGTGCTGTCTGTCGTTTGCATGTAATGCCTGAAGATGTCCTGTGGGCATGTTATTTTCTTCATGTTAACGTAATCGTATTGCCTACCGTACCTACCTGTGATTGTGCAGGGCTGAGGAGGCGCGAGTCAGGATGGCGCAGTGGAACCAGTTGCAGCAGCTGGAGACCAGGTATCTGGAGCAGCTCTACCACCTGTACAGCGACAGCTTCCCCATGGAGCTGCGACAGTTCCTCGCCCCCTGGATCGAGAGCCAGGACTGGTGAGTGTTGTAACGAAATAGGAAAACATTTTGTTTTTAATTAAAAAAAATTCATTAAATGGCATTTACCGTATTCTCCACTTCCTTCAGACCTAACAAAGGTGCATTTTATACGTGTCATTTAGTCATATAGAGGTACTGGCAGAGAGCCACTTACCATGACTTGCTGATAGCTTGCTAGACACAGAATGAACTTCCTCATAACACCACTATGTGGATCTTGTACATATTCCAAATATTCTGAACATGTTCAGCTTTCAGAGATGTGGCCTTTTGCCAAATACAAATACCGTACCCAGGGAAAGATTCCCCCCAAATATATTTTTATTCAATTTTCAAATTAGGCAAAATATTAATCTCAGTATTTATACAATATGGGGAAAATTTTAGCTCAAGCATTCTGATGTCCGATAGCATAGCTTTTGGCTTCTCTTTGTTTCACTTTAAGCATGCTATGCCAGCATGAGCGGTCTGGATGAAGAAGGCACTGTCAAGTAGTAATAAAGATGAGAGGAAAAGAAATCCAGAGATGGATTGTTATTTTTTTCTCCAAACCATTCTCTGGGCTGCGTTCAAAACTGCAAGGTTGATGGGCTTTGACTTGTGCGGACGTTGGCTAGCTCCCGGGCCACCCATGGGTGGGACACAGGGTCTTTTGATGAGATCAAAGAGCAGGTTGTAGTGATTGCATGAAGGTAGGGTGTCAGCTCTGGAAGTTAAACGCATGAGTCATATCTTGTGCCAAACTAGTATTCTGATCACCTTTTCTCTTCTTCTTTTTTGCTAGGGCCTACGCTGCCAGTAAGGAGTCACATGCCACCCTGGTGTTCCACAACCTCTTGGGGGAGATAGACCAGCAGTATAGCCGTTTCCTGCAGGAGAATAATGTACTTTATCAGCACAACCTGCGCAGGATTAAGCAGCATCTGCAGAGCAAGTACTTGGAGAAGCCCATGGATATCGCTCGCATTGTGGCCCGCTGTCTGTGGGAGGAGCAGAGGCTGCTGCAGACTGCCACTACCGCTGCACAGGTAGGGGGCGCTGCACCACCCTATCTGTACAGACTTCAGTCCATGAATTTGATATGGTATAGCATTCAAACCAACTTGCATAACTTTGAAAGACATTGATAGACGATGCAGTGTATATGTTTATCTTTCCGCTGTAGGATGGCCAGACTGCCCATCCCACCGGGACAGTGGTGACGGAGAAGCAGCAGATCCTGGAGCACAACCTTCAAGATATCAGGAAGAGGGTGCAGGTGAGCTTTTGTCACACTTGACACTGAATAAACATGTAATATAAAGAGTAGTCACATATTTCAATGTGTATATCTTGACATAAATATGCAAAATATCATCTGTTCTTCTCCAGGATATGGAACAGAAGATGAAAATGCTTGAGAACCTACAGGATGACTTTGATTTCAATTACAAGACACTGAAAAGCCAAGGAGGTATACTTTTTAACTTTGTGCTCAGACCATAGCCGGTGGCACGGGTGGGCATTTGGTGGCTATAGAGACACTGCAGCAGCGCGTCATCATTCAGAAACCACGCCCAAAACGGGGAAAAACAGCCATCCCCCAATCCTGGCGTTCTCCTATGTCGCGTGTATGGTCGCGTCTTGCACACAAAGATCATATATACGGAACATTAACACTCCAACTTACTTCACTGACAGCTAGATCCACATTTTTCTTCTCGCCAATCCTCAATTGCTTCCTTGTTTTGCTCGGGAGTACAAAAAAAACTTTAACTGGCGATTTTTTACATTTGTTGTCTGCGCAGCCCACCACACCACAGCTTTTAGCTATGTTTAATTCAAGTAAAATGACGCTGGTGTGTGGAAGTGAACGGAGAGCTTTCCCCCATGATGGGAGGGGCCTATTTCATGCAGTGTCTATATGCCAGTCTAAATGGATTTTATGCCCCCCCCCCCCCCCCCCCCAAACGACTGAGCCCACTCATTAATGTTGTTTTGTTCGAGCATCACTGTCAGCTACCTATGACAGAGAGCCATGGAGCCAGGCAAGTGGAATGTAACATGACACCAGTCTCACAGTTCTTCTCATATAAATCGCCCTTCACTCTTTGAACTGCATTGATTCTCCAATACAGGACAAAGCGCGTTCCGACCAGTTCAATACGGGACACGTCGCCGGGGGAAAGGAGGGGGGGTGTGTGTGCGTTATGTTGAAAAATCATCCCCCCTCGCCTCGATCAGATTTAATGCCCACCTATGAATTAATGCCCACCTAGGAAGTTGTGTCTGCCTCCGGCTCTGGCTCAGACAAGAATTGATAAAAGGATTTTGTGACACCTAACCTTTTTGGAATAGATTAAACGCATCCAATTTCTTGGCTCACTGACATGTCCGCCCTTTCTTTGTTCAGAGTTGTCCCAGGACCTGAATGGAAATAGCCAGGCAGCTGCTACCAGACAGAAGATGGCCCAGCTAGAACAGATGCTGAGTGCTCTGGACCAGCTGAGGAGGGTGAGTCCAGTCAAAACACAGATAGAAGGAAATTTAATAAACAGGACTGTCATGAAGTGCTTTGCAGAAAACAAGGAGAGGAAGGAATGAGGAAGGAATGCAATGAGAATTAAAACAAGAAAGAACAACTACGTCACAAACTTAAACAAATGGCCGTGCAGGTACGCGCGTGTGTGCCTGTGCCCACATGTATGTCGAGTAGCACACGTAAAATCATCAAAGGAGAAACAGTGTAGCTGATAAAATGGCATTAAATGACGATAGATAATAAATGATTCATTATTAATAATTAGCACATTCAATTTGAGACATTAGATTAGATTAGATTAGATTAAATTTATTTCGAACATGGTGAAAAACAAAAACAAAAACAAAGATAAAGAATAAAAGAAATATAGGCAAGAAGTGCCAAACAATCAGTCAATTAGAATTCACAGCATACAATATACAGCAAATCCACAATCAATTTACATTTGTTTATCATGCCCGAAAAGAAGTAGGAAGAAGTTCATACTTATCAAGTCCTACCCCCTGTTTTATATCTATAGGCTTAATATGAAAGTATAATTATACTGTAATAACATGTTATACTACTGTAATAATATATAAGAGATGTGTGCATGCTCACATTTTATCCATAATAATATCACACATACTATATAGTTGTGCCTAGTACATTTGTAGCATACCATGTACACGTACTAAAACACTTGCGTGTATACACGCACACACACACACACACATGCACACACACACACGCACACACACACACGCACACACACACACACACACGCACACACACACACACACACACACACACACACACACACACAGATACCCACCCCCACACCCTCACACGCACTCCCACATACACATTTACAAACATTCACAATTGAATCGGACATAGTTACTTTATAGAATCCATTCTGTATCTATTTAATATCAAGTCTTTAAACCTCTGTTTGAATTGATTAAGTGATCTACATAACATCAATTCCTCACTACAGTTGTTCCACAGTAGGCTTGCCGTGATTTTAGGTGTTACCGGTGTTACACGGTGTTGGGGAATACACCGATTACATAACGTGCCCACCGGTAACACCTTTTGTTTTTATGGCGGAAGAATTGAAAGGAAAACTCCGCAGTTTCAGCGTGCGCCGGTGTAAATTACAATCGCTCCCTCTCGGCTGCAGTGTGGCTCCGCTGTTTTGGTTAGACCAGCAACTAATGTTAGTTAACGCTATACATCTTATGAACACAAATGATGCCCTCCTCATACACATGTAGGTAAGACCCTTAGCTAAGCCTGCATGCGTGTGCATACTGTTGTCACTGCGGGCCATCTCTGGAAATGTGCCTTTTTTTTCCACAGCGAAAAGTCGATGCTAACTTAGCATCAATGCTAGGGGGAGAGAGGACTTACCAGCATTCAGTCATTGCCTGCTTACTGCTGCTTGCTGGTATTGTTAATCCCATGTCAGAAAAAGTCTCCAGGTGTGTCGCTAACGTTAGTTTCTTTTGAGAAAGATTGTCTCCACGGGCGTCTGAAAAGTTGTCTCGAGTCAGATGTAGCCATGAGTTGTGATGCAGCCAGTGTTGTATGACTGTGAGCGTCCATGCTAACGTTAGTACTTTAAACAGCAGCAGCGTGCATCTTGTCTCTATGAACCTACAGAATGGACGGTTAAAGCATAGACTCTTGCTTACTTTAAAACTTGTATTATCAACATACATATAACGTAACGTTCACTCTAGTCTAGCTGCTATGGATACCCGACTGGTGTCTCACTGTTATTGTTCCCGGGAACAACATGCACTAGTAGGAACTAACAATCCTATTGTTTACATTTCCCGGTGTAACCGGTAATACCGGTCTGGTCACGTGCTTATCATTCGGTGTGAAAATGTTCACACCGTGTCATCACTATTCCACAGATTAACTCCTTTAACGCTAATACAGTGATATTTTGTATTTGTCCTGACGAGTTGTTTTTTGAACAAACAGGTTCCTCTTAAGTCATGATGACTTTCTCTCATTCAACCTTTGGATACTGTTAGGAAGTAATTGGTTTCTGGCTCTGTACATGATTTGGACCGTTCTGTAGGCAACCAGGTCTTTACATTTTAGTGTTTTTAGTTTGATAAAGTATGGGTTTGTCAGTTCTCTATAAGTGGGTTTGTTTATAATTCTTATGGCTCTCTTTTGAAGGATGAAGATTGGAGTAGTGTTAGTTGTATATGTGTTTCCCCACACTTCCACACAGTAGGTAATGTATGGGAGTATAAAGGAACAGTAGAGTGTGAATAATGAATTTTGATTGAGCATATCTTTGACTTTGTATAATATTGCAAATTGATTTTAATAGTTTAGCTTTTATATAATTTATATGTGGTTTCCAGCACAATTTATGATCTATTATAACATAAGAAATTTGATTTAAAATACTCTTTCAATTTCTACTTTGTTTATCATGAGTTTCTTGTTAGAGTTTATTGCACGATTGCCAAAGATTATGAATTTTGTTTTACTTAAGTTCACTGTTAGTTTGTTGGAGTCAAACCATCTCTTTAGCTTAATTAATTCAGTTTCCACAGTATCCAAACGTTGGTCAAGGTTCTTACCACAGCAAAATAAATTAGTATCATCTGCAAATATGATTGATTTTAGTAATTTAGACACTTCACAAATATTATTTATATATAAAATAAACAACAATGGTCCCAAAACCGAGCCCTGGGGCACCCAACAGGTCACATTCAATAATTCAGAACTGGAGTTGAGAACTTGAATATACTGGTTCCGATTCTCCAGATAACTGCTTAACCAAGCGTGTGCTACCCCTCTAATCCCATATCTGTATAGTTTCCTCATTAATAGGATGTGGTCAACTGTCAAAAGCTTTTTTTAGATCGAGGAAAACCCCTACTGCATATTCTTTATTTTCTATTGCTGTTGATATTTCCTCCACAAATTCCGTGAGTGCATATGCAGTTGTCCTATTGGTTCTGAACCCATATTGCTGATCATACAGTATGTTGTGTTTTGTGATGAATTCATTTAGTCTAATGTAACATATTCTTTCCAGTATTTTGGAGAATTGTGGCATTAGTATAATTACTGTAAACAAATGAGACCTTCACAGACAAAATTGGCAGCCTCTACACTGCTTTTTACATTGTGTGCCACTGGTTCAGATTTCATTGGAAAATGGATGGTGAATAAGTTCACACCAATCAGCATCCTATGAGGCAGGCTTTGGTGTGACGCCAGTGAGAGTGAGTCTGTGATATACGTGATAGAAAGATAGTTCATCCAATCATCTGCCAGGTATTTTAAGTGCCTTACTGCCTGCCCTTTGAAACTGTTTCCCCGAGTGACTCCTTCCAAGATGGTTATGAGAAGGAGTGTTGTTACTGTGATCGTCATCTTGGTTGATTTACACCATGCTGGTTATCTCTCTTGTAGCAAATTGTGACGGAGCTTGGAGGCCTGCTGACCGCCATGGACTTTGTTCAGAAGAACCTGACAGATGAAGAACTGGCTGACTGGAAGCGGAGGCAGCAGATTGCCTGTATTGGAGGACCGCCCAACATCTGCCTGGACCGCCTGGAGACATGGTAACCCAAAGCTCCAAGGGAAAACAAACATTTCCTCAAGGCTGCACAGTTAATTGCGTATGATGGGATAGCTTGATTATTGTAGTTTCCACAGTTAATAGTTGTATAATATTGACCTATCAGCAATATTGCAACATGTCATTTCATTTAGAATGTCCATTGTAGCTGAAAAGGCCGAATGGTTTTGATATGTCAAAAGTGCAGTAAAATAATTTTGTTCCACAAATCATCACGACTCATAATCATTATTAATAATCGTGTTCATAATATGTAGAAAAATAAGCAGGGTTATCCTATACACCATAATTACACAGCCGTGCTTTTCCTTTTTGTGACCCACCATCATCTAGAACTAAATTATTTCTTTGCTTAACATGCTGGGCTCTCCTGACACTATCATAATCAGTCCATATAACCAGCTAGACTAGTGGGCTGATCCGTAAGCACTTCATCCAGGACGTTTGACTCTAATTGAATGTAATTTCCTGACCAGGATCACATCCCTGGCTGAGTCCCAGCTCCAGATCCGTCAGCAGATCAAGAAGCTGGAGGAGCTGCAGCAGAAGGTGTCCTACAAAGGAGACCCCATCATCCAGCATCGGCCCGCCCTGGAGGAGAAGATTGTGGACTTGTTCAGAAACCTGATGAAGAGGTGTGTGCTGAATCCCCTCTGTGTATCTACTATCTACCCAAACACATTTTCGCTAATGGCTTGACACCACAGATTCCTGGATATAGGCTTCCATCGCATTAAATATTCATCAGACACTTTTGTGTAATTGTGTTTTCTCACCGGCTTTTATATGTGGTGTTATTGTGATGTTTGCTGGAAACTGCTCTGAAATATAACCCATTCTGTGTTCTAGTGCTTTTGTCGTTGAACGACAGCCCTGTATGCCCATGCATCCGGACCGACCACTGGTCATCAAAACAGGAGTGCAGTTCACCAACAAAGTCAGGTAACTTACAGGCTTCTGAAACGTTGTATATCACAACCAAATACCTGATGCCATTCAATACAAATGAGGAGGGCAAGGCCTAATGTGTGCATTGGTTTCTCTTTGACTTTTCTAGGTTACTCGTCAAGTTTCCTGAACTCAATTACCAGCTGAAGATTAAAGTTTGCATTGACAAGTGAGTTTTTCCTAAGTTTCTAACATTTTTATGAGTCTAGTCAGAGACATGCATGTGACTCAAGATCTTCCATGCTCTGCTCCCAAAGAAAGTTCCACTTCACTGATTTGAAATTATTTTTCAGGGAATCAGGGGATGTGGCTGCTATTCGAGGGTAAGAATGCTCTTGCTTTTCTTCAGTATTTCAACTCTTGAGCATTTATATTGTGTAGAGGCTGTCAATAACTCCCTGTTTCTGCCATACCTTGATATTTTTAGGTCCCGGAAATTTAACATCCTGGGCACCAACACAAAAGTTATGAATATGGAGGAATCCAACAACGGCAGCCTGTCAGCCGAGTTTAAACACTTGGTGAGTTAGAGAGGCAAAACACGTTACAGTTGGCAATGATGATCTTGTTTGATAAAAGCCTGCTTGACTGCTGACTTCCTGTGTCTTACAGACGCTGAGAGAGCAGAGGTGTGGTAATGGCGGCCGGACAAATAGCGATGTGAGAACTATTTCTAACACTTCTAACACTATTTCTAACACTTTCTAACTATTTCTAACTATTTCTAACACACAGAGAGCAGATATTCTATATATGAGGCTGTAACAGTTTTAACTGATGTAACGAACTTCTTTCATGAGCTCTGATAGACAGGAGCAACACATACAGTCACATTTGTATTTATTCAACAGAGGTCTGAACAAAGTTTTTTTTCCCTCTTTCTCTAGGCTTCTCTGATTGTCACAGAAGAGCTCCACCTTATAACCTTTGAGACAGAGGTCTATCACCAAGGTCTGAAGATCGATCTGGAGGTGAGGATCAGTTCTCAGTGTCATGGACTGAGAGGTATCAGTTTCTTAAGTCTAATGCCACATAAGAACTCAACCAAGTAATAAAAAATATCTTTCGGTCAGTAAATACGAAAGCAAAACTACACAATCTAGATGAATGAGTGATTATAATAAGGAAACCCCCCTCCCCCAGACCCCAGACTGGATGCATCTCCACAGCATGTAGATGAGCTTGTAGTCAAAGATGTTCCCCATTCATTGCAGTGCTCATCAACCCACCCACTGACATGTCCCCGGTTACCATCAGTGCCACAGCTAGTGCCACAACCTGGCCTTGCTGTGATCCAAGAAGAATTTGTCTGGTTAGGAGCAATACAGCATCTGTGTAAACATGCCAAACACACAGCCAAAAATAGAGAGTATTCATGTTAGAGTTTAATCTTGTGTAATCAGTCTCACTTAGACGGGAGGAATTGCTCTAGAAGTCCTATTACGAGGATAAACACTCAAATGGACAAACACACCAGAAGAAGCAGAAATGTTAAGAGTTAAAGCCTATGTCTGAAAGGATTTGGAAAGCGATTCAAACAAGAGAAAGAAAGATAGATCACACTGAAGTTTTCTTGTGGTTTCTGTTGGTGTAGACTCACTCTCTGCCAGTGGTCGTCATTTCTAACATCTGCCAGATGCCCAACGCCTGGGCCTCCATCCTGTGGTACAACATGCTCACCAACCACCCCAAGGTAAGACAACACCCCCTGGTGGAGTGTAGCTGAACTCGGCTACTGAAATGTTCATGCTATTTTTTTTATTTTTATTAGATGGTTTGATGCATTTTGACCAGTGTGTCTCTTTGTGTAGAATGTGAACTTCTTCACCAAGCCTCCAATAGGGACGTGGGACCAGGTGGCTGAGGTGCTCAGCTGGCAGTACTCCTCCACCACCAAGAGAGGTCTGACCATCGAGCAGCTCACCACGCTGGCTGAGAAGTTACTAGGTGAGACGATGCACCTGAAAGTCTCCACTAATGCTCAAGACTGTCCACTCGCATTATCCAATGTCATATAATGTGTAATATTAATGCTGTTGTTGTGATTCCAGGACCTTGTGTCAACTACTCCGGCTGTCAGATCACCTGGGCCAAGTTCTGCAAGGTACGTCACCTACTCATCGCTCATGATTCAAGCTGGCATCCTGCCATTGTGATGCTTCAGGTCAAGCTAATGTTCCCTTTCCCTTCCCAGGAAAACATGGCTGGCAAAGGCTTCTCCTTCTGGGTGTGGCTGGACAACATTATTGACCTGGTGAAGAAGTACATCCTGGCACTGTGGAATGAAGGGTGAGAGGTCATGCTGTGTTTACAGTCCAACTCTTGGGACTGTGGGGGGGACAGTCCCCCAGCGGTCACAAGAATGCCTGCTGGCTGCCATCCATACTGGAGAGGGTTCATGACATGCAGTTCATATTCTGAACTCTTATGGCTACAGTGATATTGTCCTGATAAGAGCAGAGGCTAATCCTGATCAGTATAATGTATGTTTTACTTACAGTATAATGTATGTTTTAATGACAGTATAATGTATGTTTTATTTTAGTTACAACGAGATTGAACTAACAGGTGTGTTTTGTGTAAAAGGGTTGGAACTTATCAAGTTCGGCTGCTAAGTTGCTGCTGCTCTCCAGTTTAGAGTGAACCTTGCTTGACCCAAGAGCAGAAAACGGACAGAACTGTAACCCAAAAGTTCGATTTTATTACAGTCATTGAATGTTAGAAATACTAAAATCTTGGGGGATGGTGAACATAGTACTCAGGAGTGATGGTAAATAAGATTTACATTTTAACTGGGTTGACCATCCTTTTAAGAGTCTTCTTCTTCTTCTTCTTCTTCTTCTTCTTCTTCTTCTTCTTCTTCTTCTTCTCCTTCTTCTTCTTCTTCTTCTTCTTCTTCTTCTTCTTCTTCTTCTTCTTCTTCTTCTTCTTCTTCTTCTTCTTCTTCTTCTTCTTCTTCTTCTTCTTCTTCTTCTTCTTCTTCTTCTTCTTCTTCTTCTTCTTCTTCTTCTTCTTCTTCTTCTTCTTCTTCTTCTTCTTCTTCTTCTTAATAATATAATAAGTATGTATTTATTTGTACTTTGTGTTGCCTTTCTGCAGGTATATCATGGGCTTCATCAGTAAGGAGAGGGAAAGAGCCATCCTGAGTCCTAAGCCTCCTGGCACCTTCCTGCTGCGCTTCAGTGAGAGCAGCAAGGAGGGGGGCATCACATTTACCTGGGTGGAGAAGGACATCAACGGTGAGGAAAGCCACAGTCACCATGTTGTTTTTTCCTGTCTTGCGCCATTTTCAGGATGCGGGAGTTTTTGCTGCTGTGTCACTGGGCTTCCTTGTGTGTTGTAGGAAAGACCCAGATCCAGTCAGTGGAGCCCTACACCAAGCAGCAGCTCAACAGCATGTCCTTCGCTGAGATCATCATGGGCTACAAGATCATGGACGCCACCAACATCCTGGTTTCTCCGCTCGTCTACCTCTTCCCTGAAATCCCCAAAGAGGAAGCCTTCGGGAAGTACTGCAGGCCAGAAGCCGCCCCCGAGCCTGAGATGGGAGGAGACCCTATGAGCAGTAAGTCATTGCCTCATATGCCCATGTTCCAGAAACAACACATATTGCTTGGTACACTTCATTTCTTGATTTGCTTCAGTAATTTTAAGCAAATGTTTTAATGGGAAGAGGTAACAACAGTTTTGTTTTGTCTTTATTTCCAACAGTTACTCAGCCATATCTGAAGACGAAATTCATCTGTGTTACCCCGTAAGTATCTGTTTCTCTTCCCTCATCTTAAAGTCATCCATATTTACTGGACGGACATCTCATGCCACTCGGTGACCTCTGCTTATCGTCTTGTTTTTCTCAGAAAGAAACATGATTTTCAGTGAAAGTTCTTGCTCAAGTTTCATGCTCAACTTTTCTTCCTTTTTATTTTGACACGAGTGACACAACTGATGATAAAGCTGTTTTCACTCTTACTGTGACTCACTATCTTTCCTGGAGGAACCATGTGAGAGGGGTCTAAACCTCTAAAACTGTACATACCCATTAGCAGCTAGTTGGTTGGTAGTTAGTAATTATGAGAATATAAAGATAAATTCCATGACTGGATGCTGTCTACATGCGTCTGTGGACATGTGGCATTTCTTAACACTCACCACAAATTAATTGTAGATTCATTCACAAATGTCTTTGCATTGGATGATCTACTGTATATGGGAGGGAAGGGGGTTGGAGTCCGAGTGACAGGTAAGTGTGAGGTCCACTGAGATCAGAGGGGTGTATGCACAGGCCAGTTATCCACAGGTGGTCTGGATGGTGGTGGTGGGTGTGATAGCATTGCTGCCCGCTTTGCTCAGTGAGATCCTGACCTGTCTCCGTAGGTGCCCCTCCGTGTTCATGGACTTTCCGGACAGTGATCTGCTTGGGAGCGCCTTCCCAGGGTAGGCGCTGGGCGAGGTGGCATGTAGGGCTGCGTATGTGTGTGTTTATGTGTGTGTGTGTGTGTGTGTGTGTGTGTGTGTGTGTGTGTGTGTGTGCGCGTGCGAGCGTGCGTGCGTGCGTGCGAGCGTGCGTGCGAGCGTGCGTGCGTGCGTGTGTGAGTGTGTGTGTGCATCCTCTCACTTTTGTCTGTGTGTTTGATGGCTGCGTGAAAAAGGACCTTAGCACAGTTCCCCCAAACAACCTAACTCCCGTTTTTTGCTTCCAACTCACAGCCTGGTCCTAATACTAGAGCATCTCCCCACCATTTCATTAAACTTGCCTTTGTTTCAGGTCAGCCTGTATTTCACAGTCACTTTCCTCATCACAATTCATCAACCAAATCCATTTGAACGCATTTGTTAACAGATTCCAGATTTTAGTGCACAGCAACTACAGTTAAACATTCATATCCAGTTTCTTCTGGTTTGCAACGGTTCACAATACCATAAATAGAGAGACAAGCTAAAGCCATGTCAGAAAATTATTTTGTAGCGTACATATTGTTATGGATTATCTGTTAACATTGAAGAAAAGTCTTCACAGCTCAACCAAGGCCTGTTCGATCCACTAATTAACTGACTGCGCTAACCCACTACTGTTGCCAAGGAGCAGCTTCCATTAACACCAATCAATTTGGCATTTCATTTGAAATATTTAAGGACATTCCTCCACAGCGCTCCCTTCTTTCATCTACTGTCATCTTGGCTGAATTTCACAGATGACTTGCACATTGACACGAGGGCTGGCTTATCCCTCAGAGTACGATGAGGCTCAAGGAGTAACATTTTCACTAATCAGGCTCAGGCCCACAGATGTCTGTACTTAATGAGGCAGAATCACAGTCTTTTTTACTTGTGATAAACTGGTGGTCAGTGTGTTGAAAGAGTTGAGTAGTTGACTGTTGGCAGGGGTTTTCCTCCATAGAGAAATCTTTGGCTCCCCCAAAAGAGGTTTTAGCCACCCCCCAAAGGCCTGATATATTTGGACAGGACAACCTGACTGCATATTAACTCAAAATCAAGCATTTTTACTTGATCATTTTAGACAATTTGAAAGTTAAAGTCTCACATTTGTACAGTGAAATGACTATGTCTGAAACTCGGGGTGGTGTGAAAACACATTGCTCCATAAATTCCGGTAATGACTGATATATTTGTGTTCAGGATAACCCTGACACTAACCCAAAAGTCAAATGTAGCTCAGTAAGCATAAAGCATGATACTGACATGCTTAGTCACCCCACAAAGGCCCATTCTGAGCCAGGAAAAACCCTGATTGGCTTATCACTACTGGTAATGATTTTATCACACATGACTGTCATGACTGTACGGAAGCGTAATGCATTCACTTGAGAGAGAATAATTTGCCCTATTTTTCTTAATTGACAAGATACTTATCTCAGAATTCTGAGAACAGGTTTCATGGGGAAAAAAATTATGTTTTTCTGAATTAACGAGATACAGTACCTCAAAATCCTGTGAGAAGCTGTCACCTGCATGGAATAGCCTACGATTGCTGCTGTTAATCAGCCTGACCCTCCAACAGTGCATATCTGAGCAGATATTTTTTTAATTAAATTAAATGTTTTCAAAAAATGTACCGAACAATAAACATACATCTTTGACATTTAGCATTGTAATGTGGTGCTACCAGCCGCATAAGGTGCCCATGTGTTTGCACAAGACATTGTGCACGGGATCCCACGCCAGGGGTCCATGGGAAACCAGCCGGGCAAGCCGTCCATCATCCCCAACCTCAGTCACTAGTCATTCTTAAGCTCGTTAAGGGGTTCCTGATATTTGAGAACCTTCTAAGCGAGTTGGCTCTCAGGAACCCCAGTCTCTCCATCTGTATAACAGAGATCATGTCCATCAGCCACACCTGAAAAGAAGGTGAAGAGGAGGACTTCCATTCATTAAAAAGTATTTTGGCGACAGTTGTCCCCATGTCAGAGATTGCTGCACGCTCTAGGGAAGTTCAGAGAGGACTCTGAGCAGCCGAAGATGGCGAGTTCTGCCTCCGGCTGCAGGGTTACTTTGTAGGCCTTAGAGTACCAGTCAAATATTTTGGCCCAGAATCCCGTTAGTGAAGGGCAGAACCAGAAGGCATGAGATACTATGCAGGTCCCTATTCTCCCACAGGCCTTCGGCGCTAAAACGGGCCTTAAACGCAAAAAAACGTGCCTTGCGCCTGTTTCGGGAAAATAGCAATAGGCTTTAGGCTGCCAAATGCGCTTTAGGCCGAATGGGCGTGGCGGAGTCCCTGAATGCGCCGAAGTGGGCGTGGCGGCGCTAAATACCGGCGTACTACTATCTTCCAGCCATCTTCCGACCTGGCCGACTTTTAGCGCTTTGCGCTTTTGAAAAGCTGGCCTAAAGCAGGATTCTGTGCACCGGGGACAGGAAAGTGAATGGAGAATACAATATATAGAAAAAAATACTTTAGAATACAATAGAATATAAGATTGCAACCCTTCTCAGGCTTTTTGGGTGAAGCTGTAATGCAGTTTCATAAATTTAGTTTAGGCTATCATAATAATCCCCATTTATGTGTAATATAGCTCTACGTTTTATTACCCCCCCCCCCCCCCGAAATTAGCTAGGCTACTAATATTACTAATATTCCTAATTAATATGTATTATTATTTCATTCAGATAATTGACATTATAGGCATGTATATCGTTTAATGTGAGAGAAAGGGAGAGAGAAAGAAAGAGAGAGAGAAACTGGATCAACTGTTGTGTAGCGCTTCTTCAAACCCCACTCTTCATTACAGCTATTCATTACAGAATTGTCTGTTGTATTTATTTTTTCTGTGTGCAAAGCATAGAAAGTTATAATTATTTCCAAATGTTTCCCCCGTCTGTGGCAGCGGAGCTGTCCGAGGTGCTGAACAAGCGCAGCGCATAGACGGCCACCTGGGGCGGCTCACTCAGGCGGTCCAGGACTGGGCGCGGGGCGTCGGCGGGGTAATTCTCCTCCCCAAACAGTGCGCGATGGTACATTTGAACCTGAATGGATAGATGAATAAACAACTTAAGTAAAGAGTTGTTTTGTAGCTATTCAAAATGAATGGTGGACAGATATATCACCTGATTCGCCAGCACCATCTTCTCCTCAGCTGTGAATTTAGTGGATCGGTTTTGGTCTGCCATATTGATCACACTGCGCCAGCTGCTGCCAATCTGGCTTTTAAAGCCCCTCTGATTGATTACTGAAGATTTTATTGAGAATGAACATATTTGTCAGAGCCTGTGGGCAGGGGGTGGGGGGGACGCATATATAGGCCAAATAAAATACTATTACTCAATAATAAAATCCTGTAAATTAAATAGAATTAAGTTATCAGATCCAGTAAAAGTGATAGGTGTCATTCAGAGGATGTTGCATCGTGCAGTGGGGGAGGAGAGATAAAACGATATCATTCTGGCCATCTAATCTCATGACATCCAGCCATAGGCAATATTTTTTTCTATCAGATGCATTTAGAAATTATTTTCACTTTGGTCTTGCTATAGTGTAGCGTATTTACATGCTTGCAGTATTTTAACTGCAGTTATTGGTTTGAGAAGCATAATAATATGGAATAATAGCCTATATATGGAGATAGACAGACCGGATGAAGGGAGGGGGGGGCGGCGGAGCCCTTGGCTTTGTCTGGTTTTACCGGATTTGTCCAGGAATTGGAGCTTAAAAGGCAAGCGTGTGTCTCTTCCCTGCAATTCTCCAATGAGCGGACAATGCATAATTTTACGCTTAAAAGGCGTGGTTATAATGGTTGAGGCTGAGTTTAGCGCCGATACCAAGATATCAAGTGCGCCTTTCCACGCCCACTGCTTTGCGCTGCGGCTGGCGTTCGGCCTAGAAACTGCGCGGCTGCAACGATAGAGCCCACTATGCCCTCTGACACCTGACACCTGTCGCACAGTGGTGAGACAGAAGGGAAGATCTTGTGTAATGTATGCTTGGAGTAATGAAGATGATGAGCGACTTTAAATTGGATCAGCTGGTGTCTGCTAGCCTGGTAAACCAGCCGGTCACGTGATCTCACATTTCATTTCATGTGAGTTCACGTGACCGGCTGGTTTACCAGGCTAGGTGTCTGCTATTAATTGAGCAGAGATATACCACAGACAGACTTCTTTCCCATATAATGTCAGATAAATCAATACCAAGTTCCCCCTGCCACGCTTCTCTAATCGTCTCAGTAGAGGCTGGATTGCAGTTGTCAAACAGACATACAAATCTGGAGATCAAAAGATGTTTGGAGTGAGGAGGGCTCAGCAATACATCGAAAAAAGCATGCTGTGTTTCAAAGGCACGAATCTTGGAACGACCATAACTTCTGGTTTGCAGGTATCTAAGCCAGTTTGTGCCGGGCAACTCAAACTTCCTCTTCAGCAGATTTTCCATTAAAACTTTTCTCTAAATTCTGAGATAATTATCTTGTTTAATTAAGAACAACAGGGCATTTCTTCTCAAATGGATGCATTACGCTTCCGTTTGACTGCAAGTACGTATGCTGACATGACAGTATGGCTGCTGGGATCCACATGGGACAATGTATGACCATCAGTGCATATTCTCAGTGTTTGCATCGTGTAATGTGTGTTTTTGTTGTCTCCCCCCCCCCTTTTTATGCGTGTCCACAGCACAAACTCTGGGAACACCAGTGATCTGTTCCCCATGTCGCCTCGCACCCTGGACTCCCTCATGCACAACGAGGCCGAACACATTCCAGGACCCTTGGGTGAGTCAGTTACACACACACACACACACACACACACACACACACACACACACACACACACACACACACACACGATGGACCTAATATTAATGCCTGTATTTGGATTTCTTTACCACAGATTCGCTCACTTTGGACATGGAGTTGAGCTCCGATGTGGCATCACCTATGTGAAGACACTTTTCATTGTTTGTTTGTATCTTCCATGCTCCTGTTTTCCTAAATATCTTCCTTGGGATACTGTTTTTTTTATGTTGTGATGGAGGTGTCACTCTGCCTCGATACACAGTCTGCTCTGTACAGAGGCATCTTGTCCTGTGTATCTTTCACACAATATTGACTTTAAGGATTTTAAAAGTTTTTCTTTTAAAGACATCGCCACTTATTTTTAGGATTTGACAGTCCACTGGTAGCTTATTGTGTGTGTGTGTGAAACTGTCGCTTGATACTGACATGTTGTATTTTAGGCAGCATCCTGTCCCCATGCCGTACTTCATCATCCAAGTGGATGTTTAAAAAAAAAAGAAAAAAGTATCTTGAAGTATCAGAAATTTTATTTTTTGAAAAAATGTATTTTTGCTTTCTTGACTCTTTAATATGGTTTTGATTTCATGTATTAACTCATGTTTTTCTTTGTAGATGAAAATGTAAAGAGAATAGTTGTATAAGCTATGCAGCTCTGGAATTAAACATTGATCGCTGATTAATATTATAATTTTTATTTTATTTTTTCATTGATTAACGTTATGGGCTTTTTCAGGATTTATACCGTATATATTTTTCTCTTTCTTTTAATCCCTGCCAAAAGTGACACCATGCGTTTCACAATCTCCCGGGTGCTTTACAATACTTTCTTCCTGAACATTGCTGATGCAGAGCAGATCTGATGTGTTATAAAACTGTAGATATAAGAAATGACAATGAATTTCAGTCACTCCTGAAGGCCATTTGTCTGAAAACTGTTTTTGTTGTCATTTGTCTTAATATTGTAAATAATTGAGATTTTCTCTCGGCTCCTGCATCCACACAGTATAATCCCAATGCAGCAAACCTGCAAATGCGGTTCTCCGAAAACAGACAGTTTTTGTTGTCAGCCCACCTTAAATACTGTAATTTGTCATAATGTGAATTGCACTTGTCATTGAAATTTGCAGTTGGATGTTTTTGTAGCGCCTGAATTCACCTGATATCATCTGTTATGTAACACAAGTTAATCACTTTATGTATGATTTACTTCAGCCCAAACATCTGTTATTTAAATTAAATAACCATAGATGTTACAGAATGCAATTTCACTCTGACGAAGAAGATGTACACAGTTATGTCGTTGATTTTAATCCTTACTTTTGAGTTATCCCACCATGCAAGCCACACATTTGTCCATCACTTCATGAAATGCTCTTCTGTGGCTCCACTGTATATCATGTCAAAGAAGTTTTTCTGTAAAATATGCTGTAACTATTCAATAATGAGGTAATAAATGAGTTAGCACTAAAAGAAAAGAAATTTAATGATCTGTTTGTATAATGCCACTTGACTTTTTGAGTAAAAAATACAAAATGGCAGGTTTGCTTAGGGTTTGCACATTTAAAAGTGTTAAGAAAAGATCACAGACAAAAATTATTTGACCAATAATTGTATTTATTTATTTATTTATTTATTTATTTATTTATTTATTTATTTATTTATTTATTTATTTATTTATTTATTTATTTATTTATTTATTTGATAATCTCTTAACAATTGAGATGTGTCAGTGAATGAATTATATACAGAGGGTTTATATTCCCATGTTTCTTTTTTAAATACAGCATTTTACCGTAAAACAGAACACATGATGTAATAGAATAGAAGACATATTAATCACAGACTGTTCCTGGTATTGTCCGTTTTCTAGCGGATTCTGATGGATCTGTGATTGCTGGAAAGTACCACTTCCTCCTTTCACTTTGATGAACCCAGCTGGAGTTTTTTTTCTCTGGACTTTTGATGACAGGTCTTCCAACTCATTGGCCTTCCCTGACCTTCTGTGGTGACAAAAGGTGAGCTTCTGGAAAGCCCATTTGACATCATTGTAGACATCACTACATCCTCGTACTATGCTATGGTTCCTTTTTTTAAACCTTTATTTATACAGGGGAAGTCTCACTGAGAGCAATGCTCTCTTTTTCAGGAGCGCCCTGTTCACATTCACACACACATTCACACCTGGAAGGTACCCAGTACAACCACAGTCTGATCTGCTGACCACTGAGCAGCTCCACTGGAGCGGTTGGGGTTAAGGGCCTTGCTCAAGGGCACCTCAGTGGTGGTAATAAGGGAGGGGAAAGTTCTGCTTTTTCACTTTCCATACCCAGATTTATCCTGCTGGGATTGAACCAATGACCTTCCAGCCACAAGCTCGCTTCTTTAACCTTTTAGGCTACGACTGCCACATGGTTAATTTTCTACATCTGAGAAATAATGCACAAAAGCTTCATACATTAGCACATTTTGACTGCTGGAATTTCTGTTCACCTTCTGTCTTTTCGAGAATATGTGACGACTGAGATAGAACTATACATTTTTTACATCAAAAGTCCCACAAAAAAACCTAATAGT
>NC_139644.1:22121310-22126310 GCF_964638095.1 Poromitra crassiceps | reverse complement strand
TCTCTCTCCCTCTCTCTCTCTCTCTCTGTCTCCCCCCCCCCTCTCGCTCTCTCTCTCTCTCTCCCTCTCTCTGTCTCTCTCCCTCTCTCTCTCTCTCTCTCTCTCTCTCTCTCTCTCTGTCTCTCTCAGTGAGGCTCCTAACCCCACAGTTGCTCCAGTAGAGTGGCCCAGTGGCCTGTGGCTGTGCTAGTCTGAAGCTCTCAAGTAGGACTGTGTGAGACAGTGCATTCAAGGCAACATCTCATCAGGCTGCTGGCTACTGTAGTAAATATACAACATGTTTGTTTCTCACTTCCCTTTTCTCATCAAAATGAGCGTTTCAAAATGGATCATTTATAATGTTGGATATGTCATGTGAGCTATTGCTCCACATTCCACCTCTTCTGAGTGCCATTGGAGACTGACTGGTCCATGCTTGGGACCAGCTCCATGCATGATGCTTGGGGCCAGCTCCATGCATGAGTTGGGTGATCTAATAAGTAGAGTAACTGCTGCCATGTGAAAAGTCTCCAATCAGAAAAAGACAGTACATAATAGCATGTGCAGGACTTTCTGTTGGTGTTGAGTAGTGGCGTTGTTGTGTTGGTGTTGAGTAGTGGCGTTGGTCATTTACATTTTGCATCAAGCTGAAGCTATTATTATCCAGTGTGATTGACAAAGAAGAACGCAACAGTAGAGTACCAATATTTCAAGCACCCAGTTAAGAAGAATCTAAATATAACGCTCCAATTCCCAGGAAAATAGATCGATGTAATAATAACAAAGTCTCCTGTATCCCAAGGTAAAGTTCTACTGTATGAGTGGTTGTACTAAATGTAAAGTCACAGGGTTGTGTAGACATCCTCACCTCACACTCTTACCGTGTCTCTGTTTGCACTTTGCAGAGTGTGTGTTCACACAGTTTATTTGGTCCCTTCATGCCCAGGCCATTCACACTGTGGCTGCTCACTCAGTGCTGACCTCATATAGCTTCAATCCCACCTTCTGGCCTACTTCCTATTAACCGTGGTAGTTTATCACTAGCGTGACAAGGAGGCTGTATTGTCTGAGGTGCGTTGCCATCCAACAAGATGTTTCAGCTAGAGAGGAGCATTTACAGCAACACGACGAGTAAGACCAGTTAAGTCAGGTGCACAGTAAGGCAGTCGTGGCACAGACTCAGCAACTTAGTTCCAGGGTGAAAGTACTTGAGTAGTTGGGTTCACCACATAGCTGTGGGATGGGCATATCCTTTCAAGGGAGAAAACACAATATGTTTGAATTTCTGACCTCTCACGGAGATTCAAATACAACCCTATACCCACTTTCTTTGTTTTGCAACTTCGTTTCCACTTCCACTTTCCAGCAACGTAGAGAAAAATGTTTATATACAAGGTGAGGAAGCACTCAACCTGTATGAATATTTCAGCGTTACTGTATGTATGTATGTGCCTTGTTATTCACTAACTGAAATGTGTACTGTCGATGGTGTCAATACTCAGCCCTCTTTTGGGTTCACTCTAGGTGAAACTGCACCAAACTGCTGAATGTCATGAGACGTTCACACAATCGCTTTATTGATAGTCTGGCATGGGGCTATTTTAAAAATAAGGCCCATTTTAAGACCGGAAGTATATTCAAAATAGGTTGTCTTGCTAAAATCGGCTGTTGACCTCTTGTCTATATTTCTCTCTATTGTTTAGTTAGATCTAGCTAGGCTAATTCTCTGTAAAGTCCTCATGCTTGTGCTAAAGGGCTACAGTATATAAATACACCAACTTGAACGTGAACTTGAAACTGTAATCATACACAGGTAATGGTGTGAAATACAATAGATGTAGGCCGAGGTTTCAAATTGTGGTCAGCTGTATAGTTGCTTCTCAGTGCAGTTTAAATGCCAACGAGAAAACATGATTGATTGATTGATTGATTGATTGATTGATTGATTGATTGATATGTACCCTGCTCACTGTAGAGCAGTGTAAGCTGTTGAAGCTGGGTAGGCTACAGCATGTGCTGGGTAGGCTACAGCATGTGCCTACATGACCCTACTGTACATACATATTTCCCCCAAAACAAATTGCAAAAGTACAAAACAAAATTGTCCCCGGGAAAGTAAAGCTTTACTCTACTCTATAAAATGCAAATGAGTTGCAGTGCTGCTCCTTTTAAGCACAGATGTTATTGCTTATTATTATCCCACAAAGTTACAGGCAGTGCTCAATGCATACAATCTAAATAATCATGTATTGTTTTATGTAAATTGCAATGATTTGAATGGGTGTTATTGATATAGTGTTCTGGCAGACTTGCTGTTATGTTATATGCTTTTTGTTGGTGTGGTGGGGCTTTGGGTAAAGGTAAAGGTAAAGGTAAAGTCCCACTGATTGTCACACACCTGAGTGTGTGAAATTTGTTCTCCGCATTTGACCCATCCCCTGGGGGAGCGGTGAGCCGCAGCAGAGCCGCACTCGGGAATCATATGGTGAGCCTACATACTGTATATTGTAAATACTGGCCCTCAGACTAGTTATTTTCCTTAGAGCTCCTAGGTCAGCGATACTCAACTTGCGCCCCGGGGGCCAGATGCGGCCCGCGACAGGGTGCAGAGTGGTCCCCCGACCATTTTCTAATAATTTCACCTTAGTTTTCATTGTGAATTAGAATCTAATTAACAATAAAAACGAATATGATTCAAGTTTGACTGAGCTCCAGCTAAATTATCAAATACCGCCGTCTGCTCGCTACCCAGTCACTTGTAGCCTATGTACTTAACCTAACTAACTTAAACTAACTAACTATCCGGTGTGCACAACATTGTCAGACTAAACTCCAGCTGACACCACAAAAACCTACAATCCGCTACAGAAAAATGTATATTGTTTGTTTATTAACTGGTCGCTGGCCTCCTATCATTTCACGAAAGTGGCCCCGGGGCAAAGCAAGTTGAGTATCTCTGTGCTCGGTCATCAATGGTTGTTCCTACTTCATTCTCTCAGTCTAACAAAAGGCAGCGCCCCCCATAAATGGTCAAGGGGGGCGGCAGCAAAGACCCTCTCCATGTTTATGGGTATAAACCTGCTTCACATTCCAGTGGTTCATTGAAAGTTCATTGAGTTCATACCAGTCACCTTGTCAATGATGACATCGTCAGGTCAAAGGTCATCTTCTAATGATAGGCTGTGGTGGAACCTCTGCTTCCCGGATCAGGTTACTTTTACTTTGTGAGTTTCTTCTTCTTCTGTGGGATGTTTTTGAAGCTACAATTATGCAACTTGTTGCAATGAAGAAGTGAAGTGCATCCTGGTCCCGCCCTCCTCCCCCTCAGCTGATTAGGTTCACACCCTAACACCTGTCACTCATCTCAATGAGCTGTAGTGTCTACCCTGAAACAGCATCTAACCTGAACCTGAGGTAACCGGCATCCGTAAAGACACCACAGGTGTTATAGAAGCAGGTGGCGAGCACAGGAAATCTGCAATGAAAAAAACAAAAAACAAAAACGAAACAAGACCATGTCAGTGAGGGGTGTCACAATTTCAATTGCAAATCGAAAATCGATCGAAATGAGCATTCAATTTCGATCATCGAACAAGCAGAATCGCGATTCTCCCAGTATTTGTTGCTCTCTCCACCCCCGCCTACTTGCATGCGCCCAAAGAAAACAAAAAACAACAACATTACAATGAGGACACAGCGTAGCTGCTAGTTCATGAGCTCACTGGTAGCCTGCAGCTGCATGGAGAAATAACAGAACTGCAAAATCCTCCTGCTAGTGGCGTCGCCAGGGCCTTTTTTTTCGGGTTTTAAGCCCAGAATATAATCTTTGAGTCAGATCTTGACAAAGCAAGAAAAAAAAACAAGTTTAAATCTAAATTGAATTGAATCGTGACCTTAAAAATCAAAAGTCAAATTGAATGGTGCATTTGGAGAATCGTGGGGCATCTGCCTGGGTAGTGTAGAGTTAAAAGCACTCACCTACCACCACGTGGACCTGGGTTCAATTCCTGTCAGCGATACTTCCGGCGTAGTCAGACGTTCCTACAGACACAATTGGCCGTGTCTGTGGGTGGGCAGCCGGTGGCATATGAGTCCTGGTCGCTGCACTAGCACCTCCTCTGGTCGGTGGGGCGCCTGTTCGGGGGGAGGGGAACTGGGATCCTCCCATGCGCTACGTCCTGCTCATGAAACTCTCAGGTGAAAAGAAGCGGCTTGCGACTGCACAATGTGCACATGTATCGGAGGAAGCATGTATAAGTCTACAACTCTCCCCAGATCGGCAGAGGGGGTGGAGCGACCACCGGGACAGCAGGGTGAATTGGCCAAGTACAATTAGGAAATGGGAGGGGGGGGGGGGGACTTTCTATCAGTGTTTTTGTTGCTATGACTTCTATAGCTTCACCATGATAGCTCACTGCTGACCACACACATTTTATGGTACGCTCCAAAACGTTCCCAACATAATTTAAAAGTCAATTTCAGACAAACTGGGGGATTTAGCCATGAACACACAGGGTCACAGAGAGAGTGTATAGGATCTGTCCTACTTATTGTTTTAATGTGAACGTTGCATATTGTAGGGTTAACTTCCTGTGTGCAGATGCAGGTTTAATCTGAAGAAGCAGTTGTGCTGGTGTTGTTTGAAACAGATTTGCTGCCGTAGGGTCTCTGCACAGAGAGCAGGATGAGAAGTGGCCTCTCTGCTATGTTCAAGCCTATTACAGGCTTACTGCAAATGAGACACAGCCTGGTCGCAAAACCAGAGGATACCTCACATAAATAATACGGGTTTAAAGAGAGAGAGAGAGAGAGAGAGAGAGAGAGAGAGAGAGAGAGAGAGAGAGAGAGAGAGGGAAATACTTAAAGACAGAGGGAAATTAAATGATTTCACAGGAGTTCTAAAAGTTTTGATGACTGAGGGCCAATAGGCTAATTTCACAGCAACCTTTCGAGGTGGTAAAGCAGGAAATAACGCAGTTGTAATCAATAGCATTAATGAGGGCACCTGCAGGAACACCTAA
>NC_139644.1:22111310-22118810 GCF_964638095.1 Poromitra crassiceps | reverse complement strand
ACAGCTGACTTTTCCTGCAACAACGCAACTCTCGCGAGACTCCGGTCCCACACACAGTCCCAGTCTGGGATCAACAGGTAGATGAGGTAGATGAGGTACATAGAAGCACTTCCATTTCTCTCTATGATATAATAATGATATGAGCCATGGCAGAAAATAAGCTCTTTACAGGACGTACATGCACGGCTCCCAGATGCCGCAACGGCCTCTGTTCCAGGTCGTTGCGTGGCGGGTTCTCGCTGAATACCACATCAATTTCAGAAATTTCTGCTCTGGGTAAGTAGATAAACATAAAAGAAATTATGACAATAAGGTCCAGATTGTAAAATAGCGAAATTATCCTTTAAATGTATGGAGAGAGGGGGGGGGGGGAGCGAGGAAGTGTGTGCGTTGTATGTAAATAGTCTGTGCTATCACCATGGTTCATAGTGTGTAGCAATATGTGTCATGGTGATGATCAAATCATCAAACACATTTTCCATTCTCACATATTCTCCTCTCCCTACCCTTTGCTTTGTACGCAGAAAGGCACGAGGCAGCATGTGTAGAGACCTGTGTATTATAAATAGAGAGGATAACAGTGGAGAGGCTGTATTGTTCTCCTCTTCTCTACTCCCCATGTCAGGGACAGGTTAGCCATTGAAAATACTTCAGACTGCTTTGCATGCTAAAACATTGCCATTGTATACAGCAGCATGTGTGTGGACATGCAAACTGAAATATCGATGAAATTCCTCTCATAAATGCAAATGATAAAGATGAAGGAAGCATAGAAATGGACGATTATATTGAAAAGATACACTGGAGCTTCATTTGCAATGCAAGGTACCTTTTTCCATTAAAGAAGCATCTTTTTAAATTCACATCTATTCTCCAAGTGTAATTTATGCCCATGGCTCCTGGCCCGTGTCCTGGCCTCAGAGAACTGGATGTGGTTTCTGCTGCTCTTTTCCCATGTTGGATAGTGGACTTGCATCTGTAGACCTTTAATAATGAGTGTGTGATGGTGATGTACCATAATATGATGATATGATTATGCTCAAGATGCAGCGTACTAACTGCTGTCTAGACCTATATACAGTATCTATGAGGCCATTTACACCTGCCACTAACATGCATTTTCTGTGGTCAGATTGCAATCAGATAGTGCTTGACCACTTGAAATTATAGGTGTATAATGCCCCCACGACACATTGAGGACGGATTGCGATCTGATCGGCCAAACCACCTCCGGAGGTGGTCAGGGACGCATTGACTTGTGACCCCATTGAACACAAGTGTAAATGCAATGGGTCCTCTCAAACCACATACAGCAACAGTCACCACTGTTTATCTGCCGCTCTACTCTATGGAGCTTGCCTGAACACAGATCGCAAACAGATCTCAATGTGGACACTGGAGACACATGTTAATACCAGGTGTAAATGCAATCAGGTTAATGTTGTCAAGCACTATCTAATTGCAATCTGATCACAGAAAATGCATGCTAGTGCCAGGTGTAAATGGCCTCTATATGGCATTTGTAGTTCTGATGGGTTCTGCAAGGCAGCCTCTCTCCACACCTTTGTTTCTGTGCTGATTATTGGACACCGTGCAGTGCAGCAAAATCAATACAGTCAACAGACAGGGAGGACGTGCCCACTTTAAGAGCAGGCGTGTGTCACAAACCCTAATATGGGATTAGTTTAGTGTGTGCTCTCTCCAGTGAGGAGGTAGGGCTTCAATGTGTGCCAACGTGACTTTGAGGCAACGCAGTAATGCATTGTAGAATAAATGAAAGTAAGAGTTCTTGAGTCAGAGATTCGGCTTACTTGAATATATTTAGTATGATTTAAGATCTCGTGAGAGGAAGAGATGCAACTAGCATGATAGGCAGGGATACATTTCTTCAAAGAGAACGAGAGTGTTTTATAAGGTGCAATAACGCGCAGAGAGCTGACATCATAATAGATAAGTTGATAAAGAGGCACAGAAGTTACATCGCGTGGGATGAAACGTCAGAGATAGTGTGACAGTGGAAGACAGTGGTATTGCTGATATAGCAATGGCATTGACTTGCTAGAATGTAAACAGCAATTGTAAAATGCCATTTAAAAAAAAGGGACAATAATATAATTTCAATGGAAAACTTGTGAAATTATGTGGGCAAGCCGTCTCATTTGTGATTACTACATCAGAATAAAATGTAGCCACCTCATGATCCCTATTGTCAAATTTTTGCATTGCAAGATATTCAATTTGGATATATTCTCCCACCCCTATTGTTTAGCATGTTTCATGAATGACATGAATACTGTGATGCAGGAGCGTATCTCATGAAGAGGGAGCAGGGGGTTGGAGGAGGTGTAGGGCGGGGGGGGGGGGTCTTTCTTCAGTGTCCCTGCTCAGATTATCCAGATTATCCCTGTGCCACTAACATAATCACTCAGACGCGACACTGTACGCACGACCATAAGGTTGATTCGTTTGTTATTGTCCGTGGCTGCATGATGTGTGGCAGCCGTGTTACCTCCTCTGATAAGAAGAGCCTGTTACCAGGCCTGTTGTGATGATGCAGTGTCCTGTTTTCTCCATGTAGGCGGCGGACGGACGGGACGGCCCTCCTGTCCTTAGCTGCTCTGCCACGCCCAGCCCCCCCCCCCCCCCCCCCCCCCCTTCCCCCCTGGCTCCGGCCCGGCAAGGCTACATAGCAACAGGACGATATTTGGATTCCCCCCCCCCTGTGTCGGTTAAGCACTTTTCCATCTGTGAGGACAGTGTGCGGCGCGGAGGCCCGTGTGCAGGGAGAAGCCCGTGTGCAGGGAGAAGCCCGTGTGCAGGGAGAAGCCCGTGGCCGGCGGGGAATCCCATGCTTTGTGTTGCAGATGTAATGCTTCCATCCCTCTGAGTGTGTCTGTGAAATGAAGACAAAGCCCGGGCCTTGTTCAAAGTCCATTAGAATTAGGCTCTTAACATTCTATCCAATAAGCCACATGTGCTTCTCATAAGAAACTTTCCCTTGTAGTATTTCTGTCGGCCCTATGGTATTTGGCACACCTTGGCTATAGTGTGCGAGGTCAAGGCAAACTGTTTTCACGCCCACGCACCATGGCAACTGACCGGCAACTGACCGGCAACTGACCGGCAACTGACATCATGCTACGGCCTCGGATTTGATGATAGTAGTGCGCTTTTGTTGATTCTGAGGTCAAAGGTGTTTGCTCTGCACAAAGACCAACTGGCAAGTACAAGATAAGTGCGTTCAAGACGCTGCTGTTAGGCTCACAACCAGCACAACTGGCTGCGTGAAAAGTGGCCCCAGCTGTGTTGCTCTTGAATGTGGCTTGTAACCGGGCACCCAAAGGTCCGAGGCCCCCAAATCCCCCTTTCCCCCCCACCCGCTATCTCTAGAAATCAGTGGTGTCTGTGTCTGCAGCAGCAGCGGAGGAGGAGGTGTGTCTGCTGCTGTTGTCACGGCGCGGTAAAGAGACCTCTGTTGGCTAAGCAGGCCAGCGGGATCTGAAGGCACGGGCGGGGTGGAGTTGACCTTTACTGGGAGCACTGAGTTTGCCGTGCAGGGAAGGGAGACGAGGTAAGAGGAGCAACAGAGAAGGGGGGATGGGGCCACAGAGTCTTTGGTGACGGAGCTCGATGTAGTACTGTGTGTGAGAAACTGCAGCTATCTGACCTCTGACACATGACAAGCTAGAAAGGCCAAAGGGCGGCGCTCTCAAAAAGCTGCCTGCGTCGGTGTTTACAGGGCCGCTGATGGAGGAGAGGGCCGAGAAGATGAGAAGCCATAGTGGAAGGAAGGAGAGGCTTCAAACTGAGAGGGGCAGCAAGTAATATGAAGTAAATCAGGTACCCTATATAAGCTAATGTGTGGAGTAATGAAGGATGAGTGAAACACCTTTTTATAGCAAAGTAACTCACGTGCTCTTTGATTCTGGTGCAGTCATTCATGTCATCAGACCAGTTTGAATTATGTTGAAACAATACATAGCCCATATTTGCGTTGTACCCGTACAACCCCCACCCTCTCCCTCTCTCCCTCTCTGCCTCTCTGCCTCTCACGTGTGCGCTCCGTGCCTTTCAGGAATGGTTGGAGATGCTAGTCAAGCACAGAGGTCACACAGAACAACAGCCCTCAGGTCCGATTGGGCCTGACTCAAACAGGACATGGACAGGAACAGGAGACGTTCAGATAAGGAGTACAGTGAGGCTATTCAAACACAAATTAGTGCTATTTCACTTTTTTTATGAAAAATATTGTTTTGTTATTATTTTGGGGCATTTTTGCCTTTATTTAGAGAGGACACAGGAAAGGTGGGGAGAGAGAGAGGAGATCACAAAGGACCTCGGGGCGGTTTCGAACCCCCGTCGGCCGCGCAAAGGACCGAGCCTCCGTTGTCGTACGCGTGCTACCAGGTGAGCCACCTGAAGAAGTACGAGAACTATTGATTAGACTCCTTGAACCTGATGTGAGCTCACTGAGCTGTCTCCTCTCAGCTCCTCAAACAGTAGGACACCTACCTCTTCCCCAGCTGGAGGCATGCCGTAAGATCTGTCAGCATACGTCTGCAGATCAGCTGGAGGCATGCCGTAAGATCTCTCAGCATACGTCTGCAGATCAGGCGATCAGCTCACTGCCTGCTGGTGGGCCATGTGTTTGTGAACTGCCCTGCCATGGCACCATCAATGTTGTCTTTCATATCATGAATTGACAAGTGCTCTAATGGCTCATGTCAGCGCATGAATCAATAAAAACTAGGATTCTTCCTTCCTCACAGACAGCACTGACGACGGAATAGTTTATGGATAAAGTTGCACCTACTGTAGGTTGAGGCGATGTCTCGTCAAATCCCCCGTTCTATCCATTCAGCAAAGTTAGAATTTAGCTGCTAGCCCAGCCCAGACAGACACGATCGGGGACTTAACCACCGCAGTAAACGCACTTCTGAACAGACCTTCTTGTGTTCTGCTCTAGAATCCCCAAACCTGTAGTTCAGAGCCGCAGCACCGTCCTTTGGTGAGTCAGCCCATTGAGATATAAGGACGGCCCACTCGCGCGCCAGCCGTATAACATTTTGTGGGCATTGCCACACTGTCTCTATGAGCATGACCGTTTTTTTTTATAAGCCATTCCTCTGTGAAACTTCCTTTATTGGCCCTAACGAGGGCCCTAACGAGGGCCTTGCTTTGAAGCTTGTTGAGCTAAACAGAAGCCTGATGGGGAATCTCTGCTCACGCTAAGTGTCTATTGAAAAGCCTGTGAGAAGGGTGCTGCTCTCTCACTGTGCTGTGTCTCCTTTCACCTGAACATCATGAAAAACAGACTCCACTGCTGCTCTTCAAGGCTGTCAGTGGACACAGTGTTACTCCTGCTGTCAGTGGACAGTGTTACTCCTGCTGTCAGTGGACAGTGTTACTCCTGCTGTCAGTGGACAGTGTTACTCCTGCTGTCAGTGGACAGTGTTACTCCTGCTGTCAGTGGACAGTGTTGTTACTCCTGCTGTCAGTGGACAGTGTTACTCCTGCTGTCAGTGGACAGAGTGTTACTCCTGCTGTCAGTGGACACAGTGTTACTGTCAGTGGACACAGTGTTACTCCTGCTGTCAGTGGACACAGTGTTACCCCTGCTGTCAGTGGACACAGTGTTGTTACTCCTGCTGTCAGTGGACACAGTGTTACTCCTGCTGTCAGTGGACACAGTGTTACTCCTGCTGTCAGTGGACACAGTGTTACTCCTGCTGTCAGTGCCTGCTGTCAGTGGACACAGTGTTACTCCTGCTGAGTGCTGAAGCTACACTATATCTCTTCTACGCCCATTGACCATCATCCAACACACTCATAAAGTAATCATCATGCATGAATCTAATTACTGTACTTTTCTTTTTAATTAGACCCCAACGCCCCATTTTTACACCATGTTTCATGCTTCATAATTCACATGATGGTCACACTCATTAACTTTCATGACCAATGGCAGTTCTGTCATTGGGCCAGGGGACAGCGATGACGTTTCTTTGCGTCTACAGTACCAATGGAGGCTGTTGGAGCCATGGTGATATACAGTAATGATAATGGCGGGGGGGAGTAGATATCAAGGGCCTGCTGTATTTTACATCCATAGGAAACAAGATAATCCTGTTGAACTCATCATCAGCGGAGGTGGCGGTTGTGGTCTTGTGTTCCCATTTCCCACATAAGTGTTCTCACATGCTCCACTTACGTCAGTATAATAATAATACTATTGGCCAAGCCACAATTACATACGGAACAACAATAAATCATCCATATAGCCGAGCTGCTTTGTTGCAGGTTTTCATGGCTTGTCGTTCAGAAGAATAAAACTATCAAACAAATAAATAAAACAAGACAAGGAACGTGCTTTAACAACCGTGTGCAACCACATCGACATCGGTGATTCATTCAATTGTTTTGGGCATTGAGTTCACTCAGCCCAGCAGCTACCCTAGAGATATATGACAGGATGGATGTTCTGATGAACATGTTAGATGTTCTGATGAACATGTTGGATGTTCTGATGAACATGTTGGATGTTCTGATATGTTGCCAGGAAGAGATTTCTTACCCTGGGCTTTTCTTTTCTTTCCTTTTTGCTGAAGAAGAAATGCCATTCCCTAACATGGCTGCATGCTAACATTAAGACTGGCCCAGTAATGATAATCTATCGGACGAATCAGCATGATGTCACTTGACACCCAGAAATGCGCAACCCCGCGGCAGTTAATAGTATGAGTTGTGCCAAACAAACGTTAATATCTCAAAAACTATACATCACATCGCTTATATTTTGACATTCTGAGTGAGAGCAGAAGTAGCTCAAGAGTTTGATGTATAATGCATGTCGTGTTAAAGTTGTGTGAACTGTTGCAGTTTTTTAAATGTAAACAGCATTAGACGGCTAGAGTCAGACACACAAGCCTCGCCTCGCGCCACTTGGGCTCCATAGGGATCCATTGCCGTTGCCACCCAGTGACGCGGTTTGTTTTTCCAAAATGCTGCTCGACTGATCCCTCGTATACTGCATTTTCTCTGCATTTCGCCCAAGTTTAATTTCCCCTGTATCTCAGGTCCAGACAGTAGCCCCTGAAAAGCCAGTCTCAGCGCTCAGTAAGCCCGGGGGCCGGGGGTTTATAGCAGAGGCTCAGCTGCACTACCACAGCACGCAAACGTAAACAACACCCTCATGTGGGGCCTCATCACGGCTCGTCTTGGCCCCCTGCAGAGACCCTGTCCCCCTCCTGCAGGCGCTGTGTGGGACACCCCCGGCCCTCCGCTCACACTCACAGGTGGATGTGTTTGTTCACTTGTCGGGTGGCATTTTACAGGCTGTTTGGTAAGAAAACATGGTGGATCCCAGACGAAGGGGCTGAACTGACAGCGGCGAGCAGGGAGGTCTGGTGGGTGTGTGACCGAGCTGGTGATGGGTGGGACAGAGGTGTAGAAGATAGTATGTGTTCTAGAAAGAAGCATTGTTGTAATGTGTCAAATTAT
>NC_139644.1:22098810-22106310 GCF_964638095.1 Poromitra crassiceps | reverse complement strand
GCAGACGTGCTATATGGTCGTATTGGAGTGATACGACGCCATTGGTCGTATGAGTTGCTGGATATGTTGCAGTACTTTTTCTCTGCCACTGAGGGGCGCTAGTCTAGCAGACGTGCTATATATGGTCGTATTCCAGGTGTTGCTGTATTACGACCTCACGGAGCGTATGAGTTGGAGGACATGTTGAAGAATGATGATGGGACTAGCTTAGAACTGATGTCTTTTTTCTAGTGGTCTAACAGAGTAACCCATTGAGCTCTCATAATAGCAGACTAGTGGACGGTGACAACTGTCTGTAGATGGTGTCTGTTGTCTGTCTGTATGTCTGTCTGTCTGTCTGTCAGTCAGTCAGTCGGTCAGTCAGTCTTCCTGTCTGTATGTCTGTCTGTCTGTCAGTCTGTCAGTCAGTCGGTCAGTCAGTCAGTCAGTCAGTCAGTCAGTCTTCCTGTCTGTCTGTCTGTCTGTCTGTCTGTCTGTCTGTCTGTCTGTCTGTCTGTCTGTCTGTTTGTTTGGTGTTTGAAGAGTGGAGTCTGGCTGCAGGACTCCGTACCAACAAGCTGGCATTCCTGGATAACGCTCCCTCTGGGCTCATGGATTATATAATGTCACCTTCTAGTCCACCACGCTCCGCACATGGTGGGTTCACGCATGCACACCTAGACACACACAGGCTATGCATACTGTATGCACACACAGACTTCATATACTGTATTTCCCCTGTGTAGGGCTGAGTATCAGGACTCAATACCTTTAGGCATTGACCAAAATAACCAGCCGAATCATATGGAATTATTCTATAGTCAAAAGATACCTGCATTCGATCCTTTTTGTACACAGATCTAGAAAAAAAAATTGTATGATGGTAGCTAATATACTATTGTGCAATTACTATTTGTATTTGCTGGCAGCCAAGCAGCAAGTTGACAGTTCAGCAAGTAGAGATACAAATAATGTATCGAATGAAGTCATCTATTGGTATCGGTATCACTGTAAGGGTACTGGTACTGGTACTGGTACTGGTACTGGTACTGGTACTGGTACTGGTACTGGTATTATTGACATTTTGTAAGCGATACCCAGCTCTGCCCCTGTGCGTGCACAAACACACAAATCACAGGCCATATTAGAAATCACAGGCCGTATTCAGCATTTAAATGAAAAAGAGCAGAAACAGATGAGATAATTCACCAGCTTTTCTAATAATGCAAAGCAGACAGTATGTTCTCTTCTGTTCTGTTCTGTTCTGTTCTGTTCTTTTTTTCAGTTCTGCATCCTCAGGCTTTGCTTGACTCTGTCACTCTCACTCACTCACACACTCACGTCACGAGACGACCTCTTACCTCAGTCGAGTCGACAGGATCGGCGGGTGTGAAAAGTGATTGAGGACTGAGTGGCAAAGTGAAAGAGGGAAAGTGCACCGGCCTGCACAGAGGGAGTGATGCCTGAGCTGCAGCACATTGATCCTTGCACTGCAGTGTGTTGTTCAGTGTGGCAGGGCAGCACAGTGGAGCAGGGAGAGACAATACTTTGTCATTTAGGTCGGGTCGCGCTGCTGGTGTACGCATCTGTTGCTTTATGGTGAACATGCACGCGCGTGCACACGCATACACACACACACAAATGCACACGCATTAAAATTGCTTGCAGTTTCACCTCTGTGTGTTCAGCATATTGCGGTACCTTTGACATGATGCAAAACTAGTGCATACTGCCAGTGTGCGCTAAATATACACCCATGTGTACAATGTAAATACACTGCAACAAGCCATACTGTACTTATTGGGCACGCACGGAGGTGAAAGAAGTTGCAAGTTGGTTAAAGAGCTTATTTGTGTATTCCATTGTGTGTGTGTGTGTGTGTGTGTGTGTGTGTGTGTGTGTGTGTGTGTGTGTGTGTGTGTGTGTGTGTGTGTGTGTGTGTGTGTGTGTGTGTGTGTGTGTGTTATCTCAGCACACTGCTTCCACTCAATGTGACTCTTAAAAGCATTTTCAAAAAAAAGTTGCACAGTTACACATTCACAGGCTGCGAGCTCCTCTCACCTCAGATACCCTGGCTCGCTCCTAGGCGCCTGTCCAGATGGTCGGGGAGCGCGTGAGCCAAGGGAACAGAGCACATCATTGGCTAGGTTTTGTGGCGGGGGAGGAAGGGAGGAGAGGGGAGAGAGAGAGAGAGAGAGAGAGGGGGGGGGGGGGGGGGGGGGGGTATTCAGAGGCTAGCGGGCCAGCTGAGCACAATGAGGTCATCGTATGACCCCATGCTGCAGAATAGAGATCTGCAAGCTGCATTCATTCACTGGCTCTGAAGCAGTGAGTGACTCCACATGCTGCATTTAGCCAGCTATGCTGTGCATCTGAACTTTCATTCCACACTCACATACCTGACATTTGGAAAAAGTGCGACTCACAATGGAATACGATTACTATATATAGTATACTACATACAGAAGTATGCTCTAGCCAACCTAAAACAGTAATGACTCGTCCATATTTAGGAAATATTGCCTGAAGAATTGCAGATAGCAATTATATTTAAAAATTGATATGCAGCATTTTGCCTTTATTTGATAGGACAGTAGGTAGACAGGAAGGTTGGGGAGAGAGGGGGGATGGCATGCGGCAGGGGACCACGGGTCGGATTGGAACCCGGGTCGGCTGCGCGAAGGACTAAGCCTTTGTGGTACAGTACATGCACTACCAGGTGAGCCACCAGGAGGCCCCAGAAGACCTCCTTTTGTTGCCATACAAAACAAAATGCTGCCGTACATCAACAGAATTGAGAGCATCACATGAAAGTGAGTGACCTGCAGATCTTAAATGCATGGTCATAATAGAATGATAGATATTGCGACCTCTCTCTCTCTCTCTCTCTCTCTCTGTGTCTCTCTCTCTCTCTCTCTGTGTGTCTCTCTCTCTCTCTCTGTCTCTCTGTCTACTACCAGGCCAACTCCTTTAAATAGTCTGCCCGCTCTCGCAAGGTTGCAAAAGGCCATCGCCACACGTGTCATCACCAGTGAATTAAGGCTTGCGTGTGACCAAATCAAGACTCAGCAAATATAGTATCAGCCAGTATAGTATCTGTCTGTTTATAGTATCTCTGTCTGTTGAGACTGCTCACATCCCAGCCGTGTGCCATTCTGCTCGTCAGTCTAAAAGCGATGGCTTCAAATGACACGGCGCACGGCCGGCCGGCCGGGTTAGTTGTCAGCAGTGTTGGGCAAGTTACTCTGGAAAAGTAATTAGTTACTGATTACTGATTACTCCTTCAAAAAGTAATAAAAGTTACTTTACTGATTACTTTTTCAAACAGTAACTAGGTACGTTACTAGTTACTTTACTAGTTACTTTTATTTTTATTTTTACCCCAAATACCGTCTAGCATGTCACTGTATTAATTATTTTCGCTTTGGTATTATATAGGCTATGTTAAACGAAAAGCCAAAGGCATTTTACTTTGAAATTCGGTTAGAAAGAACAGGAAGTGGTGTATTAAGACTGGCTAGCTTCACACGAAATGAAAGTCAGACAGTCACACAGATAACGTGAGTGAAAGATGCTGTTACTGTCGGAAACTCGGAGTGGTAATACAACACCCAAGTCTACCTCACCCAGCGTCGCCTTCAATTTAGCCTCCATCCCCGCATATTCTCTCTGGAGGTAGCGAGGTTTCTCTTGCTCGTCTCCTTCTTCTGACTCGGTTTGTTTTGAAAGCCAGCGTGCACGCTCTGACGCTGTATCGCGCACACACACTATGACGTATATGTGTGCGCCTGAGTCCGTGAGGATAAAATGTTTTCTTTTACATAGAAAACACTGCATTCTGGCAGGCAATCATGTAACGCAGTAACGCATGCGTTACTTGGATTAGTAACTGTAATTAATTACTGTTTTGGAAATTGTAACGCCTTATATTACTTAGTTACTAAAAAAGTAACTAATTACAGTAACGCGTTACTAAGTAACGCGTTACTGCCCAACACTGGTTGTCAGGCCAGTGGAGTGCGTGGACGACTAGCCACATCTCTGCCGATTGGTATTTTCCAGGCTGGATGGATCCCAGAGGCATATTGTCACCTGCAGTATATTAGCACTGTCTGATTGATCCTGCTCTGTGCCCACTGCCCTTCCATCAGTCAGCCTGCGAGCTGCTGCTCCAGCTAGCAGTGACACAGGCCTAACAGATGGCTCAGGTCTGGTGCTTCATCAAGGAGGAAGAGGAGGAGGAGGGGCGTGGTTGGTGCAGTGGTTTCACTATCACTGATCACCCAGCTGTGTGCTGCTGGGTGATCTTACCTCTATCTGATCATATTCTGTTCAATTCATCTTTATTCACTTCCCGGCCCTTTCTGTATGGAGTTATGTTCTCATATTTCCGTGGGTTTGCTCTGGGTGCTCCTCTTTCCTCCCACAGTCCAAAGACATGCAGGTCAGTTGGAATAGAGACTCTAAATTGTCCATAAGTATGAATGTGACTGTGTTTGTCTGTCTGTTTCCCTGTCTTTCAGCCAGTGCTTGCTAGGATTGGCGCCAGTCCTCCCTGTGACCCTGAAATGGAATAATTTGGTAGATAACATGAATGAATTAACTACAGCGTCCCTGAGGGGAAACAACATACACATCAATAGACACAAGTACATAGTGTAAGTCACAGGCACAGCACATGACACTGTGCAATGTGCAGCCGTGTGGCCAAAGCAAACGCTCAGAAAATGAGGCTGACAAACCATACATAGACCTTTGATTATTTATTTATTTATTTATTTATTTATTTATTTATTTATTTATTTATTTATTTATTTATTTTGCTGTCCCAGTCATTGCGGCACACCGTCTGCCGATCTGGGGAGAGTTGTAGACTAGCACATGCTTCCTCCGATACATGTGCAGTCACCAGGTGCTTCTTTTCACCTGACAGCAAGGAGTTTCACCAGTAGGATGTAGCACGTAGGTAGGAGGATCACGCTATTCCCCTCAGTTCTCCTCCCCCCAAACAGGCGGCCTGACTAGCCAGAGGAGGCGCTAGTGATGAGGCGACCACGGCTCATACCCCACCTAGCTTCCCACCCACAGACATGGACCAATTGTGTCTGTAGGAACGTCTGACCAAGTCGTAAAGTACCGCGGCCGGGTGGTATGCGAGTGCTTTTACACTACCCAGACGCCCCATAGACCACCTTTAAATAAAACATAGCAATGATCATGGTGGAAAAGACTAGATCAGCCTGACGTTAGAAAGGAAAATCCATCAAATGAAGCCTGCGTTAGTTCATTCGAGACACGGAAGTCATAGGCTACGCCCCAGCTGTAACCAGCTGACAGCCGCCGATTGGATCATCGTTTAACCATTCACCAATCACAGCCATTCTCTCAACAAGGCGGTCCGGTTAAATACGGCCTCCTCTCTCACTCTGATCTGTGCTTCACCTATGCTGATGCTTCACACTGCGGCTGCTGGCAACGCTTTGCCTCCACCACCCCAGCCTCCACCTTCAACTCAGGCTGCATGGCTCAAAGGCTAATCATGTATTCTAGCTCAGAGTCTGCATGGCTCAAAATGTGAACATGTTTCCATGTCTTGCTTAGGCTCCCTCTCTTACTCACTATGGCTTTAAATTAATCTGGCATCTTGTATCCGCATGGGGGGATTTTGCTGCCCTCCCTGCTCGGCGTACCTTGCTGCTGGGCTGATTCAGGGAGGAGCATCTTCTGTAAAGAGTGGCGTCTTCAACGCCAAACATAACTGTATTTCCATTTATGCAATAAATGGTAAATCTATGATGAGAATGTTCTTGAATGAAATGGATTTATGTAAATATGTATGTATTTGAATTTTGTAAATAAGCAGTTTTTCCAGCTGAAGCGTTTGCATCCTCGTGCCTCTCTATGAGGGCTGAACAGTGCCTCTTGCCTCTCTGTTGTTAAATCTATGAGGGCTGAATAGTGCCTCTTGCCTCTCTGTTGTTAAAGTCGAACTGAACCCGTATCGTCACGTGCGTCGCAGTCCGTTTCAGACTGAAAACATAATTTGTCTGAGATGACAAATTGAGAGGCGGGTCATAGTATCATGTCGATGATTTGATTTGACAATTCTGTCGACTGGCTTTGGCATTCGTCAATCATGGCGTGTTCCACCCCCAAATCGAGTGGGATTCAGCGTGTTGTCGTGCTACGCAAGTGGGATCCGCGGAGTACCAGGGCAGCCAGCTGCTTCGTGCGGAGGGAGCGGACAATCCGATGAATGGGTGCTGCCCGCCCGCCTGGAATCTCCGAGGGCAGACCCCTGACAACCACGCTCTCAAACGCTCTCAAACGCTCTCAAGCGCGCGCCTTTTGCGCTATTTCTGTAAATACGATATCCCTGGAATGCGCGTTTTAACGAGCCAGTTACATTTCTTTGCATTCTTAGAGATTATAGTTTTTGTTTTGTGTTCATGTTTCTAACAATTGGCCAAGTTAGTAGTTAGTTTATGGGATAGGAATTCTGCCAGATGACAGGCACTAGGCGCCATTTTCTACTTCATTTGAAAGAGAAAATTATCCTGAAATGAAGATTTGATTGACAGCTGCATGTTGTGATATGATTGGTTGAAATGGGGTAGAAATTTGATAGTACTGGGTGACGTCAGCAAACTGTACATTACTGTTATCAATGAAATCTTGAAAAATTAACTTTTGATGTGAAAAAGTGTGAAAAACTAAAGAAATTAGACTTTTGTGATTTTGTTTGCATACATTATTAAATAGGTGCACTGCATACCCAGGTATTTGAACTAAAAGAAAAGAAAAGTCATTTATGAGTTCAGCTCGACTTTAAAGCTATGAGGGCCGAACAGTGTGTGGCCCACAGTGAGCCTGACTTGCTGTCCTCTGTCCCTTATTGCAGTAGACAAGAAAATCAATCAAACCAAGATCTTATTCGCACTGTTGGCCGTGTAGTTTCTGATCTGCCCCCTCTGAGGGTTTTAGATTTGCTCCACATCATAATGAGATGTAAGTCCTACCAACCCCGGTGAAGCTGGGAATGGTAATGTTGTTTTCTCATAGGAATATTGTTGTTGTGTTGACATGTGTTGTAGTTTTGCTAGCACATATTGGCAATAGACACTTCCTTATTGTGTGTCTGTGTGTGTGTGTGTGTGTGTGTGTGTGTGTGTGTGTGTGTGTGTGTGTGTGTGTGTGTGTGTGACACTGAGTCATGCCACATACAGAAGTATTCAGATGACACACCGCCATTGTGGGGTGTATCAAGGGGGGGCAGGAGGAGGAGTACAGGGGCCTGGTTGAGGACTTTGTAGGTTGGTGTAGGAGGAACCACCTCCAACTGAACACCTTCAAGACCAAGGAGATGGTGGTGGACTTTGGGAAGCACGGGACTCCTGTGCGGCCGGTCTCCATTGAGCGGGTGGATGTGGAGGTGGTTCGTTCTTACAAGTACCTCGGAGTACACCTGGATGACAAACTGGACTGGTCACTGAACATTGACGCCCTCTATAAGAAGGGCCA
>NC_139644.1:22071310-22096310 GCF_964638095.1 Poromitra crassiceps | reverse complement strand
AATTTGTAGTTCAATGTTATTTTGTGTTGTAATTGACTTTATTTTTTTATTTTTATTTTTATTTTTCTCTCAACCAGCCTCATTTACTTTTCCCTGTATTCTTTTCTGTAATGAACTCCATTGTAGCTGCTCTGGAAATAGCTCAGTATTACCAGCGTTAAAGTGTTTTGGTGAGGCACCCAGTCCAGCTTCAACTGGGTCACATGTTTATACATGTAGCTCCTGTTAAGAGTGAAGCAAATCAGGAGCACCATCCCACCATTAGCTTAGTAGATAAGCATAACTAATCAATCTGTCCACAGACACACACACACCCCCCTACCTCACACACACGCACACACACACCCCTACCTCACACACACACAGACACACACAGACTACCTGGAACCATAGATATATATAAAGGCTAGATGGCTTAAGGCGGAGTCACCAGCGTCGTTGAACGGCCGCCATCTTGTTACAGTGCCTTTCTGGTACGTTCTATGGTAGCTGGTGACCTGCACAGACAAAAATACTCATAACTCGCTGAAATCTTGACGGATTTACAAACGGTTCGGTTTATTACAAGCATATTCCGTTCCCGAGATACGACAAAAAAAAACACTAAAAACACTATTTTTTTGATGGGCTCCAAATTACACCAAAATTAAACCGAAGCATCTATGCCATGAGAGGGATTCAGGCACAAAGTTTCATGCAGTTTCATCCATTTCCCTAGGAGTTATGATCATCTGATGTTGCCATACTAACCCAACAACAGATGCTCATAACTCCTAGTAGCTCCCTGTAGCAAGATGGCCGCCATGCGACGACGTCGCTCTCCATTGGCCGGCAGCGCGGGTAAGCTATCTAGCCTTTATATATATCTATGCCTGGAACTACCCTCACCGGTGCACATTTTGGCCAATTATAGGTGGTTGTCAGCACAGTGTGTTTGCAGCCTTCGCGTCATTGACATTAAAAATTAGCTCATGGAACTAATGTGAGGATGTGAAGGGGACAGGGTATTCTGCCATGGCACTAATGTGAGGATGTGAAGTGGACAGGGTATTCTGCCATGGCACTAATGTGAGGATGTGAAGGGGACAGGGTATTCTGCCATGGCACTAATGTGAGGATGTGAAGGGGACAGGGTATTCTGCCATGGCACTAATGTGAGGATGTGAAGTGGACAGGGTATTCTGCCATGGCACTAATGTGAGGATGTGAAGGGGACAGGGTATTCTGCCATGGCACTAATGTGAGGATGTGAAGGGGACAGGGTATTCTGCCATGGCACTAATGTGAGGATGTGAAGGGGACAGGGTATTCTGCCATGGCACTAATGTGAGGATGTGAAGGGGACAGGGTATTCTGCCATGGCACTAATGTGAGGATGTGAAGGGGCCATGGTATTCTGCCATGGCACTAATGTGATGATGTGAAGGGGACAGGGTATTCTGCCGTGGCCTTGCTGAGCCTGTTGGCACCGCAGAAACAACAACAGGAGCCGACACTGTGATGCCAGGAAAGGCCTGCGGGGGGTGACATGTTTGGCTCACAATGTGATTTGTCCATCAGGTCAGGTGGTCCTTTTCTTAGCCTTAATCGTAGCCTTGGTAAACCCAGCCTCCACGTGTATTGGAGGCTGGGTTTACCCAGGCTACCTTAATCGAGCCTTACAAGCCATATTCAATTAACATTTCTCTACCTTCAAGCCTGAGACAAGAGTGGTTGACGCCAGCACGTATTGCGCTCGCGCACATTACTACGCTAACGAGCGGTCTTCCTCATGTTGACAGTGTGGATGTGGATGAGAGAGCATAGCAACACAGCCACAGGGCAGGTTGGACAGCACAAAGACCCTCTTGTCGTCTTCTGTCCCCCCTCCTATCTCCTGACACACTCCCTGGTCATGTGCTCCTCTTGGACAACACATTTCCCATTTTCCATTCTTCCATTGGCAACATTCAGTGTGAGCTGACGACCACGTTTTGACGCTCACTGAGTGAGTGGTGTACTGTGCTTTTTATTTGTTGAACACATCCGTTGCATCACTCACAACAGGCTACAGGCCAGCAGAGACAGAGGCAGGTAATGATGGAGTGAACGTGAAGTGTAGGCTCCAGATTGATCTTGAATGTAATATAATCTGCTCAAAATCTTGTCCATGAATCCTGAAAGAGTCTTGGTGAAAGACTGGTTGTGTTCCAGCTTCATTTTTCATAACTCAATAGTGCAAATGTTCATGTCCAAGGAGCCAAGACTAACTTCAATCCACAGTCAATCTGCACGTAATTCTATCTAAGAGATTTTACAAAGCTATGGATGCTGACTGTTCAAATCTCTTTTGAAAGAATATATAGGCTCTTCTTTTTTCTCTCCTCGGAATGAACTATATAAATAGTCCCAAACATAGTTATCGATTTTATCTTCCTGGAAAATGACACACGTGGCTATTCTTCAACTCTGTGTCAACATTCATCTCGTGGAAAAGGTTTGCATTCACAAACTGTGATCAATGAGAGAGACTCATTCAGAAGCACAGCTAACTTCAATACAATTTGTGTGTAAAATGCTCAGGTGTTACCACTCTAGCTATAACAGAGGGACTCTTCCAGTGCAACACATTCATTTTGGTGTGTGTGTGTGTGTGTGTGTGTGTGTGTGTGTGTGTGTGTGTGTGTGTGTGTGTGTGTGTGTGTGTGTGTGTGTGTGTGTGTGTGTGTGTGTGTGTGTGTGTGTACGTACGTACGTACGTACGTACCATTTTTATACAGTCTATGGTAGGTTCAAGATTCAAGATTCAAGATTTTTATTGTCACTCCATGGTACAAGTATCACGTGTGAAATTCTTGTGCTGTGGACTCTGTTTACAACATAGTGCAAATAGTACAAATATAACAGGGCATATGGGTGCAAAAACAACAAGAGACACAACAAGCATAAGGCAGTATAGTGATAAGACAAGTCAGAGACAGTGGCATATTCACTGCACATAGGTGCACGTGTCGGATGCATACTTTAGACGTGCTTAAACATTTTAAATTCTGCGTATTTGACATACAGGTGCAAATAACATATTCCTTATTAAACATACAATTAAACTCGGCATTTTACGTACGTGTGCCTGCGTGCGCGTGTGTGTGTGTGTGCTGCTATCTGCTGAGTTGACTAGGTGTACTTTGACCAGTGTCTAGTGTTTGCAGGCAGGACAGCACTTGACCAGATCGGTGGTGGTGGTGATGTAATGAGGATGTTTGGCCTCCGTGTGACATGGTGACCCGTCCCGGCCGCTGCTCTGCACCCCTACGCCCGTTCAAGCATCTGTTGTTGCCAAAAGCCATGTTCCTTCCCTGCCCCTTGGCCTGGTACACCCTGCCCCCCCCCCCCAACCTTTCAGAAACATTCATGCTCCTTAAACTATTGCTTTTGCTATTTTAAAGGCTAGTGAGATATCATCTGTCTGCAGTATTTGTTTTGATGTTAAAGGTGCTAGTGCAGCATTTGTAAACAGCAATACATTACTCAAATGAATTGTGATGATACTTTTGGTATATAATTACCATAAACAAATGATGAGTGCGAGACAAATCTCATACCAGTGATATTATTAGATGCTCAAAATTAAGACCACATCTCCCATGAACCCCGCTGCTAAGAGGATGTTGCTACCTGTCCCCACCCCCGTCCAGGTGTGTTTATTTGGAAGAGCAACAAGAAGCATGATGCCACCTACTGTATTAATATTGATCATGTGATTCTTCACTCATTCCACCATCTGCTATTGCCAGAAACGCAAAACAAACAAACAAACAAACATTTCTCTCTTTGCAATGGAAGAAAGGCATCCTCTTACTGTTTTGTGGGTAAAAGCAATCCAGTCCAAGACATTGCATTATTGGCTCCAAATAAAATATAGGATACAGATTTTATAGAAATATATGTATGTATATGTAATATATATCACAGAAATACATGATATAGAAATAGGTCTGAAAATTAGGCATTAGTGCCCCCCAAAGCCCCATCCCAGAACGGCCCCCCGTTGCTGTGCAAGTAGAACCCAAGTGGGCTGGACGAAGCACCGGAAGGAGGTTGGGGGCTTAATATTGCACTCAGCTGTTTGACTCTGCGAGGTGTATTTATACCCCCTGGCAGAGGGCTGGTGTGATAATGCATCGCCTCTGTCATGGAGCCCAGAGCACAGGCTGGAGCCCAGCCCAGGGAGAGCCGGAGGGATGGCACAAGAGCCTGGAGCTATGGCTAGCTGCAGGGAGACAGCAGAGCCAGCTGGCTATTTAAGGCCTCCTCCGTCTACCCAGACAACCAATGAAGTCACGTGATCCTTTGCAATGGGGTTCTCTCTGCTGCTGTCTAGCTGTCCTCTGGCCCCATGCAGCATACTGACTCAACTGTTTCTTCTCTTTCTCCACTTTTCACATTCACTCATATACAGTACGTACCAGAACAACAACTGGAGCAAACTAGACCCTAGCAGGCTGAAGTTTTATTGGCTGCCAGATATTTTTTCAAATCGGGGATGATTGTGTTTGGATACTCTTATGGACTACAATATATTCTTACCGACTACAATATTATTTTTGTACTCTTTTTCACGTGTAATTTTCTTACTATTTTATCATTTTACTTCCCTGATCAGGGACTACGGGTGGAAAATAGCAATTTTGCTCAAACCTGATGCATGACATCTCAGGTGGTTTTGTAAGGGCCACGTCTTCTTGTGTGTGAAGTTCAGGTGCCGGCATTGTCGGGGATTTGGTGTTACAGTAAGACGAGAAGCAAGAACGGTAGGCGGAATTTCAGTTGCCATAGTTTCCTAACAGGAAGTGCTTACGCTGATGAATGGCAGTTTTTCCTTAGAGGAAAGAGTGGGTGACACCAGGTTTAATTTCATTTGGTTTGCGTCGGAGCCAGCGAGATGAGCCTACACTCTGTCCTCCTGCTGCTGCTGCACAGGAGGAGAGAGAGAGAGACAAGCTCCCAGCCTGGCTTTAAATGTACGTCTCACTCATCTCTCTCAACACACTGCGAAGCCTGCTTGCTGATGGCTGGGATAGCACTGTGTATATGACCGTTACATTGTGTATACAGTATGACTGTTACAGTGATGCAGGGTTGTGACCAGAGGGGCTGTAGTGTTATGTCTGTTGCCTGGACAGCTGCAGTTACATAATGCAGACAGGATCGCGAGTCAAACAGAAACATCATGGGAACATGTCACTCGGCTAAAGCCTCCATAGCTCTTTTGCTTCTTTCTTGTAACACCCCCTTACACACACACACACACACACACACACACACACTCGAACCCTTTCCTCGTCTTGCTGAGCCTTTCTTATAGCCTACAGAGTGCTGCTGCATGCCAGCGTGGGCCTGGCTCAAAATCGATGTTTCCTCTTGTTGACTATACTTGTCCTAATGCTCGCTCTCCCGTGCCTTCGAGACTTGACTGAGTCATCCAGCATCTTTGAAGCTGACTTTCTTTCTTGTTTTCCGTTACACCGGCTGCAGGAATTGGTGCATAATATATGACAGGACATTTAGCTCTTCCTATATGACTGCCATTGATTTATAGCACAGGTTCTGCGGTTTAGAGGAACCCGTCAAGATATAGGAGCCGCACATTGCAGGCAAACTGATCTTTAAGGCGAAAAAAATGCCTTGAGCCCCTCTGCTGTGAAAACAATTAGAAAATATTCCCTTTTAAGTCAACCCTAGTGAGATTGAATGTGATTTGCTTATTTTTGGTTGCCCGTCTTTGCTCATCAGATCGTCTCCCCCGTCGCAACAGGATAAACATCAGATGTGCTTTGTGTTGGGGTTGACCTGACAAACATCTTGGGAGCAAACGACCAAGCTTCTCCATTCACTGGATAAAGTAAGAGGCTGTGTTTTAGCCGCTTGGCCCCTGGCAGAGGAAACTGTATTGTCCAAGATTCTGTCTTGTTGTTCTTAATTCAGAGTGAATAGCACAAATGGTGAGGAGGAGAGTCAGAAACGTCAGCCGGCACATTTAGGTCGAGGTTGTCTTCCTCCTTTTTATTGGTGCCTGGTTCTGACACAAAACAACAACAACAACTTTGAACGTGTGAAAATGAAAGTCACTTTCCATGTTCTCGCAGTATTCATCCTTGTGACAGAATGTTTCAGCCTCCTTCAAAGTCTCTCTGGGCTGCTGGAGAGGCCAGTTAGTACAGCGGGGATATGAGAGGGGATTTTTAGTTTTGAGCCGTTGCATAATGCTGGAACCCATTCTCCGCTCATAAATATGCCTACAGTAGGTTCTGCACTGTAGATGAATAAGAAAATCAGCGCAGTTGTTTCTTGCATTTGGACCAGTGTTGCCGGAAGGAACTAAGGTATAAAAGCGGATTTGCATAGACGCTTTGTGACAAACTGTGTGTTGCTTGCTATGTTATTATTTCAGAGAATAAAATCAATTCCGACAAGGAATGATTCAGTGGGGTCAAATGTGTGGCCGGTGTTACCATGGTGTTGAATTGGTTTAACCGCAGCACTTATTAGTGTGTGTTAGAGAGAGAGAGAGAGAGAGAGAGAGAGGGGGAGAGAGAGGGAGAGAGAGAGAGAGGGAGAGAGAGAGAGGGAGAGAGAGAGGGAGAGAGAGAGAGAGAGAGAGAGGGAGAGAGAGAGAGAGAGAGGGAGAGAGAGAGAGAGAGAGAGAGAGGGAGAGAGAGAGGGAGGGAGAGAGAGAGAGAGATGTTGGCATTGCAGATTGCAATAAATTCAAATCAGACAACAAAAAAAGTATGTGTGAGCGTGAGGATGGCTTTGGAGATGGAGCCAAGGACTTTCTCCCATTTTGGAAAAGAATGGTAATATAAAGATAAAAGAGAACGACAACTGGCGGTCTTTGAAGGGTTGGCCAAGGTAAAAACATAATTAGTCAAGGTCGATCAGACGATTGTATTGTGTGTGTGTGTGTGTGTGTGTGTGTGTGTGTGTGTGTGTGTGTGTGTGTGTGTGTGTGTGTGTGTGTGTGTGTGCGCCGCGTGTGCGCGCGCTCCTACATACAGAACATGCCGCTGTCTTCCTTGGCAGTGTGAAGACGTGTGAGATGTCCAGCTGAAATAAATAGACGCTACAGTCAAGAGCTTTTTCCTGTCCAGTAGGATCAGTCTATTTCCAGAAGACGGAGCTAACGCCGCTTTACTGTATACAGCCCAGTTTCCTGTTATGTGAAGAAGAGCAGAGAGACACACACATTAATAGCAAACACTATTATGAGAGGGTCATATTATACAGCTGTGATGATAATTCATTTAGTTAACCTCTCCAGTGATGCACTCATGACTGCCTTACTGCCTGTCTTTAGGCTATATATATGACTGAAGCTCTGACACGGCCCAGTGTCAGTTCATAGCTGCTCAATTTCATGGCTGAGTGTGACTCTGTGTCTATGACACGAGTCAGTGTGACTCTGTCTATGACACGAGTCAGTGTTCATGGCTGAGTGTGACTCTGTGTCTATGACACGAGTCAGTGTTCAGGGCTGAGTGTGACTCTGTGTCTATGACACGAGTCAGTGTTCAGGGCTGAGTGTGACTCTGTGTCTAAGACACGAGTCAGTGTTCATGGCTGAGTGTGACTCTGTGTCTATGACACGAGTCAGTGTTCATGGATGAGTGTGACTCTGTGTCTATGACACGAGTCAGTGTTCAGGGCTGAGTGTGACCCTCTGTCTATGACACGAGTCAGTGTTCATGGATGAGTGTGACTCTGTGTCTATGACACGAGTCAGTGTTCATGGCTGAGTGTGACCCTCTGTCTATGACACGAGTCAGTGTTCATGGATGAGTGTGACTGTCTATGACACGAGTCAGTGTTCAGGGCTGAGTGTGACTCTGTGTCTATGACACAAGTCAGTGTTCATGGCTGAGTGTGACTCTGTGTCTATGACACGAGTCAGTGTTCATGGCTGAGTGTGACTCTGTGTCTATGACACAAGTCAGTGTTCATGGCTGAGTGTGACTCTGTGTCTAAGACACGAGTCAGTGTTCAGGGCTGAGTGTGACTCTGTGTCTATGACACGAGTCAGTGTTCATGGCTGAGTGTGACTCTGTGTCTATGACACGAGTCAGTGTTCATGTCTGAGTGTGACCCTCTGTCTATGACACGAGTCAGTGTTCATGGATGAGTGTGACTGTCTATGACACGAGTCAGTGTTCATGGATGAGTGTGACTCTGTGTCTATGACACGAGTCAGTGTTCATGGATGAGTGTGACTCTGTGTCTATGACACGAGTCAGTGTTCATGGATGAGTGTGACTCTGTGTCTATGACACGAGTCAGTGTTCATGGATGAGTGTAACTCTGTCTATGACACGAGTCAGTGTTCATGGATGAGTGTAACTCTGTCTATGACACGAGTCAGTGTTCAGGGCTGAGTGTAACTCTGTGTCTATGACACGAGTCAGTGTTCATGGATGAGTGTAACTCTGTCTATGACACGAGTCAGTGTTCATGGATGAGTGTGACTGTGTCTATGACACGAGTCAGTGTTCATGGATGAGTGTGACTCTGTGTCTATGACACGAGTCAGTGTTCATGGATGAATGTGACTCTGTGTCTATGACACGAGTCAGTGTTCATGGATGAGTGTGACTGTGTCTATGACACGAGTCAGTGTTCATGGATGAGTGTGACTCTGTCTATGACACGAGTCAGTGTTCATGGATGAGTGTGACTCTGTCTATGACACGAGTCAGTGTTCATGGATGAGTGTGACTCTGTCTATGACACGAGTCAGTGTTCATGGATGAGTGTGACTCTGTGTCTATGACACGAGTCAGTGTTCATGGATGAGTGTGACTCTGTGTCTATGACACGAGTCAGTGTTCATGGCTGAGTGTGACTCTGTGTCTATGACACGAGTCAGTGTTCATGGATGTCTGTCACGATGTGGCTTCCCAGGACTCATTAGGCATTTAGTAGATGTTTTGTCCTAATTCTGCTGTTTGTTCTGTTAAACTGGAGTCATAAGACTGTCAGGCAGGCCAGTGTTTTGGCTTGAGAGGAGAGCCGCGCTGAGGTGGATCAGTGTGGGCAGAGCTCAGTAGTCATGTGACCTCTCTGCTTTCCTCGATGCAGCCAGACACCACACACAACACCTTGACAAATTTTAGACGACGTTTTTAATTTCATTTAATTTCATTTTTATTGGAGAGATCAAAGTAGTGGAAGACAGGGAGAGGGATGGGGATTCCCCATCTTTGATCTCTCCAATAAAAATGAAATGAAATGAAATGAAAAACGTATGACATGAAATGAAGGTTCTTGGTAGTATTAACATTTCTGGGTCAGAGTTGAGCGTAAAGTCATGTTGAAAATAATCTTCAAACCCCCCAGAACATCACTTTACAGGTTATGCACCTTAGACCACTGAGCCACCTGAGCCCAAAGCTTTTCAGATTCAATTGTTTGTCTGTTGGGACTTTGTTTGCACTAGCCTGGGTCCAGACTCCTGAATCATGTCCCACCCACTTTTCAGATTTTGTCAAATCAGAGAGTCTGGTGCTCTGTGGTCATTGGCTTGTTCTCACTTGGCAGAATAGATTTGGTGAAATCATCCCCATAATAACCAACATAAGCTTGTCAAAATCAAATGACATTTGTGGTAAGATTGGTATGCACTGGCTGATCTGCTAACTGCATCAGTGTCAGCTGAAGTAACATCAGAGCGTCAGTCACTAGTGATTGGTTATAGGTTAGGGGAAAACCAGCCCCCTCAACACAGAAAACTAGGCTAACTAGGCTGGCAACGAAATGGCCATTCAGTCTGTAAATCAGGCTAACTTTGGGCTAAAAAGGGAGCTTGAGAACTTTGCAGGTAATGAGAGCGTTAAATAGTTCAAACAAGTGGAGTGACAGAGAAATGAAAGAGATTGCCAGGATTGAGAGATCCAGACGAGACGGTGAAATAAAGATACTCTCACATATTTGTATAGGGGCTGCTGCCAGCATGTGGGCTCCTGATGTTCTGCCTCCACTGGCTCCAGCCAGGAATCAGAGCTTTCTCAAATCAATCATGATCTGGCAAAGCCTCCTCAGTCCTCTCTGGCTCCACGTGCTTCAAGATGAGACCACTGACTTTACAGCAAGCTGGAGTTCAAAGCTCCTTATGCTATAGCATGTCCCTCTGCTGCAACACTACCAATACTTTCTCTAGCCCTGAGAAGGAGCGTGCATGTTGGAACAGCGACAGCGTAGCTGCAAATGGAATATTTGTTCTTGAATATAAGGTGCATGTGTTTGTGTACACAGTATGGAGCTTAGGGTTTAAAACAATATTAGAAAGAAGAAAGAAAATCAAATCGGAGAGTTTTGAATCAGCCATTCCTGTGATTCCATAGGTGGCTCAATATTTTATACTTTGAAAGTTAGAAAAAAGAAAGGGAAAAAATAAAACATTGCTCTTATCTGTGATGTCTTCAGGACACAAGACCCCTCTTTTGACTTGGAGTCTGTTTGAAGAACATCTGCTGAGGTGTGTGTATTCAGAAGAGCTTAATGTCTCCTCATATCTCCCCAACTCTTCCCTGGGTGCTGTTATTTGCCCACTAATCGAAGCAGCTCCAGGATTAGTCTCTTGATGACAGAACCTTGTCTGTCTTGCACTCTGCCTTGGTGTTAGTTGACATCCAAAAGGCCATTGGATCACTATTGTAACCACTGACCCAGTGATATATTAGCTAAACGTGACGAGACAAACACAAATTCATTCAGAGGAATGTTTGTGAAGTGTCAGCACATAGTAACCATAGCAACCAAACATTTTGGAGATAGTGAGATCCAGCACTGGTTTCAATGCCATCCATGTGAGCCCAAAGAAAGAAGACAAACTGCCTCACCATATGGCTCAAGTTAACACTTTCACTTTCTCTGGTAGCAAGAGTTTTGATATTTTGAAACATAAATCTTTGTATCAGTAATTCAATCTTGCAATAACCGCTAAAGGTTTTGACAATCTAATTTGTCCAAGTGTCACCAAAAGCCCGGTCTGTTTTTCCCACGGCGCTGGCAGCAGGCCAGGCCGGGGGCCAGAAGATGCCAATGTCAGGACACACACTCACTCACTCATGGACGTTTAGTGAAGGGGGCAGGGCTAGAGAAGAGGGGCCGTACTTAGGACTAGGTAGGTGGGTTGAGAGTCAGGGTTCGAGGGCTGGGTAGAGGGAGTGGCTAGGGGAATGTGGGTGGTGGGAGGGGCGTGGTCAGGAAAGGGACAAGGATAGGGAAGAGGTGCCTTGCTAGTGATGGGAAGGTCGTAGCTAGGGAATAGGGGCCATAGCAAGGGATAGGAAGGTTGTAGAGATTGGGGATTCGAGGGGTTTGGTAGGGGGAGTGGCTAGGGGGATGTGGGTGGTGGCAGGGGCGTGGTTAGGAAAGGGGCAGGGCTAGGGAAGAGGGGCCCTAGCTAGGGAGGCCAGCAGAAGCAGGCAAATGGCAAATACTCAGCTTTGGTATCCAAGACCGCTGGAATAACATGAGAATTCTGCTGCTGGCTGGACTTTCCCTTTAGGCGGTGAACGTCTCAGCAGCATCATAGTTTTTGTCAATGCTAAAAGACAGCTTCCTCAGAAACATCCAAGGTTGACTCACTTCCTCCTTTTGCTCTCTCTCTCTCTGTCTGTCTCTCTCTCTCTGTCTCAGGTTTGTGGTGCTCCTCTTTAGAGTTTCCTGCAGTTACATGGTAACTCAGAGCTGAAGACAAGAGGTAAGGTGGATTTTTTCTAATCGGCAGTGGGGGGTGGGAGTGGTCGTGGGTTAGGAGATACCCGATAGTGTTGAGAGTGTGTTGTCAGGGGAGGAAAGTGACAGAGAAGGAGACCTACAGTAGCAGGCACCTCGGTGTATGTGGGTTTTGTGCCATGGCATTTGGATGTTGCTGTACGCCGGGGCGAGATGTCCCCAGGGAAACATCTCATCCTCCTGTTGGAGGTGAGAATGGAGGCGCTAATGGCGGGCAAGAGGCGCCTCTATGGCCTTTAAAGAGACAAGCAGAGGAGACACCACACCGCTGGCCCCGCACAACAAACACCATCTTCACATTCAGCTGCTGGCATGCTCAGTGTACCTGTGTGTGTGTGTGTGTGTGTGTGTGTGTGTGTGTGTGTGTGTGTGTGTGTGTGTGTGTGTGTGTGTGTGTGTGTGTGTGTGTGTGTGTGTGTGTGTGTGTGTGTGTGTGTGTGTGTGTGTGTGTGTGTGTGTGTGTGTGTGTGTGTGTGTCTGTGTGTGTGTGTGTGTGTGTGTGTGTGTGTGTGTGTGTGTGTGTGTGTGTCTGTGTGTGTGTGTGTGTGTGTGTGTGTGTGTGTGTGTGCATGCGTGCGGTGCAGGGTGGTACAAGCAGTCCTGTAGTACCCACAACGGGGCGTCACAGGAAGACGTTCAATCAGCTGATGTTTGCTGCTGATGTCCTCACAGAAAAAACACTTGAACTCAGCCATTTGAAAAGCCCGACATTGTCTTTTTTGACAGATGGCGTTATTATCTCCAGATTAATTTTGACTCATTCAGGTATGAGCCTGACAATTTGAGCAGTTTACTATGATGCACATAATATCATTTTAGAGCTATGGAGCCATACACATGCAAACTTTAAAAATAATAATAGCGTAATATTGCAAAAATAATTGCATAATAATGACAAAATAATGACATTATTGTATACTTTGCAGTACTACTGTAATGCAGGTATGGTTTTAGCTGGTTAACTCACATCATTTGGCAAGGCCATTGATCTTTTCCATACTGTCAACCAAGCTGCTATTTGTTTGTGTTTTTGCTTGTCATCAGTCCAGACAGACACAGTCCCTTTTATAGACAATTACAACTCCCTTGAAAGTAACTGTTGAGGGTGGAGTCAGGGTGCCATTTCATCACATTGGATCAGAGCTTTATCACTGTTTCATATTTCATAGAGATGCGAGCAGCTCAACAGCTCCTCACTAACAACTAACTCCTGCAGCAGCACGACCGTGGCTGTCCCCATGTTGGATCAGAGAAAGACGGAAGGTCAAAAGGTTAAAGTTCAGGACACCTTCAGGGCGACTGTGATAGCATTATTATGCTTAAGTCAAGTCAAGTCAAGTCAAATTTTATTTATATAGCACCTTTCATACACAAGGCAATTCAAGGTGCTTAGTGGCTTAGTGTCCTGCTGCAGACAGGAGTGGACTTATCCCTCTGAGCTCAGCACGCCTGGACACATGCGTGGACATACATACATAAACACACGCGCCTTCCTGGTGATCAGGTGGGAAGAGATGTTTGCAATGCTGCGGTTTTGAATTGCTGCCCTCTCGTAAGCATGTTCAGATGCATGGATTAGCACGTTCTGATCCCTCCGTGGCTGTCACACACTGAGGAGATGGCTGTTAATGCTTGTGGCGGTGTGGCTTAGATGCTGGTAGATCACGTAGTAGAGGATGGTATTGGACTCACCCTTGAAATGCACTATAAATACTTGGAGGCATTTTGAAGTCTTTCATTCATCTCAGTTGTTATCCTGCTTCCTTAGGCCTACTTGGATTGTGGCTCATTGCGTAGCTTGAGTCCTCAGATGTGTGACTGAGGGTCATCGCTGCCGGCCGTGGCCATCAAATAAAGTGCTAAAAGACATTCATGATGTTGGTCCAAAACCAGAATTCTTCGTTGTCAAATGAGCGGTTCCTTTTTCTGCTGGGATAACGGCTTCCTGTTTTTCATGCAATACCCATGACAAGGAGCATTTCAGTCTATGCACACAGCAGTTCAGTCTCTGCACACAGCAGTTCAGTCTATGCACACAGCAGTGCAGTCTCTGCACACAGCAGTTCAGTCTATGCACACAGCAGTTCAGTCTCTGCACACAGCAGTTCAGTCTCTGCACACAGCAGTTCAGTCTATGCACACAGCAGTTCAGTCTATGCACACAGCAGTTCAGTCTCTGCACATAGCAGTTCAGTCTCTGCACACAGCAGTTCAGTCTCTGCACACAGCAGTTCAGTCTATGCACACAGCAGTTCAGTCTATGCACACAGCAGTTCAGTCTCTGCACATAGCAGTTCAGTCTCTGCACATAGCAGTTCAGTCTCTGCACACAGCAGTTCAGTCTATGCACACAGCAGTTCAGTCTCTGCACACAGCAGTTCAGTCTCTGCACACAGCAGTTCAGTCTCTGCACACAGCAGTTCAGTCTCTGCACACAGCATTTCAGTCTATGCACACAGCAGTTCAGTCTATGCACACAGCAGTTCAGTCTCTGCACACAGCAGTTCAGTCTATGCACACAGCAGTTCAGTCTCTGCACACAGCAGTTCAGTCTCTGCACACAGCAGTTCAGTCTCTGCACACAGCAGTTCAGTCTATGCACACAGCAGTTCAGTCTATGCACACAGCAGTTCAGTCTCTGCACACAGCAGTTCAGTCTATGCACACAGCAGTTCAGTCTCTGCACACAGCATTTCAGTCTATGCACACAGCAGTTCAGTCTCTGCACACAGCAGTTTAGTCTCTGCACACAGCAGTTCAGTCTATGCACACAGCAGTTCAGTCTCTGCACAGAGCAGTTTAGTCTCTGCACACAGCAGTTCAGTCTATGCACACAGCAGTTCAGTCTCTGCACACTGCAGTTCAGTCTCTGCACACAGCAGTTCAGTCTATGCACACAGCAGTTCAGTCTCTGCACACAGCAGTTTAGTCTCTGCACACAGCAGTTCAGTCTATGCACACAGCAGTTCAGTCTATGCACACAGCAGTTCAGTCTATGCACACAACAGTTCAGTCTCTGCACACAGCAGTTCAGTCTCTGCACACAGCAGTTCAGTCTGTGCACACAGCAGTTCAGTCTCTGCACACAGCAGTTCAGTCTCTGCACACAGCAGTTCAGTCTATGCACACAGCAGTTCAGTCTCTGCACACAGCAGTTTAGTCTCTGCACACAGCAGTTCAGTCTCTGCACACAGCAGTTCAGTCTCTGCACACAGCAGTTCAGCTGAAAATGAGAATATACATAAAGCACTTTACAATAAGGGACACTCAATTAATTGTTAATTAATGCTTAGTCAAGGATTAACTAACCCTAAACTATTAAAATAAATAACTATTAAATAATGTATCAATTAATACCTAGTTAACATGAACACCATTACTATACTCATGCTTATGAAGCATTAACCAACCCTTACCTTTAAAAGTGATATCCCACATATATCTATATCTCAGCTGATATTGCTTACCAAACCAGTGCTTGCTCATGTCTTTATAACCCTGTGATATAAACAGGAAATAATGGTTCCAAATATGCACAATAAAGGAAACTTGAATGGGAAATGGCCTGTGGATATTGTAAACTAGAGGTGTGACTAAGGAAATGAGCTAGAGACAGAGTGACAGACGCTCCAGATGAGCTCAACTTTCCTTTCACTTTTATGTGTGTTAAAAAGCAATGTGCAGGATATGTAGCATATATTGTGTGTACTGTATGACCCATATAGCTCCACACACAACTGTACATGTATACAGTACAAAGATGCACACTAAAGCACAACCATGTAAGCCACAAACAAGCATCTACACACATGCACACACACACACACACACACACACACACACACACACACACACACACACACACACACACACACACACACACACAAATATACAAACACACACACACACACACACACAAACATACAAACACACACACACACACACACACACACACACCACAAACTTCCCTCACACACTCATATCAGTCTTTTACTGACAGTGACTGTGCCACTTTTGAGAAGAGTGGGTGCATTGACTGGAAACTGGTAGCAGTGTGACCCGACACAGGGTCACGTGACGTCAGACGTGGAGCTCTTATTGGCTCAACACAGGAGCCTGTTTAGCGTGATCAGCACAGACCAACTGTTTTCTTACTCACACACGACCAGCTCCACCACTATGGCTTGAGGCTGCCGCAGCGCAGAGGAACCAGAAAACATCTGCCTTTGTTTGGTTTTGGTACAGCCTACAGTCTCTGTCGGGGAGTTGGTATTATTTACTACTGCAGTTGGTTTCAGTTCACCTTTCAAACAGCAATTCACAAAGTGGAGAGCTTTTACTATAAAATGGAATTGAAAGTGAAGGCTTCATCGTTAGGTGAATTGCAGTTTTTGGATTTACATCACACGCACGATATACTTAACCAACCACAAGCCTGGCATTTTACATTGTGCAAGTTTGAATGATCTCTTGCTCTTGCTCTGGCTCTGGCTTTTGCTATGTCTCTATGAAATGTACCATCTCCAACTTTCCTTCATCTCATCCCCCCTTCACTTCTAATGGCCTCTCTCTCTGTAACACCAGGGCGTTGAAGATGGCAGTCTGGATCCAGGCCCAGCAGCTGCAAGGAGATGCTCTGCACCAGATGCAGTCTCTCTATGGCCAGCACTTCCCCATCGAGGTGCGCCACTATCTGTCCCAGTGGATAGAGGGCCAGCTCTGGTGAGTTGCACAGCTCAGCACTAGTACTGTGTGTGTGTGTGTGTGTGTGTTGCACAGCGTAGCACTGTGTGTGTGTGTGTGTATGTGTGTGTGTGTGTGTGTGTGTAAATGGTAAATGGTAAATGGCCTGCATTTATATAGCGCTTTTATCCAAAGCGCTTTACAATCAGTAGGTTCATTCACCCATTCACACACCGATGGCGGCAGGCTACCACGCAGGGTGCTGGCACACCATCAGGAGCAATTTGGGGTTCAGTATCTTGCCCAAGGACACTTCGACATGCAGACTGGAGGAGGCGGGAATCGAACCACCGACCTCTTTTATCCAAAGCGATTAGTGGTCGACCCGCTCTACCTCCTGAGCTACAGCCGCCCACAGCCGTGTGTGTGTGTGTGTGTGTGTGTGTGTGTGTGTGTGTGTGTGTGTGTGTGTGTGTGTGTGTGTGTGTGTGTGTGTGTGTGTGTGTGTGTGTGTGTGTGTGTGTGTGTGTGTGTGTGTGTGTGTGTGTGTGTGTGTGTGTGTGTGTGTGTGTGTGTGTGTGTGTGTGTGTGTGTGTGTGTAAGCACACATGCATAACTACACATTTTTGTGCTGTGTATGTTTTTCCATGCAAGCTTATCTGGCAACCCGTCCCTGTAGGCTCTTTTGTTTTGTTTGTTTTTGTGTGTGTCCAGAACCATATAACTAATAGAGCCCTGCACCGGCCTCGAATTTGGGCCCGGGTCCTAGACATTCAGGCCCGAGCCCAGCCCGGCCCCTAAAGCTTATGAAAATTTTCAGCCTGAGGCCGAACTGAGTCCGCCCCCCCATATACTGTATAAACTTAATGTGTGTTTGATCAATTTCAAATAGCTTATTCAATCAACACCATACAAAACACTTCCAAAGCATTACCAGTGTTAAATGTGTCAGTTGTGGAAGAATGCTGTTGCAGTAGTCTAGTCTGGAGGTGATGAAGGCATGTATGAGTGGTTCTGCGGCTGAGGAGGAGAGGGTGGGCCGGAGTCATGCAATGTTATGGAGGTGGAAAACGTTTTGGTGATGTTGTTGATGTGACTTGAAGGAGAGGGTGGGATCCATAGTAACGCCGGGGTTTCAGACCGGGGGGTGGGGTGTGACTGTGTGTCCGTCGATGCAGAGTGAAGTTCTGGGAGGAGGGATTTGGGGCCGATGATGATGATTTCTGATTTATTGCAGTTGAGTTTGAGGAAGTTGTTGTTTATCCAGGTTTTTAATTCAGTGTATGTACATGTCCATTTGTGTGCATTCATCTGTGTGTGTGTGTACATAATATATGTATGTATATGCAGGGGCGGAAAAGTGGGACTCAGTACCCAATGCCCCAATGTGGGGAGGGCCCTCGAAAAGCTTGGAATGCGTGAGAGACATGGATCAACAGAGGAAGGGGCCCACCAAGACTGCATATAGGGCCCCAAATTTTGTGCTATACCATTATGTGTGTGCGTGTGTGTGTGCGTGCGTGCGTGCGTGCGTGTGTGTGTGTGTGTGTGTGTGTGTGTGTGTGTGTGTGTGCGCGTGCATGCGTGCTGCGTGTGTGTGTGTGTGTGTTGTCAGGGATGCCATAGACCTGGAGAACCCACAGGAGGAGTTCAAGGCCAAGCGTCTGCTGGACAGTCTGATCCAGGAGCTGCAGAACAAGGCAGAGCACCAGGTGGGAGAAGATGGCTTCCTACTCAAAATCAAACTGGGACACTACGCCAACCAGCTGAAGGTGAGGCAGCCTGCAGTGTTCTGTGGGGCAATGCTATGCCAACCATATAGGAACATAGGATACAGTCAGCAATGCATACCTACGAGTAGACCATTAAGAACCAACAAAACAACTGCATGCGTATTGCGTACACTGAAAAGAAACAAGAAAAGAAAAAAAGGTTCAGCTACAGTGTGAAACATTCAGTCAAGTAAATTTAATTTCAATGTAATAGTTGTGCACACACTTAAAGAGGAGATGCAACATTTGATCATATGACTCTAGTTCATTTGCATTTCACCTCAGACAAGACAGGACACTGCTTTCCAGTTTTACATTTGTGACATCATCTACTGTAGCAGCATCATCTACTGTAGCAGCATCATGTACTGTAGCAGCATCATCTACTGTAGCAGCATCATCTACTGTAGCAGCATCATCTACTGTAGCAGCATCATGTACTGTAGCAGCATCATCTACTGTAGCAGCATCATCTACTGTAGCAGCATCATCTACTGTAGCAGCATCATGTACTGTAGCAGCATCATCTACTGTAGCAGCATCATCTACTGTAGCAGCATCATCTACTGTAGCAGCATCATGTACTGTAGCAGTGACATCATCTACTGTAGCAGCATCATCTACTGTAGCAGCATCATCTACTGTAGCAGCATCATCTACTGTAGCAGTGACATCATCTACTGTAGCAGCATCATCTACTGTAGCAGCATCATGTACTGTAGCAGCATCATCTACTGTAGCAGTGACATCATCTACTGTAGCAGCATCATCTACTGTAGCAGCATCATGTACTGTAGCAGCATCATCTACTGTAGCAGCATCATCTACTGTAGCAGCGCCCTAGTTGGTGAAAAGGTGAAAAGTTGCTCATCTTTCTAGCAAATCTAGGTAAATTTCAGACTTGTCCTGTCTTGTCTGAGGTGAAATGGAAATGAACTAGTCACATGATCAAATATTTAATGTACAATGGAAACATTTTGGTCTACTGCATGTCTTCTCTTTTTGTGTGTGGTGGCCTCACACCTGCTGTGTGTTTCAGTTAACCATCCAGGCAGCGGAGAAGCAGGAGGGAAATCTGCCAGTGTAGTGCAGTACGCTACTGCTTGTGTAGTGCGGGAGAAACAGGCAGCCAATGATGATCGAGCTATTTTTCAGCTTTGATTTGGTTGGCTGGCAGTCAGAGAGTGTATATACAGCTGGGCCAAAATTTGAAGGGGGGGGAAAGAAAGACTGCATATCACCGAAGCATTCAGTTGTTGTCGTCCCAGGACCTGATTAATCTGCCAAAGACAAATTCTACTGGCACTTGGTGGATGTTCTTATCAGATCTAGGCTTCGCTTGTCTCAGAAACACCAGTGCTGGTTCACATCAGGAGATGAGTGTCTTGCGTCTTCTCTTTACCGTCCCTCTTCCATCATCTATTACACTTGGAAGAGACTCAGATCATTAGGCACGATCACACAGTGACCATGCTTTCAGAGTGAGTCATGGTGTCAGTGAACCACCAAGACTTTCAGAACATCTTCATCACGTGAGAAGATGATAAGCAATCGGTCGGAGGAGTGCAACTGTTGGGCTCAGACTTCTCCCAGGCTGAACTTCTCAGAGAGAGTGCAATGTGAAAGTGTTTTTGAACAGGTTGTATCCAGCATGAGGAAAACAAGCGGGGGACAGCCCGGGTGAGGGCCTTGGTATCCAGCCAACACTGCTATTTATGATCCAGCACACACACCCCTTCCCACACACACACACACACACACACACACACACACACACACACACACACACACACACACACACACACACACACACACACACACACACACACACACACACACACACACACACACACACACACACACACACACACACACACACACACACACCCCTTCCCACTCCTCCTCGTCTATTTGTCTTCTCCCCTCTGTGAAAACAGCCAGCGCAACAGGCTGAAGGGGGACTGGCTGTGCATAATCAACAATAAATGTGTGTGATATATGGAATGTGATATGTACTGGATTTTTGTGTGTGTGTGTGTGTGTGTGTGTGTGTGTGTGTGTGTGTGTGTGTGTGTGTGTGTGTGTGTGTGTGTGTGTGTGTGTGTGTGTGCGTGCGCGCGCGCGCGTGCGTGCGTGCGTGCGTGCGTGTGTGGGTTATACCACTTTCAAACCAACGGCCAGGGTCGACCAGGGTTACTTGGCCCATGTTCAACCCTTCTTTTGTCAATTCAAATATGGGTTAATCCCTGGTCATCACAACTCAGATAGGATGGGTCACAACCATTTGCATGTGTGTATATATATATATATATATATATATACACAGTGTATACAGTATATGTATATATATAGCCATCGCGATGGTTCCACAGTGAAACATTGCAATGGACGATGGTATCGTCGTTGACGGGGGGGGGGGGGATTAATTAATGATTTATGGAGTCGTTACAGTGCCATTTGGCTGTGCCGGCACCACTGCAATGCATGAAAACTGAGCTCTACGTCATGTCACAGAGCCAGGCGACTCAAACAGTAGGCTATCACTACCAGCAATATTGAAAGGCGCAAAACAAATAACGTTAACGTTTTTTTTTTACCTTTATTTATACAGGGAGAGTCTCACTGAGAGCAATGCTCTCTTTTTCAGGAGAGCCCTGTTCACATTCACACACACATTCATACCTGGAAGCTGACCAGTACAACCACACTCTGATCTGCTGGCCACTGATCAGCTCCACTGGAGCAGTTGGGGTTAAGGGCCTTGCTCAAGGGCGTGGTAATGAGGGAGGGGCAAGCACTGCCTTTTCACTTTCCCCACCAAGATTTATCCTGCCGGTCCGGGGGATTGAACCGACGACCTTCCGGTCACAAGCTCGCTTCTCTAACCGTTGGGCCACCACTGCCCCAACGTTAACATTATTTAACTAGCTGGCAGAAAATGGGCAGACTTACTTGCGGCTAACGTTAGATTCATGTGGGCTCAGTTTTGAACCTGTTAAGGAGAGATAGAAACACAGCAGCAGGCAGCCTATGTAATGGAGTGACTTCATGGAAGCAGGCGGGTTGAATTCACAGTTGAAGACTTATGACATTACTCACATTGGTCTGAAAACAGGAAAGAACGTGAAGTTTCTTCTTTGTCTCAACATTTTCACAACAACACAACCAACTTCTGCCATATCCTCCCCTCCCCCCCCTCTCCTCCTCTCTGCTCTACCGCTTCTCTGAACTGGGGATAGGGTACGCTTGTTTAATGCCGCCTGTGCGTCGCGGGTGAGTGGAGTTGGCCTTTTTTATTATTAAATCTGCAAAATCTTAATTTCAACAGAAAATGAATCACGATGGTCCGATGTAGAAGGCTCAGGGGTTGGCACATCGACGATGGTCGATGCCATCGTCCATCGTGCCAACCCTAATACATATACTGTATATGTGTATATATATATATATATATATATATATATATATATATATATATATATATATATACATGTATATACATGTACATGTATATATATATATATATGCATACTGTACATACCATTGTTTTTTGGACTCCCGTGTTGAAGCACATCCATGGTTGAACTGGAGATTGCATCTGCTCTTACTCTTATGACCAGGCTGATCAATAGTGTTGATGTCCAGAGATCTTTCCATCTTTTTGCTTGATAAAATCAAAGTAGGAAATCTAGGAATGCTTCCACCAGCAGGAGAAATGAAGCATCGCTTTAATTCATGCAGGACATGGAAGTTGTAGGCTACGCTCCAGCTGTAATCAGCTGACAGTACGCTGATTGGATCAGCATTTAATCATTCACCAATCACATCCATTCTCACAACAAGGCTGGCCATTTAAATATGGCTGCCTTCTACCCTGGTCTTTGCTACTCAACGCTGCCACACACATCACTGCTGCTGCAAAGCTTTGCCTCCACCTCCCCAGCCTCTACCTTGTTCAGAGTATTAACATGGCTCAAAGGTTAAACATGTATTCAATGTCTTGCTTTGGGTATACCCAGGGGGGGATTCTGCATTGCGCTGCCTGATTATCTTAGCATGCTGCTTGGCTAATCCAGGGAGCATCTTCTGTAAAGAGCGGAGCCATCAGCGCTGAGCACCAAACATAACTGCATTTCCATTTGTTGCAATAAATGGATAAATCTATGACGAGACTGGTCCTGACTGAAAGTCAACTTAGCTTCGCATCTATTGTCAAACTTCCTCATTTACCGTAAGCTAGTGTAATGTGTGTCCATATTCACAGACTGCGACTAATTATGAGGAAAACAAATCGGGGGGGGAAGGAGTTTTCATAATTCAATTTTATTGTTGTAGTTAAGACAAGTGATACCAAAATTGGAAATTATCTGTTATCCACCAATGGACTGGTAACTGTAATATTCTAACTGACATTTAAATAGCAATATGATACATTACTCCATGAGGAGTACTATTACTGTAACGTGTTACCACTCAACACTAGTGTGTGTGTGTGTGTGTGTGTGTGTGTGTGTGTGTGTGTGTGTGTGTGTGTGTGTGTGTGTGTGTGTGTGTGTGTGTGTGTGTGTGTGCGTGTGCGTGTGCCATTGAGTCATGTCTTCATATGAAGTGCTCTGTGCTTCAGAGATGGCTCTGATTAGGCCTGTCTAATGGGTGTTAGCGTGTCCGCGGCGTGTCCACATCTTAGCGGGCTGCCTTGATGCGGCTAAATTAGCCGGTCCTGTGTGCCGCGCCCGCTCGGCCGGTCAGCGGCTAACAGGCCTTAACACGGGCACATGTGCTCCTTGTCTTTCAGAGCACGTATGACCGCTGTCCTCTGGAGCTGGTCCGATGCATCAAACACATCCTCTACACAGAGCAGAGGCTCGTCAGAGAGGCCACGAATGTGAGTAGAGATCACACGCGTGCATACAAACACATACACTCACATACATACATGCATGCATGTGACACCTGTGGCTTCACCATGCATTATTCATCTCGCAGCAAACGCATCAGAGTAGCTCAAATGCAAACAGAAGCTCAAAGATAATGGCGACTGACTCCAAGGTGTTTAACGCAACACAGTGTGAATCTATGGAAATGGGTAACCATATGATCGGAAGGCTATATTACCCATTTATCCCCACCCAAGGTCTGTTATAGATCCCTTGCAAACATACACATGCATAGTTTTCATTTAATTCGCCTAATCGTATATACATATATATATAACACTCATACTGCACCTACACACATCATGCTGTAAATGAAAACATTTTGAGTTTCTTACCAGCGACTCTGCAGTATTGGGAGGAAGTCCAAAATGTCATGTTTTATCTCAAGCAGTAAAGCATAGCTGGCGACCCGTAAAACATCTGACTATCAATAACTCCTGGGTTGAATTGATTTCCAGTCTCCACATGCTTTTTCTATTAGAGCAATGCATATTTGGACTGATTGAATTCCACACTGTTTATTCGGAGACTTTCGTCTCCACAGTGCTCCTGTACACAGCTCTAACTGACTGTGCAGTCTGCCTGTACACAGCTCTAACTGACCGTGCAGTCTGCCTGTACACAGCTCTAACTGACCGTGCAGTCTGCCTGTACACAGCTCTAACTGACTGTGCAGTCTGCCTGCACACAGCTCTAACTGACCGTGCAGTCTGCCTGTACACAGCTCTAACTGACCGTGCAGTCTGCCTGTACACAGCTCTAACTGACCGTGCAGTCTGCCTGCACACAGCTCTAACTGACTGTGCAGTCTGCCTGCACACAGCTCTAACTGACCGTGCAGTCTGCCTGTACACAGCTCTAACTGACCGTGCAGTCTGCCTGTACACAGCTCTAACTGACCGTGCAGTCTGCCTGCTTATGATAAGAAAGTGTGTTTCTTCCTCCTCCTCATTTTGCATGGCCAATGTTCCCATCAGAGTTATGGGCATGGGGAGGAAGGGGGAAGTTACAGTCAAATAGCATAAAATATCGTGAGCGCGCCGTGTGACCGAGGTCCAGCTAGGGTCCATGTCCCTGCTCCATCCTTCACGGCTAGACATGATGAATCTCAGCAAACCAGTGGTCAGCCATTTCCTGTAACCACGACCGTAAACCATCCAATGACAGATGATATAGATGCGGTCCACCATCCAATGAAAAACCCAACGTTCACAAACACACCACTCCCTCCCCCTCCACCTCCCCATCTCTGTCTCTCTATATCACACCTTTTTTGATTGATAGTCGAGCTCCCCGGTGAGCGGAACGATGGACAGCATGTCTCAGAAATTCCAGCAGATCAACCAGGCTTTCGAGGAGCTTCGTCTGCTGAGCCAGGACACTGAGAATGATCTGCGCAAGCTCCAGCACAACCAGGAGTACTTCATAATCCAGTACCAGGAGAGCCTCCGCATCCAGGGTGAGCTTATGTGAATTTATTATCGCCAGCAATGCCAGAAATGCAGAAAAAAAACATTTTTCAGTAAGATTACTCTGTCTAGCGTCTAGGCAAATTCAAAATGAGTGTCTCTCCTCACAGTCTAGACTCTAGAATGTGAGGAGATAATCATAAGTGAATGATTCACTTCTCTGTGGTTAATTGATGAATATGTGTTTGCAATATGGGTGCTGTTTGTTTGTTTGTTTTTGAAAGTAGACAATCCAACATGATGGAGGTTTGAAATATCGACAAAAAGTGTCACATCTATAAAAACTGCATCTGACTATCTGACCTCCTGTAGTAGATCATTGGTTCTCAACGTGAGGTCCAGGGACCACCAGGGGTCTTTCAAGGAG
>NC_139644.1:22018810-22066310 GCF_964638095.1 Poromitra crassiceps | reverse complement strand
CTCTTATTGCAACACATTTCTGAACCACAATACCTCCCACTATGTACTTAAGTGCCTTTCTCTGCCTTTCTCTGTGTGTGTGTGTGTGTGTGTGTGTGTGTGTGTGTGTGTGTGTGTGTGTGTGCGCACATACATGCGTGCGTTCGTGCACGTGAATATATATGCATGTGTGTGTGTGTGTGCATGCGTGCGTGCGTGTGTGTGTGTGTGTGCGTGTATGTGCATGCGTGCGTGCGTGCGTGCGTGCGTGCGTGCATGCCTGTGTGTCAGGTGCGAGAAGCTGGCGGAGACGATCTGGCAGAACAGGCAGCAGATTCGGAGGGCGGAGCACCTCAGGCAGCAGCTGCCCATCCCCGGCCCCATCGAGGAGCTGCTCAACGAACTCAACAGCACCATCACAGAGATCATCTCAGCGCTGGTCACCAGGTGTGTGCAGTGTGTTACATGCATGTCACATATATGTTACACGTATAGTGTGTGTGTGCGTGCGCGCGCGCCTGTGTGTGTGCGTGCGTGTGTGTGTGTAAACATAGTGAGCACTAGGGCACGACTACTGCATTTTAATAGTCGTCGACCACTCCAAAAAGTCATTGACTAGCCAGTGTTTCTCAAACTATGGCTAGCGACCCAATTTGGGTGTGAGCCCAGCTAAACCCCAGCAACTTGTCTGACATGTAGATACTGCAGGAACAACATAGACCAGAGTCTTTCTGTCTCTACTGTAAATACCTTAACGTCTGTTTATTTAACATGGCATCATGTAGAAAATCATTCAAACAAATCTATGTTCAATTAATTCATTAATTAATATTGTTATTCCTAAAACCACATGAACGATTAGTCGACTAGTCTGTGAAAGCCCTAGTCTAGTGGGCACGTCCTGGGCTGATGGCCCAGATTGACTCTTCTTTCTCCACTTGATGTCCCATTTACTACAGAGCTTTATGCCAGCCTCTCCCCTCAAACCCCAGCAGACCGCAGTACAGAGAGAAGAGATGGACAGAGGAGGAGAGAAGCAGATATGATATGAGTACAGAGGACCAGGTTCAAATGAAGGAGAAGATAAGAGAAACAAACAGCGTTTCAGGACCAAATGTAAAGAGAGAAGTAGATGCCTGTAGGCAAGGGACAGATGTTGAGAGCACCTAGAGAGATCTGGAGACAAAGAGCATGAAGTATGCAGGAGATTACGTGTGTTGTGGCCCTAAAGAGACATCTTCCAGGCTCTTTAGTCCTGCAGCATCTCCTCCAGGCTCTTTAGTCCTCCAGCATCTCTGAACAGGAAGTAATCTGAAGTTGTCCCAGTGCCCAGGGACCTGTAACGCGGCGAGAAGCTGTTACAGCAATGTCTGATTGGCCACAGACAGACGGAAAGTAACGCACTGCTATCACAGCGTGAGTGCAGCTTCTGTTTCCTCTTCCTGTCTCATGTGTCTCCTGCTCTCCAACCAAACCACATCCTCTTCAAATCCCCCTCGAGCCCCAGGAGGGTGCAGGCTGGGAAGGGGAGAGCGTGTAGCGTCTTCTCATCACCGCTTAGTGCAGCTTGACTCCGCGGAGGGCTGGCAGGAAGGCTCGTAACAATGGCCGTGTTCGTCTCCAAGAGCTCTCTGAGGTTAGACAGACAGACAGGCAGACAGACAGACACACATAAGGCCCAATTATACTCCATTTTCATCCGTAAATAAGGGCGTCCGTTTCAAACGGTGTAATCGTCACTGCCCACATACTTCCATGCGTCTTTCACGTTGGTATCATGTTAAGCAATACATCCACCAGTGGGCAGTAGAGAGTCAAATGTATGAGTGTGTATGTGGTTTTCCTCCGTTTCATGCGTATCCGTAAGCTTTCAGATGACGGACAGAAAACGGACGAAATGAACGCAGAGTACGGACAGAAGGCTCTGTCCATCTCCGTCTCCGTCTTTAACGTTGAGTATAATTGGGCCTATAGACAGACAGACATACAGACAGACACAGACAGACCATAGACAGTAAATATATGGACATACTGTAGCCTACCATTGGTTTTTGGACCCCCTTTTGGAAGCCTAGTGTGGCCTGGCTGTTGCCATCCTGGGGTTCCTATGCAGCTCACGCGGGACAGCACAAGATGAGGGGTTTCCCAGAGCCACAGCTGTGCCTGCTATTGGTCCGTGATCGGCAAGCTGTGTGATCACTGGACAGGCGACCTGTCAATCACCCCCAAAACATATAGTCTTCTTTATTGTCTATGTTACTCTAAACAGGTGAGTTATATGAAAATGTACAGTTGTTGTGAAAGGTGAAATTAGTTATATAGACCAAAACCATGTTTTGGACCAGGCTGTAAACATGCTTAATTCTGTTACAAAGTGGGGCAATTTTTACATCGAGGTGAACGGGGAATGACTCCCTTTTGGGTCCAGCCTCAAGCGGCCATTTGAGGAACTACAGCTTTCAGTATGACTTCTGCAGCGTCCTCTTCCAACAAAGGTCCCAGAATTTAAGCTGTCATTGTGGCATGAGCCTAATGCCACCAGGACACCCAACAGGGTTTGTTCTCTTGTTCACTCACTCTAAAGTAAAGTACCGGTATGTGCTATGATACTACTGTAACCTCTCTCTCCACAGCACCTTCATCATCGAGAAGCAGCCTCCACAGGTGTTGAAAACCCAGACCAAGTTTGCCGCCACAGTGCGCCTCCTAGTGGGCGGGAAGTTGAACGTGCACATGAACCCTCCGCAGGTGAAAGCCACCATTATCAGCGAACAGCAAGCCAAGGCCCTGCTCAAGAACGAGAACACAAGGAAGTGAGTTCGATGTTACATTCATGCCATGTCGGATTTAGCGTAAATGTCAAATGCATGAATCCACATGATGTCAGCAGTCCAAAATCTAAATTTTAATTCTCAGCTAGGTTTCCAGTAATACAATCAGCTCTACTAACAAAAATCAAATGTCTGCTGCAGTTTGTTCATAGTTGATCTTAAATTCAAAAATTATTTTGAATGTGCGTGTTTCAATGCGTTAACACTCATTGTAGCAGCGATGTATCATCCCGTTCTTTCTGTTCTTCTGATGTGACATGATCGCAGCATATGCATGCATGCATGTTCTTCTGTATCCCCTCTATAGCTTCCTTCATATTGGCTGGAATGAGCTCTCAATGCACCATTATTAAGATAAGGAGTCTTGATACTGCACAGGGATGATTAAGATAAGGATTCTTGATAGTGCAGTGGGATTATTAAAATAAGGAGTCTTGATACGGCACAGGGATTATTAACATAAGGAGTCTTGATAGTGCACTGGGATTATTAAAATAAGTAGTCTTGATAGTGCACAGGGATTATTAAGATAAGTAGTCTTGATAGTGCACAGGGATTATTAAAATAAGGAGGCTTGATAGTGCACTGGGATTATTAAAATAAGGAGTCTTGATAGTGCACTGGGATTATTAAAATAAGGAGTCTTGATAGTGCACTGGGATTATTAAGATAAGGAGTCTTGATAGTGCACTGGGATTATTAAAATAAGGAGTCTTGATAGTGCACTGGGATTATTAAAATAAGGAGTCTTGATAGTGCACTGGGATTATTAAAATAAGGAGTCTTGATACGGCACAGGGATTATTAAGATAAGTAGTCTTGATAGTGCACAGGGATTATTAAAATAAGGAGTCTTGATAGTGCACTGGGATTATTAAAATAAGGAGTCTTGATAGTGCACTGGGATTATTAAAATAAGGAGTCTTGATAGTGCACTGGGATTATTAAAATAAGGAGTCTTGATAGTGCACTGGGATTATTAAAATAAGGAGTCTTGATAGTGCACTGGGATTATTAAAATAAGGAGTCTTGATAGTGCACTGGGATTATTAAGATAAGGAGTCTTGATAGTGCACTGGGATTATTAAAATAAAGAGTCTTGATAGTGCCCTGGGATTAGTGGATCCCACGGTGAACTCTGGCCTACTGTGTCGCCGGAGCTTCAGCAGAAAGACATGGCTGGAACTTGAACAATGCCTCTGAGGAATCTATGGAGTGGACGGAGAATCCACATTTAGCCTGTTGCGCGGCCACGTCCCACATTCCTCCTGACCAATAGAAACCTGCCGGGATCGTTAGTCCCGCCGGTGCTGATGAAAATCTGTATGGGTCAAACTATGCAGAGAACAAGGGAGAACGTAATTCCATAGATTGTCACTATTCTCACTGTTGAAGCATGTGATGGCCGACAGCACCATGACTTGACTCGCTCCTCGATTGTCTCTCCTCCTCCAGTGACAGCAGCGGGGAAATCCTCAACAATAACTGTGTGATGGAGTACCACCAAACTACAGGAACTCTCAGCGCCCACTTCAGGAACATGGTGAGGGGGCGTGGGGGCGGGCGGGGCCGGGGGGTGGGGGCGGGATGCTTGTGTTCTGGATGAGCTCTTACAGTAGCCTATTCATAGCTTTCAAGGGGCGTTACGTGCTGCCGGGAACGCCCACCTGGCGGTCAAAAAACAAACTTGTTCATTCGCTGCCAGCCAAGTCGACTAGTTTCTCACGCAGTTTGTTCAGCCGTTTGTACACACGTCTTTGCAGCCAACATTTCCTCAAAGGTAAGCTCAAGTAACGTTACAATAATGATTAAAATACCCCGTTAACGTTACTTGAGCTTACCTTTGATGAAATGTTGGCTGCAAAGACGTGTGTACTTTGATGGTAGCCATTTGCCCTCCCCAGCGACTGAACCACGTCTAATCGCACAAATCCACAACCTCCTATTATTTTTCGTCACTACCTCCCCGAGTCGGGAGTGGGTAGTTTGCGCGCCTGCTGCCTTCCTTGGATGTGGTAGCCGAGTGGCTATCCACACACTAGAGATAGTGCTCGCAATCCTACTCAAATATTCCTGACTGGAAACTGGAGGAAAAAAGACCGCTTTTTGATGCAGCTGCGTCTGGTTCAGCGCCATTGTTGTTTTGAGTTTTGACCGCCAGAAGGGGCGTTCCTTGTACTTACGTAACGCCCCTTGAAAGCTATGAATAGAAAGAGTGTTCCGCATTGAATCTTACGTTTAAGCATATCTCTGGCCATTTTCGTCCTACACCCTGTTTTTACTACCATCTTGTTCCATTATGTCATTATCAGTTCTTACCAAAATATTGTTAGTTGCTTCAGTATAGAGCTTCTCACTTATGGGAAAACAAGTGATCTGATCTTGAGTAGTTTTCACCGCTGCTCCACTTGTTTCAGGATCTTTTAAGAAACAAGTCAAAGTATCTTTAAATAAGCTTGATCACTTCACTAGTAGCATAGTATTATCACTTGGCTTTAGAATTTTTCAAAATAAGTGGATTTGCATTGGAAGCAAAATATTAATCTCACCCTGTTTGTTTGTTTATATTTTAACCATATGTATTTTTAAGCCTCATTATCCATGCTAATTTATGAGTGAATCTGGAGGATCAGCCTGCATTTTCAGCAGTGCTGATCTCCACATCACATGTGTAGTTAAGACCAATCCCAAGAGCCCTCCATGGTTTACTTACATGTAAGCCGTGTAGTCTGAATCAAAGTGAATAATGCATGTGTGTATATATGATGAATGCATGGTCACCCTATAGGCAAACATGTATATCCAATTTCTCCTCCATCTTACACATCTTCTTTCCCATAGTCTTTGAAGAGGATCAAGCGGTCGGACAGGCGAGGGGCGGAGTCTGTCACAGAAGAGAAGTTCACCATCCTGTTCGAGTCCCAGTTTAGTGTTGGAGGCAATGAGCTTGTGTTTCAGGTTAAGGTAAGAGCATACCTGCTAAGCTTGTGTTTCAGGTTAAGGTAAGAGCATACCTGTGAAAAAGAGGGAGATTTTCTGCGGTATGGGTGAATGGCTTATCTTCAATGTACCACCCACTCTGCACCCATATAACCCTACACCACAAATGAATAGAATAAATGCAAGGATGTATGGTAAATTACTTATTCAGTGTTAAACTCATAACTCACAGTAAAATAAATACGGGTAATGATAAAATAAAATAAACATACAAAATGTACAAAAGATGTGAGCAAAAGTGCAAACATTGAGTGTCAGTGAATATGGAATATGGTAGAAGTTCCCCTCTGTGCTTCCACGGCTTGTTTGTGTTTGGCATCAATGTTTAGCATGTTTGCTAACGTCATTTCCCCCGACGTACTGGCTACATAGCTTGCAAAACGACATAGCCCGACATAACTTGCAAAACATGGCTTGCAAAACGCATGGTATTTGCTAATGTGGCTAGCGGTTAGAAACGGGAAAGTCTCGCACTGAAATTTGGCAGCACATCTCTTCTTCTTGGGACGTGTTTGACTGCAGTCCTCCACCGAGAGCTTGAACGAGTGCAGTGATGCAGTTACGCACCGTGCGTCACTCGTCACTGCCTCTGGGTTGCCAGGTACCACGACACATATCCTACAAATTGTGAGATTAGCGGGAGAAATTACCAATCGGGAGCACAGCGGGAGAAAGGGTTAAAAATCGGGAGACTCCCGTGTAAATCGGGAGTGTTGGCTGCTATGTACGAGTGAACAACATAGGCAAACTAGATGCAATGGCCTCCACATAGTACCATCCATGCTAACACCCTACAACAGTGGGAATCTATCCATTCCCAAGCCTAAATCACAGGGAACTGACCTTGAGCGTCCACTCCCACACACACACTGTGACGTACACAACAAGGCTGCATCGGCTCAGCCACTGTCGTCTTCCCAGAGTGTATGGTTGTTTTTATGCTGCTGGGAAACCTTATAAAAACACACTTCTCCCAGATAATACGTCCATAGAAATGTGACAGTTGCTTGTTGTACGTGCATTGTTACAGTCGTATTGCATTATTACAGCCTCATTGCATTGTCACAATGTTATTGCAGTGTTACAGCCTCACAGTGTTATTGCAGTGTTACAGCCTCACAGTGTTATTTCAGTGTTACAGCCTCACAGTGTTATTGCAGTGTTACAGCCTCACAGTGTTATTGCAGTGTTACAGCCTCACAGTGTTATTGCAGTGTTACAGCCTCACAGTGTTATTACAGTGTTACAGCCTCACAGTGTTATTACAGTGTTACAGCCTCACAGTGTTATTGCAGTGTTACAGCCTCACAGTGTTATTGCAGTGTTACAGCCTCACAGTGTTATTGCAGTGTTACAGCCTCACAGTGTTATTGCAGTGTTACAGCCTCACAGTGTTATTGCAGTGTTACAGCCCCACAGTGTTATTGCAGTGTTACAGCCTCACAGTGTTATTGCAGTGTTACAGCCCCACAGTGTTATTGCAGTGTTACAGCCTCACAGTGTTATTGCAGTGTTACAGCCTCACAGTGTTATTGCAGTGTTACAGCCTCACAGTGTTATTGCAGTGTTACAGCCTCACAGTGTTATTGCAGTGTTACAGCCTCACAGTGTTATTGCAGTGTTACAGCCTCACAGTGTTATTACAGTGTTACAGCCTCACAGTGTTATTGCAGTGTTACAGCCTCACAGTGTTATTGCAGTGTTACAGCCTCACAGTGTTATTGCAGTGTTACAGCCTCACAGTGTTATTGCAGTGTTACAGCCTCACAGTGTTATTGCAGTGTTACAGCCTCACAGTGTTATTGCTACAGTGTTACAGTTGTTTTGATGATGGACTCCCATCTTTCCTTCAACAGACGTTATCACTTCCTGTAGTGGTGATAGTTCACGGTAGCCAAGACAATAATGCCACGGCAACTGTGCTGTGGGACAACGCTTTTGCAGAGCCGGTGAGTGTGTGTGTGTGTGTGTGTGTGTGTGTGTGTGTGTGTGTGTGTGTGTGTGTGTGTGTGTGTGTGTGACACTATGTGGTTGAAAATGTCAATCTTTCGATCATTGTCCCCAAATGTGTCTGATGTATCATCACACTATCCCCCCCCCTCCCCAAAAGAACAGCCAAAGTGAAGCGTGTGAAGTGTCTGTATTTGTCTGTGTTTTTAAATGTTTCACAAGAAGGAACATCCATCACATAGATGTTTCACATCCATTGGCCTCCAAGAGGCCCTGAACGTGTTCCTCCCTTGTGGTGAATTGTGAAATATGATACAAAAACTGGGTTGCGGCCCGTCAATCGCTGTTGGACAGAATTCAGATGATGCTGTGACCCTCAAAGTCTACTACCGTTTGATTTCTTCAGTGGCTGATGCTTTTCAAAACACAAACCTTTGATTTGATCGAGATAACATGATTGCTCAATTGATATCCTGATTTTTCTGCTGATTTTGATATAATACATTAGTTAAAATTATGTGAATTATATGTCTGTTCTTTATTGAGCAGTAATAAAATAAAAAGTAATGTTGTCAAAATGTTACCTGAATTGAGTCTTCATACCTTAGCTGCACATTTTCAATGAAGTCTCACAATCCTTTCCCTCGATGCTGATATATGTGAGGAAGTGAAGGTACAGTCTGAAAAGATGTTACTGTGGGAATAGCTCTATCGACGATTTGCATCCTGCAGCCTTGCCACATGCAATAAAAACCTTGAGGTGAATCCTCCCTGCAGGGTCGGGTGCCCTTCCTGGTGCCTGACAAGGTGCAGTGGCCCCAGCTGTGCGAGGCTCTGAACATGAAGTACCAGGCGGAGGTGACGAGCAGCCGGGGCCTGTCTGACCACAACCTGGCCTTCCTCGCCCAGAAGGCCTTCAGCAGCTCCTCCACCAGCCCAGAGGACTACCGCACCATGACCATGACCTGGTCACAGTTCAACAGGGTCAGAACCTCTCTCTTTCTCTCTCTCTCTCTCTCTCTCTCACTCTCTCATTTTTAGCTGGTCTGCAATTGCGAATTATTGAGCTTTACTTGAGAGTGCATATGACAACTGAAATGACACTGTCATAACCATGACATGACACCTCTCATGAACATGAAGGAGGCTTTCTGAGTGTTTATGACTGTTGTCACCAAGTGTCATTCGGTAAATTATGTCATTGTTAATGCAATGTTGACATTGTTTGAGATGTATTCATTATGACAACTTGACATTAACCAAGGCAACATCATCGGTCAATGTCTTTGTGAGGACAACTTGGCATTAACGAAGACAGTGTAATTACACTGAATGTCATCTTAATGAAAAGTTTAAATTCTACCACTGTAGTTGAGGTCAAGGAAAATAATAATCACACCGTTATAAACTCATTTGAAAGTGTAATTGCACTTAATTACATCTTAATGCCTGCTATGTCATCTTGTCGACATTGGTGTGCGGAGTCAGCAGGTCATATTAAAACGGGCTAAGCCGTGGCATGCATAACTACTGCAGGCTTATATATTGATATGCACGTTATCATGCAACGCCATCTGCCGACTTCTAGCGACTTTCTGAGCAGCCAGTAACTACTTTCCATGGCAAAGTGTTGGCTACACTGCGGGCCAGCTATATACTAGGTTTTACCTAGTCTTGTTTCTCTCCACTCACACACACCAGCTTTACTTAGAGCAAAACCAATCATCTGTCATCACCAGTTTTATTGTGTGGATGTCTATCATTCAGCACTTAGACAGGGTTAGCTGCCTTTTACATTCTTAATTGGCCTGCGGGAGGCTCGTTTCTAAAGCACTTTGGCTGCATGCATGTTCTTCATGGAGTGAGTCATTTAGCGGTTGCTCTTATATAGAAACATCTCTTGCTCCATTTGCAGCGTCCCTGCAGACCTCTTCTCCAGTTGACCAGGGGCAAGAACGCCTCATTGGTAGCCAGGTCTTCATCTTAATGGCTCTGTTTGTCCAGACAGTGAAAGGCTTGTTTAAAGGCTGACGTCCTCATTGGCCGGCTTAAAGCAGCGGGCGATGGCAGCAAACGCACTCCCATTGACCGCACAGCATCTAGTCTCATTAGATTACAGGAACATCACATTTCAGACGATTCACAGACGCACACACACACACTTCCACCCTCCCTCTCCCTCTCTCTCTCGCACAAAGACACACATGGTATAGTACACATACAGATGTGCATGGTACAGATGTTAGCGTTGCTGGCTGCATACTGATTGAGCTTGGGTGGTTGAACGACATGTTGTTTGTCATCCAGGGACTCGCATAACCTTTGAAAGATCTACATTTCTGTCCCATTGCCATTTGACTCTGTGAAGATAATGTAGTGTTGCTTTGTAAAACACTTTTCCAAACCCCTGTCCCCTACAGGAAAGCCTGCCAGGGAGGAACTTCACGTTTTGGCAGTGGTTTGATGGTGTGATGGAGCTCACAAAAAAGCATCTCAAACCACACTGGAATGACGGGTAAGGAAACTGCTGTTTCAGGCCCAGGCTGCCGTCAGTTGCGGTCTTCAGTTGAAAAAAAAAGAAAAGTGGTAGAGCAGGGAGAAAAAAACACACCTCTTTTTCAATTGGTAGCTGAGCTGCATGTTCTGTGCAAGTTCATGTTTTTCCATCCATTTCCCCCCCTTCCAATCTCGATAACTCAGGCAGTGGCTCACACTTACATGATTTTCCATGGCAACCTGGGAAAGACAGCCATGCTCTTAGTAATGACTGGGGTGCGTTCACTCCGACCTATTAAAGTTTTTCGCTGGCATCGAGTTTACATACAAAGTCAATGCAAACGAGTGATTGAGCGTATATTCGAAAAATCGCTGGGCGTCCGAGCGACAGAGCGATAGGGCGAAAATTCGCTCGTCGCCCGAGATAAAATATCCCAACTCGAGCGAAATTTTGCTGGCATCAGTTGCTCGCTGTTCAACGCTGATTGGCTGCCGTGTGCGAGTGAGTCAAGGATCACACTGGCTTGGAACAAACCGCTGGTTTATTGTGTGGCAACAAACCGCATTGACAGCTGATTGACAGGCTGACAGCTGACACGAAGTGAAGTCTGTACTACCGGTATAGAGCTCGCGTTAGGAGCACGCTGATAGCTTGTAAACAACTACGGTGGCTCGTAGTGGACAAACATCATGACATTGCGTAACGTTATAGCCCCCAGATGTCCGTCAATTCTTGCGCCTGTTGATGAGCGATTTAAACACAGCGACAGAGCGATTCCAAAGGGTTGAATCGAGCGACAGAGAGAAAAATAAATATCTCTGTGTGAACACAGCTTTAGAGTGAAAGAATTCAGAGGTGAGAAGGAACACACATGACAATCTAATGTCTTTCTCTGTCTGTCTGTCACTCCCTCTCTCTCTCTCTCTCTCTCTCTCTCTCTCTCTCTCTACCTCTACCTTTCTCTCTCTCGTCTCAGGGCGATCTTGGGCTTTGTGAACAAGCAGCAGGCTCAGGACATGCTGCTGTCCAAACCCAACGGTACCTTCCTGCTGCGCTTCAGTGACTCTGAGATCGGAGGGATCACCATCGCCTGGGTGGCCGAGAACCCCAACAAAGCAGGTACAACGCAGATATGCAAATAACCCAACAGCACTGATGTCCAATGTTATTCACATCCTTTTGCTCAAATAAGTCAAAGTAATGGTAATATTTCTGTCAGGATAAATGTAAATGTGTCTGCTACTTTAACCTATTTTGTGTAAAGATGATGACTAATTATGATGGAAATCAATCAGGGGATGACGGTGGGAGAATTTGTTGAATTTTTAACCTACTTAGAGGTGGTGATGACAACAGTTACGACTCCCCCCCCATATGTCACTACATACTTAGTGACTAGCCAATCACATTGCTTGACAAATTATGATGTGTCCACGACTAGTCTGGAGCATTTCCACCACTTCTGGACCTGGGGGCGTAAACCAATGCGCAATGTCAGGAACTGGAACCCGTTTACTGGATACATATGTGCCAAAAGAAATCTTCTGTGTAGCTAACGTTAGCTAGCTAGAGCCTGATAACGAGGTGACTAACGTTAAAAAGTTACATAGTACATCAAATAAAACGTTGATGCAATATGGCATCGCCGCCTGTTTGTGGCCTACATAACTCGAATCGGCGTTTCAATGGGGGAACGACAAAAATGTGGCGCGTATCTGGTTTACATGTTCTGGTTCCGGTTCCGGTGTCTACGCCGGAAACCACGCCGAGAGGTGTCATTCAAGTGTATTGGGAACCAGGCTCTTCTCCTCGGGAAGAGCCTGGTGACATGACCCGAGGTTAGTCCACAATCTCAGGTTCAGTTCAATTCAGTTCAGCGACGCGAAAGGAGAGTGTCAAGAGAGACATTTTCTGTTAAGAATACATAATTTCTGTCAAGTGACACTTAACCAAAAATGTCAAGCGCCCTACCATAAATCAGCCCTTATATGCTTACACACGCACGCACGCACGCACAAAAACACACATACACGACACACACACAAACAAACAGCTTAACGGTGAACAAACATCTGTTATCTCATTGTAACACTGATACAATGGTATGTGTTGTGTTTATCCAGGGGAGAGGATGGTCTGGAACCTCATGCCATACACAACCAAAGACTTCTCCATTCGCTCTCTGGCCGACCGCATCAGTGATCTCAATCACCTCCTGTTCCTCTACCCAGACAGACCCAAGGACGAGGTCTTCTCCAAATATTACACCCCTCCGCACTGTACGCAAAGCCTGTTTCTCTCTTTCAATACCATGTACTGTTGTTACATTAGCTTCTCTCATGGATTTAATGACAACTTCCTTCACATGTCTCTCTCTCCCTCTGCCTGTGTCTCTCTCCCTCTGCCTGTCTCTCTTGTAGCCAAAGCGGTGGGGGACGGCTACGTCAAGCCACAAATCAAGCAGGTGGTGCCAGAGTAAGTACCTAGCTTCCCCTGGCTTCCTCCCATCCTCTTCTTCCTCCCTCCCTCTCTGTCTCTCCTTTCACTCTTATCTGCCCACCATTTTTCCGCTGTGGCAACATGTAGAGCTCATCGCCGACCATTGGATCTTGAATTCAAATGAGCCTATTAGTTAGCCGTTATAGTTGGAGGAGGCCAATTAGCGTTGACGTGGTTTCCTGAGCGAGCGCGTCCTCGTCTCATCATTAGAGTTAAGGCTTGTTAGTCAGCTCGCCCCGCTCCCTGCCCGTCTCCGCGCCGGCTTCGCCCGCGGGCGCCGCCGGCTTGGAGAGCGCCGTAATGAAGCCGCGAGGACGGGAAGACACGATGATACTCACTGAGTGTTGCTTAGGCAACTGCTGATGGTAGGCTGAGAGGCTCTTATCTTACGTGTGTGTCTGTGTGTGTGTGTGTGTGTGTGTGTGTGTGGGTGTGCGTGTGTGTGTGTGTGTGTGTGTGTGTGTGTGTGTGTGTGTGTTTGTGTGTGTGTGTGTGTGTGTGTGTGTGTGTGTTTGTGTGTGTGTGTGCGTGCGTGTCTTCTCATCTTCTACAGGTTCACTACAGCCAATCCTGATCCAGCAAGTGGAAACCCCACATACATGGATCATCACGGCGCCTCCCCCGCACCTGTCAATCACCCTCACACCTATGGCATATTCCCACCTATGTGAGTCAACAAGCCATCTGTGGGTGTGTGTCTATGTGTGTGGGTGTGTGGGTGTGTCTTGTTGCTCATGCTGGGTTTCTTGTCGGGGTGTGCCACATCGTATCAAATTTCGATACATCTTTACAATTCATATTCATATCGTCAAAAATGCATATGGTGATATGGTGATAATGGCAATATTCCGACGTGTTGATGTAATGACGTCACACCGTTACGCTGTGTAATGGTGTGACGTACGCACAGCAACAACAAGCATGGCTCCACGGTGGAGGAGTTCATTCAAAAAAGGGGAGGAACTTCAGAACTGTTGAAGTCACAACAAACCATGGTAATATTTGAAGGCATATTTGAATATTTCAAGACAAATTGAACGTTTATGCCGACATATAAAACTGTGCAATTGTATGTTCTTGTATTGTATGTTCTCGAAAATTAATAATAAAATATTTGTCAGTATTTTTTGTCATAGAATATTGTTATCGCAGAAGTACCCTGAAATATTGTGATATTATTTTAGGTCCATGTCGCCCACCCTTAGTTTCTTGGTGCCAAACGGCTGGCTTGTCTGAGTGTGGGCGTGTCCTCTCCTCTCTGTGTGACAGGAGTGACTCCATGCTGGACGCGGACGGGGACTTCGACCTGGACGACACCATGGATGTGGCGCGGCACGTGGAGGAGCTGCTGCGGCGGCCTGTGGACAGCCAGTGGGGCGGCCAGCAGTCCTGACCCTTGACCCCTTTTAACCCCTGACCACACCAAATGAACCCCCCCTGCCACCCCCACCCTCACCCCCACTGACATTTCTTATGGTTCAATTCCATTCATTTCTCATGATTTTGTTTCCTCAGATAGCTATAATGTGAAATGTTAATAATGGTTGTGATTTTTTTTCCCCCAGCATGAAAGCATGCATGTCAGTGACTCTTCTCTTAGTTTTATTTGTGTCCATAAGTGTTTGTAAAGCAGACTAGTCATAATGCAAAAACTATCATGTTACAGTATTGTGGAAAAAGAAAGAAAAAAGATGCTCATTCACATTGTGCATGCATTTTCAATTGATTTTCAACAGAGATTTTAAAAGAAATGCTACTGTATGAAGTCATTTTAACAGTTGTACTGTTTTTATTTTTGTTATATTTTCTTCTTTGTAAATGGTTTATCAATTGTTATTGACATTGAACCTGCCTTTGACACACACAAAAAGAGAAAAAAGGCTTTAACGAAGAGTTTTTGCTGTTGCTCTTGACAATATGAGTCGTTGCTCTGTGGAGTTTCAGTCGGCTGTTCAAGTCCATATACACTAACCTCGAAATGCAGAGTGGCTCTCCTCTTCTGTTCTTTGTGCAACTGAAAGCACACACATACACATACAGTAAGTATACAACGCATTTGTTCTGATTGGTTCACCAGCTGAAATCGGAGGGAGGCGGGGCTTATCCACCTCCCTCACTCAGTCTCTCCCAGGGCTATTTGTCTTCTGTTTGTACACAGAAATGCAAATCTAAGCATTTCTCCTGCCTGCGTGTCCTCTCAGGTCTCTGGGCCTCCCCATCCCCTCTGTTCCCCTCCCCATCCCCTCTGTTCCCCTCATCAACGCTACCTCGCATTTCTGCTCTGGTTCTTTGGTCTTACTGTTGTTGCTATTGTGGCTTCAAGCCCCGCCTTCATACCAGTAGGTACGCTCATTGGGTGCCTTCTCCTCATTTGTAGTCATATCATGTTTGAGAAGATCCCTTGTTGCCCCCCTGGCCTGACTTGTTTTTTGTTTTGTTTTGGTTGTTGTTTCTGTCGGCTTTGCTTGCGGAAATTCTGGAAATTTTGACTCAGAATTCTTGCATTATTCAAAAAATCTAAGGTTAATCTCAGAGCTGGAATACATTTTTCTATAATACAGTCATTCTTTTCTGTAGTGTTTCAGCTTATGTGCCTAAACAGTGGACTCAGCTCTTTCTACCTGCCTGTCCATTCATCCACTAAGTCCTGTCCTTGTGTCTTGGCACTGCTACTAACCCTGCATGTGCATGCCTTTCATGACATGAGCACAGCAGCAGGTGGCACCGCGGGGCGCAGGGAGGTGCCGGCTTCAGATGCCTGGGCTGACTCATATAGAACCTTATATAGAACTCAAAGAGCAGCTTTGGTGCCGTGTCCCTCCATACGGCTTTGTCTCGCTTTCGTTTCAGTCAAGATGTTGCTTTCATTCTGTGTCATCATGTCATTCTGTGTGTGTTGTGGGTGGTAAACAACCTCCGACACAAACACACACACACACACCCTTCCCCTCTGACACAAACACAGAATTGAAAGCATGTTGTTGTTGACAACACCCTCGCACCACCTCAGGAACGAATCCCTTCATGTGGTTGATGTATCATAAACAAAAGGCAAATAGAAAGTGATCTATGTATACAGAATATATGCATTTATTTTCTCTACCATAATTCTATTTTATTAGTGTTTGTTTGTGGCACTCTCCCCATTGAATGTAACTCCTTGCATGACCCTGATGTGGGTTAACCAACGGCTGGCTCCTCAGTCTGAGCAGAAGTTTCAAGTCCAGTGTCGCCAGAAGCACCAGGAGAAAACAGCAACAGAGCAACTGAGAATTCGATGATCATTTCTCATGTGTTTTTGTGTTCGTCCAACAGAGATTGCAGTATGTAAAGTAATTCCCTCCTGTTTTCTTTTAGTTTCTTCCTTCAGTCCACCTTTTTTTGTATTTCTTGTTTTCTCCGATGTTTTTGAAATCTGAAGCTACACGGGCAGTCTTGTGATATATCCTTTATCAACATTATTCTCATCATTTTTGAACCTTTGTTTCACTGTAGACTGTGTACTTTTGATGCTGTAGATGGCGCTGTGTGCTGTTCAATGTATGTTCCGTGTTTGGGTTTAGCCCTTGGAGGTTTTCCAAGACAAACAGCTGTTGAGTGGAAAAGAAGAAAATAAAGTTTTATAAATAATTTGAACTCATAATGTAGAAGGATAGAAGCTTTTGATGTCTATATATATATATATATATATATATATATATATATATATATATACATACATACACATACATACATACTGTATATACATACATACACACACACACACACACACACACACACACACACACACACACACACACACACATACATACATACATACATACATACATACATTCACCACCATCAATTTAGTCCCAGAGAATGTCGCTAATGATATTCTATCATGCTGTATGTATTGCAAGTGAACCCTGGCACTGAAACACTGATTACCCAGTATTTTGCCACAGCTGTCAGAGAGCTACATTGCCGCATTGTTTCCCATTCTGTATGAAATGACTTTCACCACACGGACAAGGATGCATTGAATCGTTCTCATTCTACGGCTACACATGGTCAGTAAAATGCTTCAAGTTGTGGTTTTGCAGGGCCTGCCAGAAAAGTCTTCACAAAAACGCCTTTGTTTTGGACTTGTTTGCATGTATAACAAAATAAGGCCCACTGCACTTAGAAGCATTACAGAGGGTCTTTGGGTTGCAGGAAATGGCTTTTACAGGGTGTTTCAAACAAGAAAGTGCCTCAGTTGACAGAGTGGACCGAACCCCTCCACACCCAACCTGTCTTCTGAACTCTTGGGATGAGTGATTTGACCTTCATTTGTAAAAAATGACCTCCTGACGTGTTTCTCCTAGAAAAGAGAGTAAGGGCGTTTTCCGATTTTTGTTTTGTTCTGATTCAGCAACTTATATGGAAGCCTGTGTGCATTAATCATACAGTGTGCCTGTGTGTGTGTGTGTGTGTGTGTGTGTGTGTGTGTGTGTGTGTGTGTACTGTATGTGTGACAGGCAGCACCTCTTGGCCTGTGCTTTGACCCCAGCATGGAGCTACAAGTGTCCCTGATCAACTCACTTCTGCCATCTGGCGGCATAAAAAAACAATGTGCAAAATATTTTTTTTTTTCTTGTGTATTTGAACAGTACCTCAAAATGCACCTGCCTGGAGTCATTCATGCCAAGAAAATCTAATTAGCATATATATTTTTTTTGTGTGTGCTTAGGCTAAATTATTTTCATTATCGATTTAGACAGCCAGGAAGCCACTGCTTGGCTCCCACAAACAGGAAAATAAATTATTATGGTTCATTAGAATTTACTATACCTGCCAGTCATTCCTTGATTATTTATACATAGGCTACATGCATTACATACATATTACATACATTATTTATACAGTATGTACTATTTTAAAGATTTAAAATGTCTGCAGGTCAGTTAATGTATTGAAGATTGGTACAAATAACAAAGTAACCATTGAAGTAGCCCGAAGCAATGGAAAGGAAAAGGAAAGCTGAAGTGCATTCAGACTCATATGTATGTATATATATATATATATATAGATAGATATAGACAGATATTCCGTGCCATAACAGACAGACATTCCGTGCCATAACGGTTGGACACACAAAGTCAGATAGACATTGTTGGGGAGTAGCCTAGATTGTGTCAGTTTTGACGTGAAAAAGTTTGAGAACCACTACTGTAGCCTATAGGCAAGGCCAAGTGCCAACTAAATGTAAAATGTCATGTTGGATTCCTTTTAATTCAGTGCAGGTTCTGAGAGGTCAATACTGAAAACAGTTCAGAATTCAGAGTCATCCACCTGAAATCAACCGGCTGGTTGCATATAAACCCTCCAGCCACACACAAAACAAATCCTCTCTGCCAGTCAGATAATTCATTTCAATTTAGCTGATCAGGCTTTTAAAGTCCATCATCACGTGATCGAATGGCTGGTCTGGTGGTGGGTGAGCTGCCTGTGCTGTTCCCAAAACAGCTCTCCCCACATTGTGTTGAGCACAGATCACACATTTCCAAATCAATACCATAGTAATCTCCTATCTGGCTGATTACTTGGTTGACAAAATGTGCTCCATTATCACTGCTGATCATTCTAGGCACGCCCCATCTTGGAATGATTTCAGTGATCAGTGCCTTTGCCACTGCCTGAGCATCATTTTTCCGTGATGGAAAAACTTCCAACCATTTTGAAAACATATCCACCATTACCAAACAATGCAGTTTCTTTTCTGATGGAGAGAGTTGAACAAAGTCCATCATCACGTGATCTAGATGTGTCAGACACACACAGCCGTAGCAAAAGAGATGCTTTGACAGGATCAGTCCCAGAATTTGTGCCATGGGAACATAGAATATGGAACGGATGGCAGAAATTTAATAGAAGTGTTTCTCTGGCCATTGCTTATCTCACTCCAGCTCATCTAACTGCATCTCCACCAGATGTCAGCAAAGTCCAGGGGGTTCTGTCAGTTGGGAGGTGAGGTAATAATATACTGCCTGAAATCTACTAATCATATAGCCTAATTAATTAGATATGCACAGTGAGAATTTGACAGAAGGTAAGGAATCAAACATTTAAAAACCTTAAGCTCATAGCCTGACATCCAGGTTATGACATCGCCAGACCAATTCACAAATGCCAGAGCAAATAAAGTGAGAATGAGAAAGAACGAGAATAAAAAGCGCTTGCAGATTCGTCAGGTTCCCAGGCTATTAACCTCGGTGACTTTGTGTCTCCTACACACAATATCTCATGAACACATTAGTAAATGATTACTAGAGACATTAGTTAACTGTTAATTAAGGTTCAGTTCAGAGCACTGCTTTTCACCATTGGGTGTCAGATTTCACCAAACATTTAGGTGGGGTTTACTCTTGAAGAATTCTTCAGATTTACACTAAATGTCAGGATTTTGACCTGCATTCATCAACAACACTATATACTAAATTCACATGCTACATTGATTTTCAGCAGAAAAACGTGGAAAAACCGTTTACTATCTCTTTAAAGTGTTACCAAAAAACCTGTTACTAAAACACATAAGCCTCAGAATGTTGAACTGCTACATAGGCTACTATCATTCTTTATTATAATCAAAGGATGAGACAATTGTGTAAAGTGAAAAATAAAAAGGTAATTGCAGCCACTAGTGGGACAACAGTGTTTCAACAGGGGGCGCCGTTATCTAAGTCCAGATTGGTCCTCTAGTGACTAGGTCTAGTCTAGGCTAAATCTTTGTCCAAACTAAGCATTGACTGTCCAAAGCAATATAAAGTTTCTCAGCTCTCCACCTATCAAAGCAGTCAGCCTCTGACAGATTATCAGCCTTCAGCTCCTCCCACCCCTCCACCACCCACCAAAGGAGGGACTATTAGCATCAGTCTGTTAGTTCATTTGTTGGTTAGTCACACTGTAATGTTGATGTTGTGCCGCTAGGGGGAGTGCTGGTTGTGCTGGTTGGTACTGGATCTTATGGTATCCCCATACCTCTGGAATGCCAGCAAGCTACGGGAGATGTTGGTGTTAGCCTGGATCTCTGCTCTCCTCTGTTGCACTCAGGTTGCACTACATCACTGAACAGTTTGTCTGCTGCATCCCTCAGAATTATGTTAACTTTAGGGAAGCCTAATTAATTCCCACTTCTCCCGGCACTCGGGGGAACTCATTCTTGCGCAAAGACTCCCACCACAGAGCCAGACAATGGCGCAGAAGTTATGTCCGCAGTTTAAAGTGGTGGGGTTGAGCAGGATGTCGTAGCAACAGTGACATGCGAACTCGTGTTCTGAGATGCTGCTGCTGCTGGCAGGTAACAGGCATGATTCAAATGAGCGAGGAGGGTCATCCATCAGCACTCCCAGACCACCACCCAATGAATCCCTCTCCAGCGATCGTTCCAGGCGCCTCAGGAAGTCGGAGTCGGACTGTTGCTGTATTAGGCGGAATGCAAAGTACAGGTCATCTCCAGACTCTGCAGTCCCAAAGACATGCTCAAGTGCTTCCAGGCACTTTTCAGGGCTAACTTCACAGTCACTGGCTCAGACTGCTTTAACAATCTCCAGCGCCGCGCCTTTGAGGCTTTCCATCAGTCTCATCCTTTTCTCCTCAGGAGAGCAGTCACACTCTTCAACCATAAGGTGTGCTTGCTTGAACCAGTGCTCAAACTGTTCTTCTCCTGCAGGAGTGGGCAGAGTTCCAGAGAAAAGACGTAGGCGGCGAAAACTAACATGCTCAGGAGCAGCAGTAGCTGCTCAGTAGCAGCAGTAGGGGGCTTAGTCTTATCAAGCAATTCACCCAGTGCTCGCAGGATGGATTATGTAGGGCTAGCGCACGAGTCTCGAGTAGGGGATATGTTACGGGGGCCATCCACTGTCCTGCCCTCGGCCTGCAGCAGTCCTGCAAGCATCTCTTTGAAATCGTCTCCACGCTCAGCTGCACCTAGCAGGGCTACTACGTCCTGTGGCTCAGCCAGCTTCGGCGGATTAGGCATAGTGGGAGCAAGAGGCATGGCTGCACTGGAACCCTCCGGTGTTTGGGCTGGGGCGACTGACCGCTCAGAAGCTGGGGCAATGATCTGCTCAGGAGCAGGAGGAGCGGAAGACTGAGGAATGACACCCCTAGGGGCGGTCAGTTCGTCAAGTCAATCTAGCCGGCTAACCAGGAGGGCGTGCCGATCAGCGGCTTCGGAAGCCAGAGCCTGGGTTGCTTCTTTCTGGTGGGCAATCAGGCGATCAACCAGACCATGAAGAACTTCTCTAGGTTCCTGTCGGTTTTGCGATTGCAGAGTGTGCAAAGCTGTTTGCAAGGTCGACCCCACCGTGACAACACGTGTAGAGATCGACTGTTTTGATTCACCTGGTGGGCCACCTGAAGTGGCCGGCGACCCAGGCCCCGGGGTTTGGAACGAGGGCTCGGAAACTGGAGTCTCAGGGTCTTCCTCCTTGATCGGTGGAAATGTATCCGCTAAATCCATTTCTGAGTTGTCCATACTGTTAGGCAAACTGTGAGACTAGAGGATTTACGTGTGGATACTTGATGGCCAAGACACACTTGGTAAGCTGAAGTCTTGATAACTAGGAACGCTGTAGCACTTGATAGCTGAGTCTGCAAGGTTCGAAGATGGGAACTGTTGCAGAAGGTTGCCGTGAGATGAATCTATAGACAACTGCAGAAGACTAGCAAAGCAAACCCTTATAGGTCCCGAATATGACATCACATTGTGTTATGACATCATCAGTGAGACCATGTCGACATCCCAATGATGATATCCTAACAGCGTCCAGTGACGTAGTCAGATAGTGATGTAGTCATGACATCATCTAACAGTTCGTATTCATGAGGAGATGTAGGTATGTTAGTCCAGTAAAAATGTCACTTGACCTCACACTAATTGCAACAAAACCAAACTCAACTGATTTTGTATCCTCAATATGTCCTCAATGAAGGAAAAAAAGTGTTAAGGAAATGTATGAAGGGAAATTTTTGAAAATGACCTACATGATGCTACCAAAAACGTTTATTTATTTATTTTTTAACTTTTTTTTTTTTTCTCCTTGAAGCAAAAAACACATACAGGATATAAGTGATGAGAAGAGGCTTCCATAGGCTTCCATCATATTTAGGTCATTTTCAAAAATTTCCCTTCATACATTTCCTTAACACTTTTTTTCCTTCATTGAGGACATATTGAGGATACAAAATCAGTTGAGTTTGGTTTTGTTGCAATTAGTGTGAGGTTGACCCACATATTTGCGTAAAATGCCTGGACTATGTCTGACATTACCTAACAAATATGTCAATTATTGTCCCATATACCAAAATGCTTACAATGTAACTTATTTCACACTCAGCAACCCAAGGCCCAATGGTGGAACTACATCTCTGGTGGGGGACAACATGCTTGAACACCCCATTAATAATCAACATCAACAAGTAAGTCAAACAAGGTCAAGTGGAGGTAAAGAGCAACTCAAGGCAGAATGAGACTATAAAGCACCCAGGCTAGAAGAAGCTGTTTTGTGGGCAGTATTATTATGGATGGTTTCTGTTCCCTCTGGAGCTGTGGTCATATGAGCGAGCACAGGAAGTGTGGTGGCAGCGCTCAGGAAGACACGCCCTCGGCTCCCCAGCTGCGAGCAGCGGGAACTTCCTCAAAAGACATGGCTATTAAAATGTGCAGTTCCCCCTGAATCTGCTTCTGTGTGCTTGTCTATACGAAACACGTCTAGTTTAAGCAGTGAAGCCACTACACAGACAGAGAGATGATACAAACAGGGGAGAGCATAATAGGGCTGGTGAAATCAATACCACGATGATCAAGTGTGGAGTGTGAAGATAAAAATGAATTTTCTCGATATCAATATAAGCCTACAGTACATCGCGATATTGTTATTGTATGCAAAATCACGTTAATCAAATTCATCTCATTGAACCGAATGGTAATGTTAGGTGTGATGTCAAACAAAACAGAAATATTCAAGTATAGCTTGAATAGCTCATTCCCATATCTCATTTTCTGAGAGTTTTTAAGTCAAATGTGCTTGTCATCATCAATTTACTGTAGACAGCAGAAATGTGTCATGCCAGCTGGTATGGCTCGTTAAAGCTCTCGATCTGATTCTCTGTGGATGTGGGCATACAGAAATGAGCAAGTAGTCCTACATTCTGTAGTTCGAATAACAGCCATGTGAGGCAGCGCAGCTTCAAGATCTGCTCTACTTCCTAGATTCTAGGAAGTAGAATCTGTGACATCATTGGTTCTAGATAGTAGAGCAGATCCTGGAGCCGCGACCCAGAGACAGAAAAAACAACCTCTTGTTGTATTTGACATAATACCGGTATCACAATTTTGGATGGATACTGTAAAGCTATGGTTGAATAGTTCCTTTAAAAATATCTTCACGACGATTATGATTCCACTGAAAAACGATAAACGATAAGAATTTTGCCAGAATTCCTTTGTTGTTAGAATAATTAATTCTAATACAACGAGTGTTGTGTGCGGTGTAAATGAGCAGTGAAGGTGTGAAGGAACAAATGGATTATGCGTTTCTACAAAAAGCTTTCACGGCCATAAATCCAGAGCAGTTGACCTGCTGACCCTCTCTTCTGTTGTGAGGATGTAACCTCTGGAGCCCGGGATATGAGATGTCCCTCCAGCCAGCAGGGATTAAGGGACTTGATCAATAGCCTGCTGTCATCAATACGATCCCCGGGTCCTCTGTGAGATGGGGGAGGGCTGGTGGGAGGAGGGAGCAGTATGAGGCCTGGAGGGATGATAGTTTGGTGCAGATGGATACCCATCGGTCTGAAGCTGACAGCGGCAGCCAGCCTGCTCACTCACCTGCTCATACGCAGAATGTCAGAACATTTCTGAACCAACAATACATAGATAGGCCTATGTGTAGAACGTGATATAGTAGGCTACTACTGAAATAGTTGGGTGACCAGTAAGGGTGTTGGATGGAGTAAACACAAGATTTTCACCCGGGAGAGCCGTGTTCGCATCCCAGCGTGTTCAAGGTTTACATTTCCACCGTAAATCACATTTAACGTTTGTTTTAAGCCTAATCTAAACCATAATCCGAACCTTGCCTAAACATAACCAAAGTTGTTTTACTTGCCTAAAGTTGTTTAAAGTGTTGTTTGCATTTAACGTTGGAAAGGCGGCAAGGTTTTCAAATTAACTGCCATTTTGGTTCAAATTTACATTGAGATTGTATAGGCCTACTTACTATCTGTGGTTTGCATAAATGTAAAATGCAGACGATTTGTTTCAACTTGACGTATCCCTGCTTTGCAGACAGATAAAATACTAACCTTTTATTCTGGCGATCGGGTTGCAGCAGCAGGAGGGAGAGGTACCGCGGCTCAGCCATGGCACACATCCTGCCACAGGAGGGAGAGGTACCGCGGCTCAGCCATGGCTCACATCCTGCCACAGGAAACTATAGCAAAACCTCAATGGAAAACAACAAGGCTGTTATTTACACAATTATTTTTCGCTGTTCAAGAGTGCTGATGAAGCGTTCTCATTCTGTTCTCTTTTATATGTGTTATTCTTCTTTTTACACCATCCCATATTCTGCTCCCCTCCTCAGCATCATCACTCCCGTCTCTTCGTCCTCCCGGAGTAAAGCACTGCTTGACAGTGCAGCGCAGCATATTTGTGGGTGGATCGATGGGAGGCGCCTTTAACAAGGCTGCCTGTGGTCTCATCTTGTGGACTCATGAGAACTGCTCTGACCCGCACCGCCCTCCCCTCCCCTCTCCTCCCCCTCCTGCTCGGCCTGCCTGGGTCCACGTGGAGCCCATGTTTGAGTTTGAGAACCGGCCGGTCGTCAAGAGGCATTTTCACATTAAAGTGAGACAGCTGAGCCAGGCAGGGAGGCTTTTAAAAGCAGAACTTTTGCTGAATTATTTCTGAGAATGCATAATACATGACGGAGAGAGAGAGATAGATAGAGAGAGAGGGGGGGGGAGGAAAGGGGGGGTGCAGAGAGGCAGAGGAGAGCGAAAGAGATAGGGGTGTTTGCAATCTCTTCAACCTCTTCCTCCCAGACATTTACTGTCTCATCTGGCAGCATGCATTTCATTCCTCCATCCTGTCTTCTCCTCTGTGTCACATGTCCGGCACTGATTCACAGTATAGCTCTAAGCCGCTGACGTGTCATTCTCATTCATAAGAATACTTGGCCTTGTGGTTATAGAGGCCGCCTTTTGGCTACAGGTGAAAGCCCCCGTCACCACAAAGGTCTGCTCCCTTGGAGAAGATCCTGAAAGAAGAATTTCACCATCAGAAGGCTATTCAAGGTAGCTGTCTATTGATGCACACAGTGAGGCTATTTGGAGTCCAGCCTGGCCATGCTGCAGAGACATATCGCTCTGGCTCTGATTAGTCCGGCCTTATTCGACAATTATGAACAGACACTCAGAGCTCACGCTCACAGCTGCACATGACTTCTCTCATACAAATTGGCTATAATTTGATTTGCGCCCCCCCTGACTGGGATATAAATGGGGCTGTATTATCTCTGTTATTGGCCATGACTTGTCTGATGATATGCCCTGTATGACGTTGAAGGTCGTCCATCTCTGTCGTTGACTTTGACCTGAGCACACAGACGTCAGCAGATGCTGCTGGGAGCTACAGTGAGCTGTGAGCCAAGCAGGAATGCCATGCAGGGTGAAGCCTATATGATCCCACTCTGCAAGCAGCTTCTCTCCAATCCCCTCTGAATGGGAGTGTAAATGAAAGAGTACAGTCTGTTCCGTGTTGCTGCCTCTCAGTCATTGTGTTCAAATCAATAGCTACTTAAGAGTAGGGGAAGCGGGATAGAGGGAGAGCATGCTTGCATCTTTGATGAAGCGCAGAGAGCTGTGAAATGACAGAGGAGTGACAGGACGTGTCTGCAGTTGCTTCCTGTGTCCACAGCATTTTTTGAGGGATAAAAAGGCCCACAAGCTTCCTTTTAAGCCCTTTCAGACATACTTCCCAGTAAATTACTGGGATAACCTTTGAGGGACCACTAGTGACTTTCACTATTCATACAGGGACATTTCCGTCTTGCACCTTTTCACACACTATTTCTAGGGTGGAGACTCTGGAGATGATGAGGCATGGGCGCCGGCGCAGTTATGGAAACAGACGCAGTTCGGCCGCTGCGCGACCTTGCCCGCGCAACTGCTTGAGTGACATCACTGATGACATCACAACTGCCTGAGTGACATCACAACTCTCTCCCCCTCCCTCTCTCTCCCGTTGTGAGCATGTGCAGTTGAGCCCGAGACCAAGACCAAGAACGAGGGGGGCCGAGACCGAAACCAAGACCTAGACCAATGCGAGACCATTTTCAAGACCATGATTCTAATGATGGCTTAACCTTTGCACCATTGCTCTGCTAACTAAAATACAAATGGCTGTACAGTGACAGAAGGCAATCATTTGATCTGAAACATGAGGAGAGTAGTTTCAGCGGTAATAAAAAATGTCAAACCGCAAAGTTGTTTGCAATTGAACGGGAGATTTTTAGACCCAATCACAGTAAAAAATTAAATTAAAATAAATAAATCAGACAATAATAGACAGGCAGCTGCACTGCATTTGTGGTCTTGACTGGTCTTGACAAGACCGGCTTGTCCGAGACCGAGTTAAGACCAAGACCAAGAATGGAGGGTGAATCCGAGACGAGACGTGGACCCTCAAAATGTGGTCTTGAGACCAAGACTGGTCTCGAATAGCCTACAAGACCGGGAAAGGCTGCATGTCTGCAAGGGGCTATATTCACTCTTCCACAAAACCACTTCAAAGACGGATATAAGCTTGAATAACCATCATTTAGGCTACTGGTCCCATATGCCCGGCTAATTTAAATTAGATCATAGCCTCTCAGTGATAGATGCTTACAATTACAACTGAGCTAACATTGTGGTAAATTATCAACTCTCTCAAATATCAAGGTCAGGATACTTTGGGTAATGTGAGCAAAAACCCCACCACCAATCTGGTAGATGACAGGGAAATGCCTGTTTCAACAATAACAAGTCAAGTGTTGGTTAAAGGTTAAAACATCATATCAATGTTCAAAGTGTCCAACATAGGCTACTTCTTCCTTCTGATGAATGAGTCTTTTCCCAGTCTTGTCCAGCCAGCATAGTAACAAATGGCCAAGCTACCAACTGATATTTCTGATATTGTTCTCTAGGGACTTGTTTGTGGTATTCTAGTCAATAGTGATTTTATAGTAACCTAACTTATGGTGATTGTATATCTCCTGGCTATAAAAAAGATTCCTATAGGGCTAGCCTATCGACTTTTGCGGTGATAGACAGCTGTTATTAGCATCATTCTGATCATGATGATAATTCAATTCAAAAGTTTGCCCTTGAAATAATGTCTATAGCCATAGGCCTGAGACAGTGTGTGGTGTGTGTGTGTGTGTGTGTGTGTGTGTGTGTGTGTGTGTGTGTGTGTGTGTGCGCGCGCGTGCGTGCGTGTGTGTGTGTGTGTGTGTGTGTGTGTGTGTGTGCGCGCGTGTGCGTGCGTGTCTGTGCCACTGGTCTGTGCTGCTTATTGCAATTGCGGCTCACGGGTCTTGAATTTGTCCCGCGGATGCGTGTGTGTGTGTGTGTGTGTGTGTGTGTGTGCGTGTGTGTGTGTGCGTGTGTGTGCGTGTGTGCGTGCGTGCGTGCGTGTGTGTGCGTGTGTGTGCGTGTGTGTGTGTGTGCGTGCGTGTGTGTGTGTGTGTGTGTGTGCGTGCGTGTGCGTGTGCGTGTGTGCGTGTGTGTGTGTGTGTGTGTGTGTGTGTGTGTGTGTGTGTGTGTGTGTGTGTGTGTGTGTGTGTGTGTGTGTGTGTGTGTGTGTGTGTGTGTGTGTGCTCACTGCTCTCCAGTCTGCGAGCAGTGCAAAAGTGTGCAGGGCGCGAGGCGATGCGCGCAGCGGAGAGTCCACAGGAGCGGACGCGCTGAGCAAATAACATTTTGAGAAGAAACAGACGAAAGTCTACAAGCTGTAAACAGAATCCTTACCGGCAATCCCTAATCATAAACCAGCCCATTTCCAGACGCTTGCAGAAAGCTGATCACACCGGAGATAGCATTCGGGGGTCACCGAGCTGCTCATTTTTTATTTCACCAGGACGATTCAATCTGGCTCCCCGAGCCCCGGCTTCAGATGTACCGTGCGCTCCGATGATGGACCAGCCAGAGGGGATCCAGTGAAGAAGACGATTCACCCCGGACGTCCGCAGGCTCTCCAGCGAGTCCCCCGGACCCCCTGCTTTGAGACAATGGGCTGTTTCATCGTGGCGGTGAGGGGTTTGCTGTAACACCGCGCATCATGGCAGGAGTGCACGCGTCTGGGGCTGTGTCGGGACATTTTCTGGATCCTGCCATCGGCTCCCCGCCGGCACAGGGCGCGACCAATGCCGCGGGAATAACCGGCGATACGGCCGCGCTGCCTCCCACCGGCACCCGGGCGTACTTGGAGGTGTCGACCGCTGCCCAGGGCTACGGGGCTGAGGGCGTTTACACCAACGGACGCTATAGGGACCAGGGCAGTCCGAGGACCGGAGGTGGCAGCCGCGATCATTCCGCCGAGAGAAGTCACGGAGGTGGAAACACACCTTGCGGCATCATGAAGGTTGGTTGATGTCCAGATCTACTGTATCTTGTCCCCTCTTGTCATAGCAACGATCGAGCCTCAAGGTGACACAGAGGGATCTAATTCCATTGCCACACAACAACTAAACAACAACCAGTGTCGCAGATTGTGTGGTACACGGTGGGGTCTAGAGACCTCCAGAGGTCCTTGAGGGGGTTCCAGGGGTCCCCAAGCAAAATGAGGAATAGTTTAATTTCACTCATGCTCAAGTTAGCACATCATGGCAGTCAGTGCGCTTCTGGGGCTGTGTCGGGACATTTTACATTTACAATTGAAATATTCTGATTAGATGTTTGTTTCTCCCCATCATCTCCCAATCCTTGAGTAGTTAGTTAGTTGGTTAGTGACCGAGTAATAATAATTGAAGCAGAATAACAGAACACAACAATCTTCTCAAATGGATTCCCCTACGTCCTAGAACAAAACCTCATCAAATTCTCCCTGGTCTAGTATTCTGGGTCCTTCACATGAGAAAGTTTAGGAGCCCCCGGCCCCTGGCGTATTCTGTGCTAAGCCCACATACTGCTTAACATTGACATTTGACACGTTGCGTTGGTTCGCAAGAACAGAGTTTTGACAGCGACAGAGAGCGTTGCTTCACTGAACCACTACAGTGATCCCACACACAGAAAGAGTAACATTGTTCCAAGGTCCTAAGCTGTTCACACATGCCTGCCTGGTGCATCTGTAGCTATGTGATGTCAGTAGAAACAGACCCTGACAATTTGCATTCTTTGTAGTCAGCTGCTGCTGCAGTTGCCTGCTGCTCCCCAGTGCTTTTCCTCTACATCCTCATGAGGATTGCATAGTACTCAATAACAAGACAGTTACAGTACAGTTTTCCTGTGATGTTTTTATAGCCTACCCTTTTAAATGGCTATGGGAAGGATTACAATGCAATACAAGCAAGCAGGCAGATTTTTAAATGATTCTCAAACAAGGTCTGGGCAGGAATAAATATTATCTGGTGCATAGTATTTGCTCAGTTTTGAAACTTTTACCCAGTAAAAACTTGATTTATGGGCCAAAGACACCGCACTAGGCTACACCACAGACCTTGTTTTGGAACCAGACCATGTAGCTCTTGCAGTTTTAGGCCTTGGCATAATGGATAATGTGATTGAGATGTTTTTTGATCATGGCCCATATCTAATTATTAGTACTTCCATTATTGGAGGTTAATATCTGCTCCAGTACACACTGACCTAAACAAGATGGCAACAGACAATGGCATTGTCTCCCCATATTGCATCCTGGTTCCCTAAGTTGTGCCTCCAATACACAAAGTCTTATATTCTTCACGACAACACATGCTGTCATCTGGTCACATGACAGACTGTGTGTCATAGTGTCTGTGGTGGAGATAGAATTGTTGCTTAGGCAGGCGGGACACATTGGAGAGTGGCATTCTGTCATATCAGACCCAGTTTGCTTAGCAACTGACACGGAACCATGTCAAATTCTTTCTGTTATGATTCAATCCCCTGGCTACTCTGTGTGGGCGAACACACAAATGACATGTATGCATTTATGGACACACACCCACACTACCCCCCGCTCCCCCCCTCCCACACACACACACACACACACACACACACACACACACACACACACACACAGACACACACACACACACACACAGACACACACACACAGTTTGATGGGAATCAAGGTAACAATTCTCCGAGTGTTCCCTCCCTCTTCTATGAAAAACACATTTGTTCTCCAGAGAAATTTCTTGGAATATCATATGAAGCCAAAGCCCCAGATCCCTCCCTCTCTCCCTCCACAACAATCATTCCAATTCACTGAAGTTGAGCCAAATGTGACAGGAATGCTTAAGGGGAATCGTGCTGTCTGAATTCAACTGATGACAGATGATGTCATGATGACAGATCTCTCCAAAAGGCTGATTCTCTGAATGCCGTGTTGAGACGAGGTTGAACAGCGAGCTTTGCTGAGCTTTCCTTTCTAGCGTAGTGTGTGATGTGATGAAGTTCAGACTCGAGTCCTTCGCTGTCACCCTTTAGCCAAGGACAACACCCTGCAGAGCCCAGGCCTGTTTCTGTTTGTCTTGTCCTTTTGGACTTTCCATGACTGACCCGTCTCGCTCGGATGGAAAGAAATGGTCTGTGTGATATGCATGGGGATTGTTCTGACGGAAAATTCAGCCTCTACATCTTAGGGTCAGAAGTGCTGGTGGACATTGCTGGACAACTCATTTGATGTTAGTTGAGCGTGACTCCCTTGAGTTGCATGTGCTGGTGTGGTGACCCAATCGGCGATCCTCCATGCTTGTTCTCTCCCCCTCTCTCTCTCTCTCTCTCTCTCTCTCTCTCTCTGTCCATTTTGGAGAGCTCTGTGCGCTGGCCGGCATGGTATCGCCACACATTTCCTCTGTAATGTACAGTGCAACACTGAAACCTCAATTATGATGTGAAAGACTGACATCTAAATTGACAGAATACTCTTATGGGAAATGAGGCACTATTAATTGTGTACAGATAGTGAGGATTCCCTTTCCCATTTGTATTTCAGCTGCAAACTAGACAGCAGAGGAAGCATTTTGGCTGGCATTTGTATGGGTGTCTTCCAAACACACCTCACTAGGCCAGTGCATCAACCATCTACAAATATGGACAGAGATCAGCAGGACATTACGTATTGGTTTTAGCACTCCCGTTTTGAAGCCTAGAGCAGTGTTTCCCAAACTATGGGTCGGGACACAATTTGGGTTGCGGACCCGTGGGGGGCGGGTCGCCAACTGGTCGTCATGGCAACTCATTACGTATGTTTTTTTACGTATGAGTTTGGGGCCCAGCAGGGAGACACACAATTTATCTTTTGGGTCCCAAGATGAAAAAGCTTGCGAACCCCTGGCCTAGAGTATGGCAGTGTGGCCAGCGACGATGGATTATAGAGACAGTGCATTCCAGGCTCCTTCATTAGTATTCTTCCGGTCTCCTAAATGGAAGCTTGTGATTGGCTGTCTCTCTATGAAACTTCATTGGCTCTTAAATCTCCTAAGGGGGCGTGGCAGTGGAAGTGAATGGACGTTGCAGTGTCTATATAACCCATCGTCTCTGGTGTGGCTGCTATCTTTGGGTTCTTGCGCAGCTCGGGCAAGACGGCACGAGACCAGGGCTTTCCCAGGTCTCCGCCTGCTATTGGTCCGCGTGATCGGCGAGCTGCGCGATCACTCGACAGGCGACTTCGCCTTCTTTTTCACAATCATGTTCAGTAATAGTTAGCATCCAAGGTCAGTCTAATCTAGATGAGCACCACTAGAAAGCTGCAGTAAACAGTAGTGCACTGCACACCCACTCACACTTGAGCAGCACTTTGCGTGTGTGTGTTTGTTTGTGTGCATGTGTGTGTGTGTGTGTGTGTGTGTGTGTGTGTGTGTGTGTGTATGTACACTAACAACCCCAGACACCTGTGGAGTGGACTCCATGCTGCCACAGACTTCAAAGGGGTGAAACGACAGAACCCCAGCACGTCACCCACCCTGCCGGACAAACTCTAGCGTTCTACGCTAGGTTCGACCCCTCTGCCAGAGCGCCCAACCCACCACCCCCACCTCCCCACCACCCCTCCCCCCACACAAACCCCCTACCTTTCTGGTACGACCTCTACACCCACGACTGCGTGGCGACTCAGACTTCGAACACCATCGTGAAGTTCGCAGACGACACAGCGGTCGTGGGGTGGATCTCCAGGAGCGACGAGACAGCCTACAGAAAGGAGGTGGAGGCCCTGGAACAATGGTGCCAGGACAACCACCTCTCTCTGAACGTCTCCAAGACAAAGGAGGTCATTGTAGACTACAGAAGGGGGGGGGGGGCGCACACCTCTCAATCACCATCAACGGCACAGTGGTGGAAAGGGTGGACAGCTTCAAGTACCTGGGAGTCAATATCCACCAGGACCTGACATGGGCCAACCACACCGCCACTGTTGTCAAAAAGGCCCAACAGCGACTACACAGACTCAGGCGCCTGAAGACATTCGGGCTGAGGCCAAAAATCCTCAGGGACTTCTACAGAGGCATCATTGAAAGCCTGCTGACTGGCTGCTTCACCACCTGGTACGGGAACTGCACCACCATGGACCGCAGGGCGCTAAGAAGGGTGAGGCGCGCGGCCCAGCACGTAACAGGATGTGAGCTGCCAAAACGGCAAGATCTGTACAACCAGCGGTGCCTCAGGAGGTCCCTGAAGATCATCAAAGACACAAACCACCCCCACAACAGTCTGTTCTCCCTGCTACCCTCAGGGAGGAGATACAGGGTCCCAAGAGCACGCACAAATCGCTTGAGGGACAGTTTCTTCTCACAGGCCACAAGACTCCTTAACATATACAAATAGTGTAGTAGCCGTACTGTACCGCACTGTAGATGCTACCATTATGTATGACTAATGTTCAATATACATTATATGCTATATGCAATATACACTATATATGCTATTTGCACCTAACAGAATGTTATTATGTTTAATTATGTTTAAATTATGTTCATGCCATTTGCACTATGGGCAGTGAACACGCCACTGTCTGTGGCGTGTCTTACTGCTTTATTGCTTGTTGCCTCTTGTTTTTTATTTATATATCTTTTATTTTTTACACTATGTTGTAACGGAGCCTACAGCACAAGAATTTCACACGTGATACTTGTACTACGGAGTGACAATAAAAATCTTGAAAATCTTGAAATCTTGAAATGTGTGTGTGTGTGTGTGTGTGTGTGTGCGTGCGTGTGTGTGTGTGTGTGTGCGTGTGTGTGTGTGTGTGTGTGTGTGTTTGAGTGGAAGTTTGGAAGGTGAATGGGCTGCGGGTCTATGGAAATGAGCAATTATAGCATTGCATCCATCATTAGCTTGGCCCCCACCAGGCAAACTGTAGAGGAGAGGAGCTTGTGTGTCTGTCCCCCAAAACATTGTCCTCTTGTCATCTCCTTGGCGAGGTGACAGCGTCATGGCGGGGTGGGGGGGTGGGAGGGGTTGGGGTTGTTACGTAAGGCTGGACGGCGGACAGCTGCAAGGCCGGCTCCAGCCTGGCTGTTGGGGGGGGGTTGGGGGGCAGGCTGTCAGCCAGCCAGCAGAGAAGCAAACAGGATTTTCCCCAAGAATTTGATGATGACAAAACAGAAGAACCTCTTTCTCCTTCACATACATCTCGTCCACACACATCCCGTGCTCAAACGCACATATAGTCACTTTTAGAAGCGACTGCACCGCTTCAAAATATATACCCACACAATTCAGTGGAATAATGTTGGGTTAAGCGATGCAATGGGGGAAAGAAAGATAGAAATCAGTGACGCAACACAGTGGTAATGACCAATGAATAAAGATCACACCATTATCAATCTGTCGTCACGTAAGGCCTCTGCTTTTTGCCTCCGTGACTGAGTGGCAGGATATCAATCCATCCTCTCATTCATTAACCTCATATAATAGATTTGAGCCAAACTGACCTCTCATCAGCTCAAGAGTTCATTGAGATGCTGAGGAGACTGACATGACCACATATCGACTGAGAGCAAAAGCTCCTCTGAGTGAGCGAAGAATATCTAAGAGGAGGATGCCGGTTTGATTTGGCAGGTCTACGAGATAGATTTAGGTTCAGCGCTGAGCCTCTTGACAATTCTTTACTCATTCATATCTATAGCTAGCTCAACTACATATTCATGTTGAAGGACAGAGCACTCCGTGAGTAACTTGAGAAGACATTTTTGAACACTTTTATCTCCAAACCTGCCTACGCTACAGAAAACAACAACAGTGCAGCATTTTTAATTTATTTATTTACAGCAAAGCGCTCCATTCGCATGAGAAAGGAATCTCAGACAAGGGCAGGCTCTGAGACGCTCCTTCCGATATCAACCCCCTCCTGCCTGGTCCCCAACATCCCACAACACACAGATCTCTCTCAAGCTGGGTTTGTGTATGAAAGGCTGACATTTCCAGCACACACTTCAATCAAAAATATGTATTTTGTAGTTGTTGATAAAGAACTAAATGTGTTAAACAAACACATACACTAGTGCCTTCTAGATGCATGGGTGGGGTGGGGGGCATACATGATGAGTGAGTGAAAACTATGTTGGCTTTAAAAACTCGCTCATCTCTTAACACCAAAGTGCTGTGGTAACAGTGTTGTAATAAAGAGAATCACTAAACAAAATATTTAATTCATGCAGTAACTTAGCCTCTACAGTTAGAAAATCACCAAGGTACTTCCTGGTATGTGGATGTTCAGCGCATCAGCCTCCATTGGTAGATGCTTGTGTGACTTCTACTGAGCGCATGCTGGGTTTATGCCATGTTCTTGGGGCTCTGTGCCGCCCATAGACTGTAAAAAGCGCAATTAGAAAAGTAATTCTCAAAAATGTTCATATCAAAGACACCTAATTTAGCCCCCCCCCCTCCCCTCCTATCTGATGAGATTTTGTCTCTTGAACCCAAATCAGCGAATCTTTTTTAGTGTTAGATAGCCTGTGATTTTGTCCAGAATCCCGTAACCATATCCATGTCTGTAGCCAGAGAAATAACAGTGGAACTATGATCAAAATATAGTCATTCTTATTCCTATTTAGCTTCTAATGACCCCTGGTCCCCAGACCCCACATTGAGAAGCGCTGAATTGAATATGTTTCCAACTTTGGGCAGCATGAAATATGGCCAACATTATCTGACACTAAAACTACTGCACAAACACAAAGAAAAGACCCCATTTGCATTTTTATTTATTTATTTTTTGTGATGTATAGCTAATGTTCAGGAAGCCTAGTGATGTCCTTCAACCCTGCTGATAGAAAGTAGAAACACACCCACTACTTTTAGTGACATGTCAAAGGTTTGCTTAAACCTGGCCTAACAGCTGGATAGGAACGTAGCTGCAGGGCTCTGCCACACAGTGCCTTCGATTCCTGTCCCCTGATTGATCCCCCTGTCAGCCTCCCTCTGCCCCCTGGCTGAGGCATTCTTTCTCTAATGTGAGTGAGACCATACTCCTGTCCTGTTGCTGCCAGCATTTAGACTGATCCTCTCTACAGTACGACTGGGGACACCTCGGTACAAGCCTGAAATAACACTGATTATTACATGTAGCGGGATCATCTGGTGTATCGCATCGCATCGCATCGTATCGTATCGCATCATATCGGATCGGATCGGATCATATTGTATCGCATCGTATTGTTTCGTATCGTATTGTATCGTATCGCATCATATCGGATCGGATCAGATGGGATCGTATCGTATCGTGTAGTCCAAGCCTGAACTAATAACACTGATGTAGCGGGATCATCTAGTGTGATGCGAATCCGGACATGAGCCTCTCCACGCCCCACTGATCATATTAAAGGCTTTATGGTCCCATCAGACAAACTCTCTGCCACCACTATCCGACATTTAATTCAACATAATGGAACAGGGGTGGAGATACAGAAATACATGAATGGAAACGTGTCTCTTTTTAAGGATTTTAAATGGCATAAGAGCATAATGACCCGCTCTGAACGTTTTGAGAAGTTTTTGGGAAGCAAGACATCTGCAGTGCGCTGTAAAGGAGGCAGGAGAAGATGTGAAGTGGTGCTTACTGCTTGCTTACACAAGTCTATGGCTGCTGAATTGTCGGTTTCTCTCTGGGCTGATTCTCTCAAAGCAGCCATCTGTGAAGAACAAACGTCTCAAATAGGCCTCTTTATATATGGATCCGCGTCTTAGCTACAATCATTTCAAAGTTCACACACCCACACAGAAAGCTTCCCGGCTCTTTGCCAACCACATTCCTAGAATAGGAGTGATTAAAATTTCAATAAATTAAACAAAGCAAAGGCTGCGATTTATGTTTTTCTCTCTCTCTTGCACAGGAAACAGACACAAGGCTTGTTTTTTATGATATTCTGATAGATTTTGCCAGTTGTGTTGTAAAATGCTCTTATCCCTCCAATATGCTGTCTGGGATCTTATCTTGAGTCAAAAGCCTGCAGCACAGTTTGTATTGTAGCAGGTGAGCAGGTGCTTTGAAGTCTATTTTCAAACATGTTCTACCTTGGCCATTCTGGTCATTTGGTTTACAAGTTAATCTTTTGGATGTTTTTCATTCTGAATTCTGATTGATAAATGTGTCAACTCTTGTTGGGAGTTGGCCGGTCTTCAGCCATCATATCCTGTGGGCTAGCGTTCAATAAATATCAGCATGCCCATCCCCACTCAGCATTATGCTATCATCAACTACCGCTAGCAGCAATTTCAGAGCATTAATGCTAATTAGCACATAGTAGGCTCATAGTATAGGCTCATAGTAGACTAATTAACTCTCAGAAATGGCTCTATCAGAATTGTCCTCCTTGAGAGAGGACAGCAGACTAGAGCAGCAACTGCTCTCCCTTCCTGTTTGGGAGGGGGGAGCTTCTAATCCTTCCCTCTCATCTCTTCCCTTACGGGATAATGACTTGAGCTAAGTGGACACCAACCTCAATTACAAATGTGTGAAATTGGGCCCCAGACAAAGAAAGGCTTTTGAACCGAGAACAATTGTGATTTGATTGGACACCAGGGTGTGTCTGTGGCGACACCTTTTCTCAGTGATCCTTGTGAGGCTCTGATGACACCATAGCTGAGGCGGGGGTATTTTTTTAATTACTATTTTTTTTTTTTTTTTTTTTACCTGTGGTGCTACTTGAGTCAGAGAAAAGAGTGAAACAGTCTGGGTGAGGTGACAGTGAGATCAGGAAGAGGATACCACGTGGGTTCCAGTCTTACAGCACGGCCTTGACTCTCCCAAGGTAGTTGTTGCCACTTCAAGGCATACGTGAGGAGATAACAGTGCAGCTGTTTCCCAGGTTGGTTTGGTTTTTATGTCTGTGGCTCCTGCTCCACCTGGCTTTGCTCTGACATGTCTTTTTAACTGCCTGTAGAACACATACCACTTCCTAGTTGTAATCATATTTTTCAACCTGACAGGAAGGGAATGTAACAGCACAGTCAGAAAAAGCAGGGGTGGGAAGAGTACAAAATAGATAAATTCAAGTAGAAGTAGTAGTAGTGTGAAGTAAAATTACTGGTTTGAAAATCTATGTGAGTAAAAGTAAAAAAGTAGCCAATTTAAAATTTACTCAGAATAAAAGTTGCTTTTCTTTGTCTGGGGGTTATATATCCCTCTCCCGTGCTATAAATAATGTACAAAAACATAACGCTCAAAGACTTTTTCACATTTTCTTTCATCCTCAACTTCAACCAAATCTGATGGGATTTCAGTTGGATTCAGGTCTGCTGAAATGTTTTCTAGTGGCGCAAACATACTCGAGCAGGAGCCTGGCCATTCACACCAGAAACGGTCTGTTGTGCTCCGCGCTGGTCACAACTTGACTTCATGCTTGGCTGCACACATTCGCTTGCGGCTCGCGTCCATCTCCTTTGTGATTAAGCACCGATATCATTCTCCTTGCTGTCTGACTGACCACCATTCACCTTCTGTGTCTTGAATCCCAAAGCATTCGGTACGGCGGATGCCGGTTTGCTCTACTTGCTTGTCTCTGATGATCTCCCTCCGTTGCGAGCGGGGACTGTAAGTTATATATTGATATGCAAAGTAGCTGATTTAAAATGTAACAAAGTACATTACATCAAACACAATTTACTTAAAGTGATAGTTCAGCCATAGTAACCACCCGTAATGCTAGCAGAGATCGGAAAAAAGTAGCTACTTCACACACAAGAGTTGTCGGGAACCTACAGTAACCTACAAAGTGAGTCTATTGTGTTAGCTCCGCCCACCCTGTGTCACCACAGACACCAAGTTCATAAATGCTGCAATACTGAAAATGCAAAGGCTTCCATCAATTGGCCATAGGCTCAATCACCATCAGTCATAATGACTTAACATACATTTCGTTACATGAATATCTTTGAGATTATCACTTTAAGTAAAAGTATAATTACGATTTTAAAAAGTACAAGTATACAGTATACACAAAAACCTACTCAATTACAGTAACGAGAGTAATTGTAATTAGTTACTTTTGACCTCTGCAGGAAAGTAAAGTATAGGACTAAAGATGATGAAACACTTTGCAATCATCCAAACAGTTGTCCACTATTACAAAGTTGCATGTGTTCTTTGTTTGAACATTTCCGTTTGATTACAGTTTGCCAGCGATCCCTCGTGTGAATCCGTGCTATTGAGGGATTGCGGATGATTTGAGCACTTGCTGCAGGCTATCCAGAGCCTCTTTTGTTTCTTTTTGCACTTCTCTCATTCTCCCAGTTTCTTTCCCAGGATGTGTGCAGCCTTCATGATGTGTGCAGCAGCCTTCATGATGTGAGCAGCCTTCATGATGTGTGCAGCCTTCATGATGATGTGAGCAGCCTTCATGATGTGTGCAGCAGCCTTCATGATGTGAGCAGCCTTCATGACGTGTGCAGCCTTCATGATGTGTGCAGCAGCCTTCATGATGTGAGCAGCCTTCATGATGTGTGCAGCCTTCATGATGATGTGAGCAGCCTTCATGACGTGTGCAGCCTTCATGATGTGTGCAGCAGCCTTCATGATGTGAGCAGCCTTCATGACGTGTGCAGCCTTCATGATGATGTGAGCAGCCTTCATGATGTGTGCAGCAGCCTTCATGATGTGAGCAGCCTTCATGATGTGAGCAGCCTTCATGATGTGTGCAGCAGCCTTCATGATGTGAGCAGCCTTCATGATGTGTGCAGCCTTCATGATGATGTGAGCAGCCTTCATGATGTGTGCAGCAGCCTTCATGATGTGTGCAGCAGCCTTCATGATGTGTGCAGCCTTCATGATGTGTGCAGCCTTCATGATGTGTGCAGCCTTCATGATGTGTGCAGCCTTCATGATGTGTGCAGCAGCCTTCATGTTGTGTGCAGCCTTCATGATGTTGTGAGCAGCCTTCATGATGTGTGCAGCAGCCTTCATGATGTGTGCAGCCTTCATGATGTGTGCAGCCTTCATGATGTGAGCAGCCTTCATGATGTGTGCAGCCTTCATGATGTGTGCAGCCTTCATGATGTGTGCAGCCTTCATGATGTGTGCAGCAGCCTTCATGATGTGTGCAGCCTTCATGATGTGAGCAGCCTTCATGATGTGTGCAGCCTTCATGATGTGTGCAGCCTTCATGATGTGTGCAGCCTTCATGATGTGTGCAGCAGCCTTCATGATGTGAGCAGCCTTCATGATGTGTGCAGCCTTCATGATGTGTGCAGCCTTCATGATGTGTGCAGCCTTCATGATGTGTGCAGCAGCCTTCATGATGTGTGCAGCCTTCATGATGATGTGTGCAGCCTTCATGATGTGTGCAGCCTTCATGATGATGTGTGCAGCCTTCATGATGATGTGTGCAGCCTTCATGATGTGAGCAGCCTTCATGATGTGTGCAGCCTTCATGATGATGTGTGCAGCCTTCATGATGTGTGCAGCCTTCATGATGATGTGTGCAGCCTTCATGATGATGTGTGCAGCCTTCATGATGTGAGCAGCCTTCATGATGTGTGCAGCCTTCATGATGTGTGCAGCAGCCTTCATGATGTGTGCAGCCTTCATGATGTGTGCAGCCTTCATGATGTGTGCAGCAGCCTTCATGATGTGTGCAGCCTTCATGATGTGTGCAGCAGCCTTCATGATGTGCAGCCTTCATGATGTGTGAGCAGCCTTCATGATGTGTGCAGCAGCCTTCATGATGTGTGCAGCCTTCATGATGTGTGCAGCCTTCATGATGTGTGCAGCAGCCTTCATGATGTGTGCAGCCTTCATGATGATGTGTGCAGCCTTCATGATGTGTGCAGCCTTCATGATGATGTGTGCAGCCTTCATGATGTGTGCAGCCTTCATGATGTGTGCAGCAGCCTTCATGATGTGTGCAGCCTTCATGATGTTGTGAGCAGCCTTCATGATGTTGTGAGCAGCCTTCATGATGTGTGCAGCAGCCTTCATGATGTGTGCAGCAGCCTTCATGATGTGTGCAGCCTTCATGATGTGTGCAGCCTTCATGATGTGTGCAGCCTTCATGATGTGTGCAGCCTTCATGATGTGTGCAGCAGCCTTCATGATGTGTGCAGCCTTCATGATGTGTGCAGCAGCCTTCATGATGTGTGCAGCAGCCTTCATGATGTGTGCAGCAGCCTTCATGATGTGTGCAGCCTTCATGATGTGTGCAGCCTTCATGATGTTGTGAGCAGCCTTCATGATGTGTGCAGCAGCCTTCATGATGTGTGCAGCAGCCTTCATGATGTGTGCAGCAGCCTTCATGATGTGAGCAGCCTTCATGATGTGTGCAGCAGCCTTCATGATGTGTGCAGCCTTCATGATGTGTGCAGCCTTCATGATGATGTGAGCAGCCTTCATGATGTGTGCAGCAGCCTTCATGATGTGAGCAGCCTTCATGATGTGTGCAGCAGCCTTCATGATGTGTGCAGCCTTCATGATGTGTGCAGCAGCCTTCATGATGTGTGCAGCCTTCATGATGTGTGTGCAGCCTTCATGATGTGTGCAGCAGCCTTCATGATGTGTGCAGCCTTCATGATGTTGTGAGCAGCCTTCATGATGTGTGTGCAGCCTTCATGATCTGTGCAGCCTTCATGATGTTGTGAGCAGCCTTCATGATGTGTGTGCAGCCTTCATGATGTGTGTGCAGCCTTCATGATGTTGTGAGCAGCCTTCATGATGTGTGAGCAGCCTTCATGATGTGTGTGCAGCCTTCATGATGTGTGCAGCCTTCATGATGTGTGCAGCCTTCATGATGTGTGCAGCCTTCATGATGTGTGCAGCCTTCATGATGTGAGCAGCCTTCAGCCTTCATGATGTGTGCAGCCTTCAGCCTTCATGATGTGTGCAGCCTTCAGCCTTCATGATGTGTGCAGCCTTCATGATGTGTGCAGCCTTCATGATGTGTGCAGCCTTCATGATGTGTGCAGCCTTCAGCCTTCATGATGTGTGCAGCCTTCAGCCTTCATGATGTGAGCAGCCTTCAGCCTTCATGATGTGTGCAGCCTTCATGATGTGTGCAGCCTTCATGATGTGAGCAGCCTTCAGCCTTCATGATGTGTGCAGCCTTCATGATGTGTGCAGCCTTCATGATGTGAGCAGCCTTCAGCCTTCATGATGTGTGCAGCCTTCATGATGTGTGCAGCAGCCTTCATGATGTGTGCAGCCTTCATGATGTGTGCAGCCTTCATGATGTGTGCAGCCTTCATGATGTGTGCAGCCTTCATGATGTGTGCAGCCTTCATGATGTGAGCAGCCTTCATGATGTGAGCAGCCTTCAGCCTTCATGATGTGTGCAGCAGCCTTCATGATGTGTGCAGCCTTCATGATGTGAGCAGCCTTCAGCCTTCATGATGTGTGCAGCCTTCATGATGTGTGCAGCCTTCATGATGTGTGCAGCCTTCATGATGTGTGCAGCCTTCATGATGTGTGCAGCCTTCATGATGTGTGCAGCCTTCATGATGTGTGCAGCCTTCATGATGTGTGCAGCCTTCATGATGTGTGCAGCCTTCATGATGTGTGCAGCCTTCATGATGTGTGCAGCCTTCATGATGTGAGCAGCCTTCAGCCTTCATGATGTGTGCAGCAGCCTTCATGATGTGTGCAGCCTTCATGATGTGTGCAGCCTTCATGATGTGTGCAGCCTTCATGACGTGTGCAGCCTTCATGATGTGTGCAGCAGCCTTCATGATGTGTGCAGCCTTCGTGCCTTGAGTTTCAAATCCCCTTTTATTACGCTCTCAATGGAAGTGTGAAGCCCCAGGTTCCCCCAGGTAAATCCCCTGATGTGAGGGGAATGTAAGAAATGGAGCGGGCTCTGTTTCTCTGCCTCTCTTTCATCACACAACTTCATTAACAAGAGCAGAAAAGCACGGCAACAGGTAAGACCAGCCGCAGCTCCTCAGCGGCCGGGCTTTATTTACGCAGACAGTCAATCTGTTTGGTTTGGCTCGCTGGAGGCACCGCCGTGTCCACACGTCCACACCGTTTCATTCTGCTGTTCCTCAGCCTACTCCCTAGCTGCCAAGAGTTCTCTCCCTGCCCGAGATCAGGGCAGAGAGAGAAAGATGGGCACTGGCAGCGCTGGGATGGATGAGTTACTTAAGATGCATAGAATGTAGATCTTCGTTGTAAAGCGCTGGAACGGCTTGAGGCGCCAAAACAGAAGGCCATGCCTAACTGAAAGATAATCATGACAAAGAAGTAAACCCCTCACAACTACTTCCTGAGAGAGCAGACAATAAGCAGAGGGAAACCTAATCATGGAAGATAAGGCCAGACCATAACAGGAAGGGACGGAGCCGTGCACCTTCTGACCTTTGGGCTGGATTTGGGGCCTGGCCAGGCCAGGGCTGGTGAGCTGCTATAGGACATCAGGGATGTTTGTGACAGGGACTGGTGTTTTGGGTAACAAGTAGGTCAATGTCATTTTTCAGTTTGTAAGCTTTCAAATGATGTGTCATACATTGAAATCTGAAAATAGTTGAAGAAGATAATTATGCTTATTTGAATGTTCTTAAGTCCTGAGAGCAACATTCCGAGAAAATCGCCCTGGAAGTTGGCAAACAAGCTTGGCTTGCTGTGAACAAACTTAGTTTGCTAACAACAAATGATGAGTATTTAGTAGTGATGCTAAAACCGTCGTTTGTTATATTGGGTTCTTTGCTTGCATAATATGGAGAGGGGGGGAAATATTTAAATTTAAATTTGTGCGATTTCACGGTTGCCTTGTAGCCTACTGCACTTGTTACCCCTGTTAGCAGACCGTGTCACATTTTGTTTGAGTGTGCATGTGTGTACTGTGCGCGCATGCATGTGTGTGCGTGCGTGCGTGCGTGTGTGTCTGTGGGTGTGTGCCAAGAACAAAGAAACCACCTCTCTGTAAGGACACACCTTTGCGTCCCAGCTCAAACAGTGACAGTTATCACAAGTCACAGACAAGTTGTGTTGTGCTCCAGTCGAGCCTGTTCAACCTCACACACTGCGACTGTGTGTGTGTGTGTGTGTGTGTGTGTGTGTGTGTGTATTTGTAAACTTGTTCACCTCTGAGTCCAGAGATTTACACAATTGAAGATCAGCCAGCTGTCTGTCTGATACTTACTGGCACACTTACAGGAATGACAGTCATTGTTTAAGTGTACAAAGTGATGATGAAACACAAGTTTACACAGTGATGAAAACAGTGATCAAACAGTGCGATGATTAAAAAAAATCATACAGACGAAGAGATGCAATCAATCTGGGCAGGTGTGTCCCCTGCAAATGATCCGGTCCACCTTTGGGCCAACCGGTAATAAATATGTCTTGTTTTGAACTGAAATTGTATAGCAGCCGCCCTGGACCAATCAGTCTCATTTAGAACATGTCATGCTGGAACGCAGTGTGGAGAGAGATGCTTCATTTCCCCAAGTTCCATCAAAATCCAATCAGCAGTGTCTGAAATATGGGGTGTTACATTATGGACAGACAGGGACGATCCGTTAGTCCCCCTTCAGATTTCATCGAGTGCAGGAAGTGAAATCAAAACGAGTGACACATACTGTAACACATTGTGACAGCGGCACACCACCTCAGGGTAAATGCTTCTGCAACAAGGGTATAAGGTTGTGTTTGGAGGCTGGAACTAGCATAGATTTGAACTGGAGACTCTTCCTCTGGTGTCGCTGAGCCTGTCTTGTGGCTTTCTTGCTCCGTCTGGTTCCTGTATTTTCTTTCTTTAGTTGCAGTTCCTGCGTTGTGTCTGCTCTGCATTCTGTCTGCTCTGCATTGTGTCTGCTCTGCGTTGTGTCTGCTCTGCGTTGTGTCTGCTCTGCGTTGTGTCTGCTCTGTTCCTGCGTTGTGTCTGCTCTGCCGCACTATATTGACTGACTGTGTTTTTCTTTTCTATCTGTCTCTAACCTTGCACTGTGCCAACAACACCCAGTCCACCACAGACCTCAGCTTCGTCCAAGTTATTTATAGACTGTGGTTGGGGAAAACTGATAGACTTCATAGCCAGAGCTCCATTCACCAACTTGTTTATAAATCATGTATGCTTAACCAACTAAGTTCCCATCAAATTGTCTGTCTATGGCTTGTGGAAAGTCGGCCTTATATTATCTCTGCAACAATATACAGTAATCCAACAGCCAACAGCCTTAGGGCAAGATCACACGGGACGTCACTTGAAGGCTGAACTGCACAAAGTGCGCTGCACAGATTTGTTGTCGTCATTGTTGAGACCCAGACTGCCCTGCTGCGTGTTTGCGTTGTTGTTGCTAGGCAACTACAGAATCAGCTTACGATCAGCCGTCAGTCACTCGAGCAGCCGTTGTTTATTGTGCTAGCTAGAGCAAGGTTACCGTGATTCAGTCACATTCAAATCTTAATAGCCTGGTGCTAGAGAATGAGAGACGTCGCTGGGCGATCGGCAACAGTGACCACTATTCTCTACTCTATGTTTATTGTTCACCAGTTACTGCGGAAGTCCCGCCTGTCCATTGATGTGATTGGACAAGAAAATATTGACAGCCATTTATTTATCACAATGAGTTGAGCTATTTTCAACCTGGGTACTCAAGGCGTTCTTCCAAAAACACGAGGCGCACTAGAGCGGACAACAACCCAACAACAACGCAGAAGAAGTGCGCAAACCCTTTTAGTTCACATATACTGAAACCATCCTGCATCCAAGCATCCTGTGTGATCAGGTCCTTACACGAGTGAGCAGGTCTAGCAGCACTGAAGTGCCAGCATTCAGTGCCATGTTCTTGAGCTTTACAACGCATGGACACAACATGGGTGTTGATGGACGACGGGGGCCAGTGCATATGGAGAGGCCTGCTGCCGCCTGCTGCGCTATACGTCTGTTTGGCTCTGAGGTTGATGATGATAGGCATTAGGCAGATAGGCACTGTAACACAAAGCTTGCCAGGGATTCACAGATGGTGGCATTTTCCATTTTGCCTTGTTGGCACAGACAGCAGAGGATGAGGAAGCCTTGGCACAGACAGCAGAGGATGAGGAAGCCTTGGCACAGACAGCAGAGGATGAGGAAGCCTTGGCACAGACAGCAGAGGATGAGGAAGCCTAAATTGGGCTTTGAGCAGCATAGGGGCTGAGTGGGTATAATAGTGAAGGGGTGTTTTTTGGGCATTTCGCACGTACTGTACAACAGTCCAGAGACAAATTGCTTCCAGTTTGTTGTGCGATGTTACATGATGGTTGCCTACTTCTTAGTGAAGGTTTTTGTCATCAGAAATCAACTTTGCCAAGTGGCCAATTTTTGCTTTTTTGGGGCTTTTCTTGTGTGCAATTGTAATTCTGAAAAAGGAGAGGAGCAGGTTGTTGCATTGCAATTTGATTAAAGGAGCATGTCAACATTTTGGGAGATTAACCTATACTTGCCTTATTCTCAATATGAGAAGATAGATGCCCTTCTCTTCTCTCTGCGTGTAGTAGAAAAGTACTTACGTGCCCTCCTGCTATTTAGCTTAGCACAAATGACTGGTCTGTGGTATCAAGCTAGCCTACCTACCCGCGTTAAGTCACTAAAATACACATTCCAACAGCGCCAAAATGCTCTCTTGGGGTGCTAAGCTAACTAGCAGTAGGGCGCAGAACTATTTTCTACTGCACAGACAAGAGAAGGGCACCTATCTTCTCCTCTTACTATCAAGAATATGGCAAATTGGCGAATCTCCCAAAATGTTGGTCTGTTCCTTTAAGCCTTTCTTCTCTGATTTTCTGATGATGGTCTCCATGAGAGTACATGACGAGCAAGAAAAATGTAAATACAATGAACACTCATCATTGAGCCATTCCTAAACTGCATCACCTACTGGAACTGATGCACAAATGGACCCAGCCCGCCCCCCCCATTCCTTACATAATAACAAAAGATTTCCTCAGGAGATGCAGCTTGCGATAGTTTCACCACTCACAGTACATCCCAGATCTCTTGCAGATGCACTTTGCCAGGAGGTCCGTGAAAAGTTTTCAGGAAAATAAAACTAAAAACGTTTTGTGTGTGTAAAAGCTTCATAGTTCCACTGAAATATTTTATGCTTTAAATCTAAAATGGTTCATGGATTACATTCTAATCTAACAAACCTATCAATTTAAATGTCAAGCACGTTACCGTGGAAACAATTAAGCTTAGCCCAAAATCACAAGTCAGAATGAGGGGGTCCCTGGTATATTTTCTATCTTGTAAGGGGTCCTTGGCTGAAAAAACATTTAAGAACCTCTGCTTTAAAGGATGTCAGCCTGGCTGTTTGTGGTGTCTTCACTCAGGCTGCCTCTGGCCTGCAGTGTGTTACCCAGGGTCTTCACTCAGGCTGCCTCTGGCCTGCAGTGTGTTGCCCAGGGTGTTCACTCAGGCTGCCTCTGACCTGCAGTGTGTTGCCCAGGGTCTTCACTCAGGCTGCCTCTGGCCTGCAGTGTGTTACCCAGGGTCTTCACTCAGGCTGCCTCTGGCCTGCAGTGTGTTGCCCAGGGTCTTCACTCAGGTTGCCTCTGGCCTGCAGTGTGTTGCCCAGGGTCTTCACTCAGGTTGCCTCTGGCCTGCAGTGTGTTGCCCAGGGTCTTCACTCAGGTTGCCTCTGGCCTGCAGTGTGTTGCCCAGGGTCTTCACTCAGGCTGCCTCTGACCTGCAGTGTGTTGCCCAGGGTCTTCACTCAGGTTGCCTCTGGCCTGGAGTGTGTTGCCCAGGGTCTTCACTCAGGCTGCCTCTGACCTGGAGTGTGTTACCCAGGGTCTTCACTTCACTCAGGCTGCCTCTGGCCTGCAGTGTGTTGCCCAGGGTCTTCACTCAGGCTGCCTCTGGCCTGGAGTGTGTTGCCCAGGGTCTTCACTCAGGCTGCCTCTGACCTGCAGTGTGTTGCCCAGGGTCTTCACTCAGGCTGCCTCTGACCTGCAGTGTGTTGCCCAGGGTCTTCACTCAGGTTGCCTCTGGCCTGGAGTGTGTTGCCCAGGGTCTTCACTCAGGCTGCCTCTGGCCTGCAGTGTGTTACCCAGGGTCTTCACTCAGGCTGCCTCTGGCCTGCAGTGTGTTGCCCAGGGTCTTCACTTCACTCAGGCTGC
>NC_139644.1:22011310-22013810 GCF_964638095.1 Poromitra crassiceps | reverse complement strand
GAAAAAGGCACAACCATTTTATGTTATTCAATTCAATGTAAGGAAGACAACTTTATTTTCTGAGCCACAACAAAATATATGGTTTGAACAGGTCAGAAGCCATTGGAAGGGTCAGGGCAGTGTTATGTCCTGTTTTCCTTTGTGTGTTCTTTGAGAGCCCTGCAGAAGAGAGAGGGGGAAGATAGCCTATCTGCTTGTGTTTTCTTTCTGCTGTTCCATGTTTGCTTTTCAATCCTGTTTCTGTGCCAACATCCTCTTCCTACATTTTGTCCTCGTTTATTTTTTCCGCAGTTTTAGAAACCAATTCAGCAGAGTTCCCCCTCTCGCACCAACACACATGCAAACACATCAACAACACGTACTGAACATAACACATCAACTGAAGTAGGTGTTTGTCAGGTTTTTCAATGTCCCCCCTCCTCCCTTTAACCCCATCTCTCTCTTTTAGGGCTTCCACTGATGACCTGATAGAGCTGACAGAAAGAAAGCACATACCGGTAGCCATGACTGCCAATACCTGCCTGCCTGGGGCGAGAGAGATAGAGAGAGAGATAAAGAGACAGAGGTGGGGAGAGAGAGAGAGCACCCTCAGCACTCTGAGTCAGCCATTTTATAAGCATTCTTTATCGGCTCCACTTTTTGTATTTACGCAATTTATTTTTTATTTCACTTTTTATGTTTATTCGATAACATTTATTTGGTAGATTGTGGTGGGTGAGTGAGTGAGTGAGTGAGTGAGTGTGTGTGCGTATGTGTGTATTGTGTGATGTTTCAGCAGATGAGTAGAGGCTAGAGAGAGTGGTTGTTGTTGCCAGTGGAAGTGGAGGTTGAAGGAAGCGTAGAAGATCTAGATAGAGTAAACAGCAGAGAGGTCAGGGTTCACCACGGGTAACAATCATCCATTAGCTTTCTCGCCTCTCATAATTATTCACACTGTCGAAGCCTCATCCTGTGATTGATAAAACTCCCTTAAGCATCTGTGTGTGTGTGTGTGTGTGTGTGTGTGTGTGTGTGTGTGTGTGTGTGTGTGTGTGTGTGTGTGTGCTTGTGCGTGTGCGTGTGCGTGTCACTGTGTGTGTGTGTGTGTGCGCGTGCATGTGTGTGTGTTTATTTGTTTCTTAAAAAGTATCCCCATTAGCTGATGCCTAGATGACAGCTAGTCTTCCTGGGGTCGTGCAGGGTGTGTTGTTTTATTATATTGTGGAAGCAGCACGCATGTTGCCAGACCCACTCCTACTGTACCTTACACCCATACTGTGTGTGTGTGTGTGTGTGTGTGTGTGTGTGTGTGCGTGCGTGCGTGCGTGCGTGCGTGCGTGCGTGCGTGCGTGCGTGCGTGCGCGCGTGTGCATGTGTTTGTGTATGTGTGTGTGTGTGTGCACGTGTTTTGAGTGTGTGTGTGTGTCTCTCCAAAACCCCATGTTGGCCCACACAATGGCACGGCAATGGAACCGGCTGCTGTGGAGATGAAAGGATGTGAAAAGGAGGTCCGGCTAAGGATGCTGAGAGAGAGAGAGTGAGAGAGAGAGAGAAGCATTGTGTTGTTTGGAAAAGGCGGGAGGTGGGTTGGGGGTGTATTCTGATGCTTCTGAAGAAAGAAAAATGGAGGCAGTATAGATGGAGGTCAAGGTGAAAGCCAGAGGCAGGGAGGGTGTTTGCGAGACAGAGCGCTTTACGCTGGGGCGGAGGCGGAAGACAAATGGGATGAGGAGGAGGAGATGTTGGGGGTGAGGTGGGGAGGGGAGTTGATATGGTGGTCAGATGGAGGAGGAGATGTTGGGGGTGAGGTGGGGAGGAGAGTTGATATGGTGGTCAGATGGAGGAGGAGATGTTGGGGGTGAGGTGGGGAGGGGAGTTGATATGGTGGTCAGATGGAGGAGGAGATGTTGGGGGTGAGGTGGGGAGGGGAGTTGATATGGTGGTCAGATGGAGGAGGAGATGTTGGGGGTGAGGTGGGGAGGAGAGTTGACATGGTGGTCAGATGGAGGAGGAGATGTTGGGGGTGAGGTGGGGAGGAGAGTTGACATGGTGGGCAGCTAAATCTTGAGGCTGGCCAGGCGCCATTAGGTTAGGAGATAACTGCGCAGCAATCCGATTAGAGGCTAGTTTATCAAACAGTGATGCCAGGAGCGCTGGAGTGGAACACAGGCAAGGGCCAACCTCTCAGGGCGCACAACTTCAGACAGACAAGTACCAGCATATATTCACGTGCACACACACACACACACACACACACACACACATGCGCGCACGCACAAATATGCGCACGACATTTGCTAACCTTGTTAGACGTTCTCCTCTGCTGTCGGCGTACTGGAGTTTGTCCTTGTAAGAGGATTGTCCCCTCTCCCCATCTCCTGCCCCGCCCCTTCCTCCTGTATCCCTCCTCCCCATCTCCTGCCCCGCCCCTTCCTCCTGTATCCCTCCTCCCCATCTCCTGCCCCGCCCCTTCCTCCTGTATCCCTCCTCCCCATCTCCTGCCCCGCCCCTTCCTCCTGTA
>NC_139644.1:21953810-22006310 GCF_964638095.1 Poromitra crassiceps | reverse complement strand
CCTTCGGTGTGTGAATGGGTGAATGTAGGCACATTGTAATTTAAGCGCTTTGGATAAAAGCGCTATATAAATGCAGTCCATTTCCCATTACATTACACTTTTATCCAAAGCGACTTACAATATCACATTTTGTCAACAGTAGTGAAATCAACTATGCAACACAGTCTATGACAGCTAAGGCTTTTCTGAAGGAATAGAGCAGCCTTGTAGAAAGTAGGATGAGAAGGAATAAGTAACATTAGTGGCACGGCACGGTGACTCAGTGGTTAACACTGTTGCCTCACAGCAAGAAGGTCCCGGTTTCAAACCCCGGTCCGTCCCAGGTCCTTTCTATGTGGAGTTTGCATGTTCTCCCCGTGTTCGTGTGCGTTTTTTCCTGGTGGCTCCGGTTTCCTCCCACCACCAAAAGACATGTATTGTTCGGGTTAATACTCCTGTCAGTGCTCCTGACCAAGACACTGGTAAAAGAACTGGAGTTGGTCCCCGGGCGCTGCACTGCGGCTGCCCACTGCGGCTGCCCACTGCGGCTGCCCACTGCTCCTAGTTCTAGGAAGGTTCCTAGTAGAGGATGGGTCAAATGCAGTGGATGAATTTCCCCATGGGGATAAATAAAGGATAACTTAACTTATTTCTTTTTGAAGAAGAACAAGAAGAAGGAGAAGAAAGATGTTAGTTCAAGATGGGCCCAGGTGGAGCCTGAAAAGGTGTGTTTTTAGTCTCTGCCGAAAGATGGGCAGGGATTCGGCCGTTCTGACAGAAGGGGGGAACTTGTTCCACCATTGTGGCGCCAGGGATGAGAAGAGTCACAACCGGGATGTGAGCGACTTTTGAGCCCACATAGCGATGGATGGGCGAGGCGACCTTCAAGGGTGGAGGAGCGGAGGGAGCGCTGCAACGTTTGGAACCTGACCATAGATTGCAGATATGGAGGAGCTGACTGGTGTACTGGCCTGTGTAGGCCATACCAGTGTCTTGAATTTGACACCCCTCGAAAGAGGGTAGTGACATAAAAGAATTTAGGTTGGTTGAACACCAGACGGGCTGCAACGTTCTGAATGAGCTGTAACGGTTGGATGGCAGAGGCATGTAGCCCAGTCAGGAGAACGTTGCAGTAGTCTAGGCGGGAGATGACAAGTGCCTGGACCAGGAGTTGTGTCGCTTCCCTCGTAAGAAACGGACAGATTTTGCAGATGTTGTACAGGGAGAACCTACAGGAGCGGATAGTCGTTGCGATGCAGGCAGAGCTGGACAGCTGGTTGTCAAGGACCAGCCCATGTTGTAGTTAGATGACATGAATATATTAAATGTTGAATGGCTCAAAACCTCATTCAACCTCTTAATTATATCCAAGGTTATTATTATATTTGGCCTTCTAAATATGACAGATCCAATTCACAAACATCTCTGCAATCCTGTCATCTAATATACTGCTATACTTTTACTGCCACTATTACCACTGTTACTGCGGATATAATAATAGTTATAATAATAATCATAATCATCATAATCATCATAGTCATCATAATATGATGACGATGATAATAATAAAAAAGAGGTGACGGTGTGACACAATAATGTTCATGAATAGCTAACTGTATGTTTCCACGTTTCAAGAATGTCTTTGTGTCAGACAGGAGTCCTTCCTCCTCCTCTTGGCCCCCGAATCGCTGACCTTCTTTGAGTGTAAATTAACGAATGAAAAGCATCACTGCGTCGCTATGGCAACCTGACCATCCTATTATTACCCTCCTTCCACATTTCTCTATGCTTTTAAAATGAGTGAATTCAATTCTGGACGAACACATACATGTACAGTATCTGCATTATACAGTGTAGTGTGTTGGATGAACACATACATGTATATCTGCACATCCAGTGTGTTGGATGCTGGCGTCGATGTCCTATTGTTATTCAAACCAAAAGCTGAATGACCTAGGTTTTCTTTATAGACAGAAACGACAATGCACCTCGAAAGCTATGCAAGCGCAGGATATTGTGTTGTTTTGGATGGCAATGATTTGTGCTGCAATGCAAACATGATACTCCATGAATATGTCTGTTTTATCTCAAGATTAATTATTGTTGTTGGCTGTGCATAAATCCAGCCCGAGGTAACATCCATATAAAGAGAATTCTCCACTCTCTACATGCCATCATACATTTCAAGCCTGACTCTCTTTTCTTGAAGTTCCAGCCAGCTTTCTTTCCATCCCCTCTCTATCCATATGGTAAAAATAAATTTTCTGAATAGATCATAGATCATCTCATAAATGTTTCACAAAATGTATATAATAAAATAAGGCCATAATAAAATAAAAAATGTATTTGATTATGGCCTAATACGGCATTTAAAGAAAGAAATAAAGAATTAAAGGAGGAGTTTGGCCTTAAGGGACGTTTTCCTACTACTAGAAATATTGCGCACTTCCCAGGCTCATTGTAGCGCCGCTCATTTGTAATCAACTTCATTATCCATCGATCAGAGTCAGTGGATACATCATATAAATAAATGAACTTAAACTTCCTGCAACATGGCAGCTCAATCAATCAATCAATCAATCAATCAATCAAACAAACAAACAAACAAACATTCTTTCCTTTCCTGAGAGGAAAGCCACCAGTTTAGAGAACGCGTTTTCAAAATCATAACCCTTCTACCTTAAGAGACTACACACAACACCAACCAAGATTTAACATGTTTATTGAATGTAAGATTTAACAAGATTTATTGAATGTAAGATTGTCTTTGGCGGAGAGCTCCTTGGCCAAAAGGGGGATCAGCCACGTGACCGGGAATCGGCCACGTGACGGATGATCAGCCACGTGACGGCGGACCTGCCATGGATTGGCAGGGGCGTCGGAACCCTCCCCTTCTAGGAAAGGAGCCTTCACCTGGTGGTACTGGGGTGGAAGCCGGGGAGGTGGTGGGTTGATGCTGCAATGCATAGGAGACAAGAGCAATAGACAGGTAGGAGGGGCACTCCTTTTAACCAGACCGCTTGGACGAATGGCAGGCTGTTATTGGATAATTGAATGTGATGACGTAACTAGTTCCGTCTCTTGGTAGAACTTCCGTAAACTCCCATTTGTGCTACAATTAACATACGGTCGCTGTTGTAACTATAGCTTCAGAATACTTTCAGAGGACAGTTACAGTAATGTCACAGATCTCAAATAGATATGATCCACACTAACAATGTATAATACCTCATGTTTATTTATTGTTATTTAAATGTAGGGGGGGAATACCACACATAACTAATTGAGCCAAGTTTCTTGGGACTCAGTGTTGTTGCTGATCAGGCTGTGGAGTACAGTAGTCTATAGTCAGTAGGCCATCAGTCTTGTAAATGCCAACATGCTAAGCTTATTCAAGAAAGAAACAACAGAACTTGTAACCTCAAAAATACTCTTTTATCATCTGTCTATACAAGAAACAGCCAGATGGCATTACATTACATTACATTACATTACATTACATTACATTACATTACGTCATTTGGCAGACGCTTTTATCCAAAGCGACTTACAATGACACATTTTTGTCAGCAATAGAGCAATCAACTATGCAACACAGTCTATGATGAAGGAATAGTGGTAAAAGTTTAGCTTAGCATTATAGAGGTAAGCAGATGACAAGATCACACTTGCTCTATAATATAATCTCTATCTATAATCTCGGTCTGTTGTTTTAGCACGTTGTTAGTCTTGGAAGCCGACGTGCCCCCTGATTGCCAATGGTCTTGTTCTGAGGCCATAAGTCTTAGTTGCATCTTTGGCACCTTGTGATTTGTGAGTGTGGGTGTTGGTGGGTGTATCAGGATTTCAAGGGATTCCCCATATCAAGGATCTGTGCTGTTAAGATGACCTTGTAGCCTGGGGAGGACTGGAACAGGGATCTGTGCTGAGCCTGGGGAGGACTGGAACAGGGATCTGTGCTGGGCCTGGGGAGGACAGGAACAGGGATCTGTGCTGAGCCTGGGGAGGACTGGAACAGGGATCTGTGCTGGGCCTGGGGAGGACTGGAACAGGGATCTGTGCTGGGCCTGGGGAGGACTGGAACAGGGATCTGTGCTGGGCCTGGGGAGGACAGGAACAGGGATCTGTGCTGGGCCTGGGGAGGACAGGAACAGGGATCTGTGCTGGGCCTGGGGAGGACAGGAACAGGGATCTGTGCTGGGCCTGGGGAGGACTGGAACAGGAGCTCAAGGCAGACGGCTGGAATCTGTCCACATTCCACAGTACAGTATGAGAGGACACAGTGTTCCCCTAATAAGAATAATCATGGTACTCACTTCCTTTATTTGTATAGCACTTCTCTAAAAAACCATGTTCACAAGGAGAAGAAAAGAGAGAAAACAATGAAACAATGAAAAAATAATGAGGCAACAAGCAAATGCACCCTAGAGTATATATAGCCAGTGCCAGTTGTCTCATAAGGAAACAATCATGAAAAATAAATAGAAAGACAAGTAATACAAGAGGTGCATAAATAGAAATGAAACAGGGATCCAAATAGAAAGAGAAGGCAATAAAGGCGTATTTCTGACCGCATGAACGCTCAGACAAAACAAGATGACCCTAAAACACAGTGATGAATAAATAAAGAAGAACTAGAAAGGGCACTCGGAGAGCACAGCCCTCCGCCAAGGCTAATGGCTTGTTCGTGAGGCGTGTTCCCGAGTGGGATGAGATCAGCTCCTAAATGTCATGGCTTCTTCCTCTGCCCATGCTACTAGGGGCTAGGGGTGGGGGGGAAAATTGATACACCATAGTATCGCGATATTTTGCCTGACGATATTGTATCGATATTTGGACGCCAAGTATCGATATTGCAATTTTTATTTTTATTTTTATTTTTTGCAGGCCATGCCAGGCCACCGGGCTACTATAAACTGTAGTTCCAAGGCCAGCAGTAAACAAACGGTAGCATATTTTCATTTAGTTTTAACAGTAACAGTTTTGTCATAACAGTAATTTACAAATTCCCCAGTTACTGAATGGGCTGCACAAGATGTTTTGTGTAAGTGAAGTTGCATTGTTCAAAAACTACCTAAGTACAGTAGTCCACACACACATCCAGTTAAGGTGGACTGTAAGTAGACTGTAACAAACAGTTCAGTTTGTCAGGTGCATGCAACTATGACATGACTTTTGGAGGTATTTTTTCCTCTTCAGTTTAGTTACACAAATATTGTGATGTATCGTAGATTAAATGTCTTCCAATGTGTCAATTATCGCAGAATTGCTGTATCATGATACCATCGTTATCGAGTATCGTGATAGTATCGTATTGTGAGTTACTCTGCGATTCCCACCCCCCTTCCACCAAGTTTCATGAAAATCGGGCCAATAGTTTTTCCGTAATCCTGCTAACAGGCAAACAGCGTTGTAAACACAACCGCCTTGGTAGAGGTAAAACACACCCTCAGCACCTACAGTGTCCCAGGCAGGAATCGAACCCAGGACCTTCTAGCTATAAGGCGACATAATTACCACTGCACCACCGTGCCCCAGAGCTGCTTAGAAACCTACAAGCAATTCCTGACCCTACTCTCAAGAACGGCACCCGGATGGTGGTGGTGCAGATGATGGACAAGGTGGTTGAATGTGAGATTTTCTGTAGAGACAAACAAGGTGAAAGAATCTTCCTGCCAAGAATTCCTCACTATGACATAAATGATGAGCTTCCCTTCATCTTTGTCAGAGGGCAGGTCCCAATCAGATTGGCTTTCTCATTTACCATCAACAAAGGTCAAGGGCAAGAGAATGATCATGTTGGCATCTACCTACCTCAGCCAGTGTTTGCTCATGGACACCTCTACACAGCCTTCTCCAGAGGAAAGCCAGCCAGCAGCATTGAAGGTGATGAGGAGGGAATAATGGACATTGTCTATCAGGACCTGCTGTAATCCTGTACTCATATAAACATTTCCATTACTGCACCCATGGTGCATCATCTCCAGAGTCTCCACCCTAGAAATGTCTGCTTATCATATATATATATACAGTATAGTTCTAAGATATGCTTATGATAGCAATGACAGTGTATAAAATCAAATTGTATTTGGATGAAACGCAATAATTCTGTGTCCCAGGCTCGAGATATTCGGCAGGTTTCATCTCATATTTCCTGTTCATAATGTGTCTGTTATCTGTCACACACGGATTTGTGAAGTTTAAAAAAATGTTGGGCGCAGCTGCTTAGCTCGCCTGCAGAAAGGGCACTGATGATGAATTTTAATCACTCGTATGCCAGGAACTGGCAGCCGATTGCAATCTGGGTTCAAAGGTAGTCATCTGCATTTTGAGTGACAGCGCCGCGCACTTGTAGCACACGAGAGAATGTGCCTGTGAAGGATGCAGAGGGAGTTGATTACAGGATGCGGATGTATTCTGAAACTCAATAGAATATACAGAGGCAGACTGAGAAGTGACAAGTCTTTTCCTAGTTGGTGTCCTCCGCTGTGTGTGTGTGTGTGTGTGTGTGTGTGTGTGTGTGTGTGTGTGTGTGCGGGTGCGTGCGCATGCGTGCGTGGGTGTGTGTGTGTGTGTGTGTGTGTGCATGTGGAGAGATGATGTTCTTGAAGGTGAGAGTAGTAATCCTTGGTCTCCCCTTCCCTGAGTCCTGTTTTACCATAATGTTTGCTCTCTGATGACAATCTTCTAGGATTAGGCAGCTAGCTGTGTTTTTTCTGTCTCCCTTATGTTTGATTAGATTAGCTGCTGAGCATTTTGTGTTGTGTTGTGTGTGTGTTTGTGCACGCTCGTGTGTGTGTGTGTGTGTGTGTGTGTGTGTGTGTGTGATGCACGGAATGGCTTCTCGTCCTTCAGGTGCCCTGGAGAATTGAAGGGGATGGGAGAAGAGAGAGAGAGAGCAAGGCTTTACTCATTTTCAGGGATGCGTCGATATGAACATTTTGGCCGATACCATAACCGATATTAACATTGCTGTTATTAAAAAATTATGAACATTGGCCGTGGTACCGTGTTACCATGAATGCTTTGAAAAACATGGTAAATACTGTCCATCATCAACCAAAGTTGGCAACCGTCTCCCAGATGCAAACGTGCAGCCTTTGAGAAATGATTTCAGTGAGTGTTATCAATCCTTTTTGGGTTTTGAGTTCTCAATACAAAACTTGGTGAAATGAATTCTGTGAGTGTATTAGTACTTGTTGAACATTTTCAGCACATTTTAACAAACCGTGATAATACTGATAACCGTGATAATTTTGGTCACATTGTGATATGAAATTTCCATATCGTTCCATCTCTAGCTACCAATATATAATGGTGCATAATTCTCTCCTCCTTTTGGCCGTCACACTGTGAAATGTTAACATCCATCGCAAACAGCTTCTGAACGTTTCAGAGGTATTATCACAATAATAAACCTGCTCAGTAAGACTGTACAGTGAGTGGCAGCAGAGCGGAGCACAGCTGACATTGCTGTTGGCTATAATGAGTGTAGTAAATCAGCCAGGATGCTCACGGACGCTGCCTGTTAAATCACAGTCAGGCCTGTGTGCACAGGTAGTGACAGACAGAGGAGCTCCCACTTACACACACCAGGGATGAAGCAGCTTCCGGTAAAGCAGTCAGCACAGATGGAGGGGCGGGGGGCAAATGTTGGCCATACTGAGACCCATGTGAGGACGGGGCTTCCTGCCAGCGGCGTCTGGCAGGAAGGAAGGGAGGAGTCAGGGAAAACAGCAGATGGGTGAGAGGAGAGGGGCACCTTGTAGGATCCCCACCCGCACACAGGCCGGCCGGCCAGCAGACTGCCTCCAATGCCACCCGGCTCACTAAGCGGTAAAAAGACTCCACTGTCAGCCCTGAACAGGCGTCTCCACTGTCAGCCCTGAACCGGCGTCTCCACTGTCAGCCCTGAACCGGCGTCTGCACTGTCAGCCCTGAACCAGCGTCTGCACTGTCAGCCCTGAACCAGCGTCTGCACTGTCAGCCCTGAACCAGCATCTGCACTGTCAGCCCTGAACCGGCGTCTCCACTGTCAGCCCTGAACCGGCGTCTCCACTGTCAGCCCTGAACCGGCATCTGCACTGTCAGCCCTGAACCAGCGTCTGCACTGTCAGCCCTGAACCTGTCAGCCCTGAACCAGCGTCTGCACTGTCAGCCCTGAACCGGCGTCTGCACTGTCAGCCCTGAACCAGCGTCTCCACTGTCAGCCCTGAACCAGCGTCTCCACTGTCAGCCCTGAACCAGCGTCTCCACTGTCAGCCCTGAACCTGTCAGCCCTGAACCTGTCAGCCCTGAACCGGCGCCTGCACTGTCAGCCCTGAACCTGTCAGCCCTGAACCGGCGTCTGCACTGTCAGCCCTGAACCAGCGTCTGCACTGTGAGCATGTTGATTCTGTTCTCATATAGGAATTTCATATGTGCTTTATGGCCTCCGGCACATAATCCACTTCGGGTCAGGGGGAATCATGGCTAACGCCGCTTTCATCAGGAAATGGAGAAACTTCTGGCTGCCGGGCGAGAAGCGCTTTATTTCACGGAGTTAGTGGAGCTTTGTGGTGTGTGTGTGTGTGTGTGTGTGTGTGTGTGTGTGTATGTGTGTGTGTGTGTGTGTGTGTGTGTGTGTGTGTGTTTCTCTCTTCCCACTACGTTCTCACCTCAAGCCCTGAGCAGCTGCTGTGAGGGTTCCCCCTCCAAGCCCTTCTAACAGCCGCCCACCCACACACCCAAAGCAGCCCGGCGTGTCAGCGCCGCCACGGCATGGTGAGGAAGCTAAGTGCTGTTCTGTACGGTTTCCCCTCCATCATGAAATCAACAAAAGCCCTCTCTGTCCTTGGAGAGATGTGAGTAACTCTGTGACTTTCACTCTCATTTCTGCCTTTTGAAATGAGGCCTCCGTCTATGTTTAGATTGGCTTTAATAAGCCATCTCTAAAGAACTTTCACACACACACACACACACACACACACACACACACACACACACACACACACACACACACACAGTCCTCCCCTGAGTGTCATGCACGGTGTGTTAAAGTCACCAGAAGGTTCGAGGAGGCTGCGATGATGATGTTGTTGGGGCAAAAGCTGTCTGTCTCCGGGGTGGTCTCCAGGCAACCGTCCCGGCAGCTCCCCACAGAGAGGTAATGACAGGGGGGCTGAGGGCCCGGCCTGGGCAGGGCCTCCCGTAAACACCGGGGAGGTGGCTGATGATGCTGCCGGAGCTGCTGCTGCTGCTGGCTGGAAGCTTGCAGGGTTGTTAGTGTGCCGCCAAGGCCTGTAAACTCAACCACATGGAGAGATAACACAGACCAGCACTGCAGGAGCCCAACACTCCTTCACTCTCCATAATAGGCTCTTCCTACCTTTGATTCCCATTTCAGCATCACTGTGTGTGTGTGTGTGTGTGTGTGTGTGTGTGTGTGTGTGTGTGTGTGTGTGTGTGTGTGTGCGTGTGCGTGTGCGTGTGCGTGTGGGTGTGCGTGTGCGTGTGCGTGTGGGTGTGTGTGGGTGTGGGTGTGTGTGTGTGTGTGTGTGTCAATGTGTGCCTGCAGTAATAGCTTTTTTTTTAAAGATAGCCCAATCATTTTTTGAGGGTGTCCAGCAAGTATCAGCTTGAATGAAAAACGGTTTCAAACACAATGCTTCTCATCCAAAGAGATCAACAGAAAGCAGCCTAGATAATGAGTTTTGGGAGCCTTTGAACAGCTCATTGAGAGTGGAGGAGCGAAGGAGCCGCGGCCCTGAGAGGATTGCGTTCGAGGCGCTCAGCGTTCCGCTTGTTTTTCCTCTTTGCGTTGATGCGGCAGATTGGATTCTCTTTGTTTTTCTCGCTGCCTAAAACAGCCGTTCGTTCGACGAGGGAACTCTCGAGGATTGCGCTGGCTAAAACGATATACCTTATGTCTCTGGTCGTGCCCATACTGTACCAGCACAGCAGAAAGTAACAAATTAGCCTTTATAGGAATAAAAAAGAACAGCGTAAGAAATGATGTTGATATGTGTTCTCGTGTCACAGCTGACATTAGATAGGAATAGCAGCAGAATAGTTGACCTTGTGAAGAATCTTCACCCTCATACATCCTCACCTGACCTCAAGCACAAATCCTTGCTCCCGTTACCGTGTGTCCTTGCCAGAACAGTTGAGTTGGGGTTACCGTGGCGACCCGGGCTTCTCTCTGAAAGTGGGTCAGGTTGTGTTCCTTTTAGCTCCAACCTCAGCAGCTTCTCCCCCCCTCCTGCTGCTCAGTGCTGTCCAAGGGAATCCTGACTTCCCTTGTCCTTGGTGAAGGCGAGAGGCTGAACTTAAAAATAGGACCCGTTGTTCTGAGAGCCCCATTCCTCTGCCTCTAGGTCTTTTCCTCTGCGGCTGCAGCAGAATACACCCGCTGTCTCTTTGCTGCAGTCCAGCCAGTCAGAATACACCCACTGTCTCTTTGCTGCAGTCCAGCCAGTCAGAATACACCCACTGTCTCCTTGCTGCAGTCCAGCCAGTCAGAATACACCCGCTGTCTCCTTGCTGCAGTCCAGTCAGTCAGAATACACCCGCTGTCTCCTTGCTGCAGTCCAGTCAGTCAGAATACACCCGCTGTCTCCTTGCTGCAGTCCAGCCAGTCAGAATACACCCGCTGTCTCCTTGCTGCAGTCCAGCCAGTCAGAATACACCCGCTGTCTCCTTGCTGCAGTCCAGCCAGTCAGAATACACCCACTGTCTCCTTGCTGCAGTCCAGCCAGTCAGAATACACCCACTGTCTCCTTGCTGCAGTCCAGCCAGTCAGAATACACCCACTGTCTCCTTGCTGCAGTCCAGCCAGTCAGAATACACCCACTGTCTCCTTGCTGCAGTCCAGTCAGTCAGAATACACCCGCTGTCTCTTTGCTGCAGTCCAGCCAGTCAGAATACACCCGCTGTCTCTTTGCTGCAGTCCAGCCAGTCAGAATACATCCGCTGTCTCCTTGCTGCAGTCCAGCCAGTCAGAATACACCCACTCCAGAAAGACCCTGAGAGCATTGAGATCCACCCTCTTCTCGAGCTGTGCCTGCTCCCAGGTCACCAGGGCCGGGTCAGCGCCGTGGTCCAGCAGCAGCTGGACGAAGGCCGTGTTGCACCTGTTCTGCAGCACCTTATCCAGCAGGCAAGAAGCCACCCGCTGTTGTCCCTGCTGCAGTCCGGCCAGTCAGTCTCTCCGGGCAAACACAGGGTCACCTTTACCCACAGCTCTTCTGCTAAATGGGAACCATCTGCCCCTCCCTTACACTCTACATTCACACACACGCGCGCACACACACGCACACGCACACACACACGCATACACACGCACACGCGCATGCGCACACGCACACGCACACGCACACACACGCGCACACACACACACACACACACACACACACACACACACACACACACACACACACACACACACACACACTTCCTCTCCTTGCCTCGCCTGCACAGCATGTCCTACATTTGTCTCCACTACTGGGAGAAAAAGCAACCAGCAGCAATACAGAGAATCCAACCAGTATGTGGTAGCTCTTATTTATTCTTTAGCTCTGACCAGCAGCTGCTCTATTGTGCTCTATTTACACATGGCTTTTAAATGTGATCTGTATCCGGATAAGTTGACGTTACTGTATCTGGATAAGGACAGATTCATCCTAATGCAAGGTGTAAATGCATCAGGATCAGGATGTGATCAGAACCTGAACCAGTGACCACATCTGGAGGTAGTCTAGCTCACATTGTGTTCAGATCTCTTACACCCCATTTACACCTGGTTTTAAATACAACCATTATCCTCCAGACAACGTATCTGGATACAGGTCGCATTTAAAAGCCAGTTGTGTAAATGGGTCGGTCGATTGGCCGCTCAGTCCACAAAAATGTCCCCACCCTTTGGCGGCCACAGTTTTGGCCATTGGAGGCTGAAATTCGGCATGGAGGTCAAGCGTGTGTGTGTGTTCATGCCAATTGGCTAAAAAGGGGCGGTTGGAGGGGCCAAATTTTCCAAAATGCAGGGAGGCAGAGGCAGAGTAAGGCGGCTCCTGCACATGCCATCCTGCATTTCGGAAATTTACGTGGGGTGCGTGTGTGTGCGTGTGCGTGTGCGTGTGCGTGTGCGTGTGTATCGGGTGTGTGCTTGTTTTTAAAGAGAAGCGGTTGTAAGGACACAGGATATAGACACAGTGAAGATGATTTAGGCTGACTGGGAGTATAACAGACCAGATGGAGAGATAGCACTAAATGCTAATTTAACCACAGGCACAGGCTGGCCTGAGTGAGCCCTAACCGGCAATAGGAAGGATTCGGTGATAGGATTTAAAAGGTAGTGTTAAAGCAGAGAGAGTCTCGGGGCACAGTCATGTAGTATGGTGGTCACCCACGGACACGTCACGCTGTACCATAAGCTTCCAGAGGGGGGAGAGGAAAGATAGGTGGGTGCAGCGATGCCACTCAGAGTGGGTTTGCCAGCCTCTCGGCCAGACAGAAGGAGATCAGGCTCACAGGGGGTTATTTATAGAGATGAGTGGGCCTGCACGGCAGGAGGCAGGCGTGGAATGTGTCAGAGACAAGATGTATCATTGATCCAAGCCTGCTTACAGACGCCTTCTTATTTCTGCCCAAACGCCAAGCGGAGCCGCGGGTTCGCCAGCCTCTTTATGAAAGCATCACGCCGCGAGCGTAATAGTAATCTGCCCGTGCTCAACTTCCCACTCAGGCTCCTCTCTGCACCGACACAGGTGGCTGGATCCTCTCTGCACCTACACAGGTGGCTGGACTTGACTGAACGCTTGCCAATTATAGATCCCCCTCTCCTCTTCTTCACAGCTAAATAGCTTCTCAGCTGTGGCCTACGCACTGCTCACAAACACAGAGGCTGTTTAAAATACACACATGGTGGGCGGTTGGCGAGTGGGTATACTACACATCGGCGGCGTGCATGTGTGTGTGTGTGCGTGTGTGTGCGTGTGTGTGTGTGTGTGTGTGTGTGTGTGTGTGTACAGAGGAGGGGAGACTCTATTGGCATTGTGTCAGGTAGGCGTTGATTGCACAGCTCAATGTGTCCCCTTGTGTATTTCCTCCACCATATTAGACAATGACCTTAAAAGAATCAGATGGAGAGAAATGAGGAATCACTATCAAGGACAGGCTATGGCTGTGTGTGTGTGTGTGTGTGTGTGGGGGGGGGGGGGGGGGGTCAAAGCTGTGTGGGGGTGTTTGAGAGGTGGAGAGAGGAGGAGGAGAGGAGAGGTGGAGAGAGGAGGAGAGGAGAGGTGGAGAGAGGAGAAGTGGAGAGAGTAGGAGGAGAGGAGAGGAGGAGAGGTGGAGAGAGGAGGAGAAGAGAGGTGGAGAGGAGAGGAGGAGAGGTGGAGAGGAGAGGAGGAGAGGTGGAGAGAGGAGGAGAGGAGCAGAAGAGAGGTGGAGAGGAGAGGAGGAGAGAGGAGGAGGAGGGGGGGGCAGTGAAGCAGAGGTGTCCCGTACTGCAGCAGTGGCACAGCTCTCTGGTGGCAGCAGGCAGGGGCACCTCTCTCCTCTCTCCTCTCTCCTCTCTCCTCTCTCCTCTCTCCTCTCTCCTCTCTCCTCTCTCCTCTCTCCTCTCCCTCTCCTCCGTCAGCTGCATTGCAGACGGCAGTGAAGGTGATCCCAGTGATGGACTGAACGTATTGAGGACGCCGGGGCAGCCAGGCAGAGAGGCGCTTGAACAAGCTCGGGGAAACTCGGCCCATAATGTGTTTTATTTATAGCCGGAGAACCTTCATCACGCAGACGCAAACCGGAGCGTGATGTTTCTGGGGCTCGGAAGAAGAACACAGAGTTGGCTTCCTTTCCATTGCTCAGATAGCATCTCTGCTCTTTTCTCTTTGGAATCATCTGGCAGGCTGTCATCTCACATGAAAGCCTTATCTCAGAGGTGGAGGCTAAATGCCACAGGGACTGACGGGCTGACATTCTGCTGCTCATCAGTCTCCTGTTCCTCATCTGCCTGTTTGTGATAAACACGTCAGTCTCAGCGACACTGCTGCACCCAATTAACGGCTGTATCTGGTCAAGGCGTCAGACCCCCGCAACCCCCCCCACCCACCCCACCCACCCGTGTTGAAAGTGGATCAGAGAGAGGCCACATCTGGTAGCATCTCACAGAGCCACCGCAGCATCCGCATTTCCCGTACAGAGTGAGCTATAGTCGTCGAGCGTCTGTGGCAGACATTGAGAGGAAACAGGAGAGGATGTCCGACATTCCCACATCCTGTGTGTGTGTGTGTGTGTGTGTGTGTGTGTGTGACTGTGACCGTGTGTGTGTGTGTGTGTGTGTGTGTGTGACTGTGTGTGTGTGTATGTGTGTGTGCGTGTGTGTGTGTGTGTGACTGTGTATGTGTGTGTGACTGTGACTGTGTGTATGTGTGTGTGCGTGTGTGTGTGTGCGTGCGTGCCTGCGTGCGTGCCCAAACAAATTCCTCTGGCCTCCTCTCTCCCTGCACCCGAGGCCCAGGCAGACGATTCATTGTCAAAACAGCTGCCTCTGTCGGAGGCTATTGAGGCGGTGATAGATCAGCGTACAGCGCACCACTAGCCCGGCCTTAAGTCTTCAATCGCTTCTCTTTATTGCTGCTGTGCGACGGGATGGAGAGAGTCAGAAAGAAAGCAAAAGAAAGAGAGAGGGAGAGCAGTAAAGCGAAAGAGAGTGACGGAGAGAAAGAGAAAACAATGAGTGCAAACAATAGCGAGAGGACAAGCAATAGACAGAGAGAGGAGGCTACTGATGACAAGACACAGGTGGCATTGCACCAGTGTCAACTCGAGTTGGGCAAACATGCTTTCATGTCACACACACACACACACACACACACACACACACCCCTCCGTCCACATCCTTGGCAAACAGAGCCAAGATCCGGCGCCTCTGCTGAAAACCATCTGGGCAAATGAAGAAAACATTGTGACAGTGAATGTATAGGAATGCTAAGTCTCTGAGATGAGACCATGCTGTTCATCAGAGGCATGTTAATCTGTATCTGAGATGAGACCATGCTGTTCATCAGAGTCATGTTAATCTGTATCTGAGATGAGACCATGCTGTTCATCAGAGGCATGTTAATCTGTATCTGAGATGAGACCATGCTGTTCATCAGAGTCATGTTAATCTGTATCAGAGATGAGACCATGCTGTTCATCAGAGTCATGTTAATCTGTATCTGAGATTATACCATGCTGTTCATCAGAGTCATGTTAATCTGTATCTGAGATCAGACCATGCTGTTCATCAGAGTCATGTTAATCTGTATCTGAGATCAGACCATGCTGTTCATCAGAGGCATGTTAATCTGTATCTGAGATGAGACCATGCTGTTCATCAGAGGCATGTTCATCTGTATCTGAGATGAGACCATGCTGTTCATCAGAGGCATGTTAATCTGTATCTGAGATGAGACCATGCTGTTTATCAGAGGCATGTTAATCTGTATCTGAGATGAGACCATGCTGTTCATCAGAGTCATGTTAATCTGTATCTGAGATGAGACCATGCTGTTCATCAGAGGCATGTTAATCTGTATCAGAGATGAGACCATGCTGTTCATCAGAGTCATGTTAATCTGTATCTGAGATTATACCATGCTGTTCATCAGAGTCACGTTAATCTGTATCTGAGATGAGACCATGCTGTTCATCAGAGTCATGTTAATCTGTATCTGAGATGAGACCATGCTGTTCATCAGAGTCATGTTAATCTGTATCAGAGATGAGACCATGCTGTTCATCAGAGTCATGTTAATCTGTATCTGAGATTATACCATGCTGTTCATCAGAGTCATGTTAATCTGTATCTGAGATCAGACCATGCTGTTCATCAGAGTCATGTTAATCTGTATCTGAGATCAGACCATGCTGTTCATCAGAGGCATGTTAATCTGTATCTGAGATGAGACCATGCTGTTCATCAGAGGCATGTTCATCTGCATCTGAGATGAGACCATGCTGTTCATCAGAGGCATGTTAATCTGTATCTGAGATGAGACCATGCTGTTTATCAGAGGCATGTTAATCTGTATCTGAGATGAGACCATGCTGTTCATCAGAGTCATGTTAATCTGTATCTGAGATGAGACCATGCTGTTCATCAGAGGCATGTTAATCTGTATCAGAGATGAGACCATGCTGTCCATCAGAGTCATGTTAATCTGTATCTGAGATGAGACCATGCTGTTTATCAGAGGCATGTTAATCTGTATCTGAGATGAGACCATGCTGTTCATCAGAGTCATGTTAATCTGTATCTGAGATGAGACCATGCTGTTCATCAGAGGCATGTTAATCTGTATCTGAGATGAGACCATGCTGTTTATCAGAGGCATGTTCATCTGTATCTGAGATGAGACCATGCTGTTCATCAGAGGCATGTTAATCTGTATCTGAGATGAGACCATGCTGTTTATCAGAGGCATGTTAATCTGTATCTGAGATGAGACCATGCTGTTCATCAGAGTCATGTTAATCTGTATCTGAGATGAGACCATGCTGTTCATCAGAGGCATGTTAATCTGTATCAGAGATGAGACCATGCTGTCCATCAGAGTCATGTTAATCTGTATCTGAGATGAGACCATGCTGTTTATCAGAGGCATGTTAATCTGTATCTGAGATGAGACCATGCTGTTCATCAGAGTCATGTTAATCTGTATCTGAGATGAGACCATGCTGTTCATCAGAGGCATGTTAATCTGTATCTGAGATGAGACCATGCTGTTTATCAGAGGCATGTTAATCTGTATCTGAGATGAGACCATGCTGTTCATCAGTCACGTTAATCTGTATCTGAGATGAGACCATGCTGTTCATCAGAGTCACGTTAATCTCTCAAGACAGACTTTGGAATAGTTCTCTCTCATTAAACCTCAATTTTGGTGGTGATTTGACTTGAATTGAATGGTCCTCTACAGGCCGAGCAATGCTGAAACCTCAAAACATATTGTATGATCTAAGAAATTCAGGGTGGTCAATCTAACACTGAGTTTATTTGTCTTCAAGTTGCACTAGGCAAGACTTTCATGTCAAAAAAAATACACCCAGCTAAAATCACAAAGTGTGCTTCTAAAAGAGAAGAGAAGAGCCGTAGTTTCAACCTATATTTTCCCAAAATGTCTGGTATTGTGTCTGAGGAAGGGCAGGGTGCTGCCCGAAACGTTACCTTTTTTTAATGGTGTAAAATAAATACACTCAACTTGGAGCCATTGCAGTGTGCGAGCTTTCCTTTGTCTCTCATCAGTCTCTACCTTGAACACTGCACCTGCCCTATTCAGGTTTTGGATGTGCATGTCTCTACTTTTTCTCATGGTATTGTGTCTGACCTCTTCTCCGCCCACAGGAAGTGACCAATTGAAACATCAGTGAAGGTTCCGTTCCGTCCAGAAGAAGCTGGACTCACCACTGTTACAGCTTTGAGCTCATTGTTTTGGTCAAGTGATCGCAGAGTGCTGTGTTTTTCACATGCTGGTGAAGCGCCACACATACATTTTTAGATGGATTGGAGGTGGTTTTATTCGACTAGGAATGAATGGGCACAGATTGTAGTAGATTGAATTGGCACAAACAGTGACAGAGGGGTGATACAGTGATAGAGAACATGGGCTGATCAAATAACCTTCAGTCATCCTGCGCTAAAACCAAACATGGCAGAGAGAACTACCGACTGGGGCGTCTGGGTAATGTAGAGGTAAAAGCATTCGCCTACAACCGCAAAGACCTGGGTTCAATTCCTGGTAGCGGTACTTCCAGCGTGGTCAGACGTTCCTACAGACACAATTGGCCGTGTCTGTGGGTGGGAAGCCGGTGGGGGTATGTGTCATGGTCACTGCAGTAGCAAACCTCTGTTGGAGGGGGAGGGGAACTGGGGGGAATAGCGTGATCCTCCCAGGCGCCACATCCTGCCGGTGAAACACCTCGCTGTCAGGTGAAAAGACGCGGCTGGCGACTGCACATGTATTGGAGGAAGCTTGTGCTAGTCTACGGCTCTCCCCAGATCGGGGGACATGACTGTACAGACACTCACAGACAGTGAGGGACATGACTGGACAGACACTCACAGACAGTGAGGGACATGACTGGACAGACACTCACAGACAGTGAGGGACATGACTGGACAGACACTAACAGACAGTGAGGGACATGACTGGACAGACACTAACAGACAGTGAGGGACATGACTGGACAGACACTCACAGACAGTGAGGGACATGACTGGACAGACACTCACAGACAGTGAGGGACATGACTGGACAGACACTCACAGACAGTGAGGGGCATGACTGGACAGACACTCACAGACAGTGAGGGACATGACTGGACAGACACTCACAGACAGTGAGGGACATGACTGGCGGCAGACAGATAAGACGGAGAGTTGACCGAGAGGAAATCCTCAACACGGACATGACTTGACCCTGTGTGACATCCTCTCACGCGCACACACACAAACACGCGCGCACGCACGCGCTCCACTCGCATGCGAGAGCGCGTGCACAGAAAACGCACGCTCATACGCATACACAAACCTCACCTGAACGCAGCCTTTGAAAGTGCAGGAAATAATTGGCCCCATTGGAGATGCATTGGCAATGGGAAGTAGAGGGGGAAGGCAACTGATGGAAAACGAGGGCAGTGCGATAGAGCAGCCACAGGAGACCCTGTGTGTGTGTGTGTGTGTGTGTGTGTGTGTGTGTGTGTGTGTGTGTGTGTGTGGGTGTGTGTGTGTGTGTGTGTGTGTGTGTGTGTGTGTGTGTGCATGCGTGTGTAAAGCGTGCACTGAATTCAGATAGGTGCGATATGATTTATGACCACATCATCCGCCTCCTCCAGAAGCGAGCCCTGTACAATGCATTGAATGGTTTGATGATGGACAGTGAAAATGAACGGGCCCTTTCACACAGGCGAGCGTGTGGTAACGGACCTATCTGAAACGGCCCACGGTCCTCGGCGCTGTTTGCTTTGGTTCCACAGCTCGATAGCATTGACCTCCATTCTCTCCACGGCCCGCTAATTACTGGATTGCTTGGTGCACTCTGGCTCGTTCAAAGTTCTCTGGGGGATTTCCTCTCATTATGGGAGCATGGAAACAGTGTTAACAACAGAACTGGGCCTTTATTTCAGAGGCACACACAGCGCTGTGCACAAAGGACCACCTGGGTAAAACAAAATCAATTTCATCCATTGCACAAGACACACACACAAGACACGCATTCTCAAATTCTCTCTTAAATCTTCCTATTCACACATGTCCGTGTTCTGCATCATTCTTGTGATACCCCCCCGCATTCAGTTGGCAACCCTACGTGAAATAGTTGATCAGAATCCGAATTATTTGATCAGAATTCTTTTATTTGCCAAGGTATGTTTTCACATACTAGGAAATCGTCTTGGTGTGGTGGGTGCTCACGTAACATTGATAATAACAAATATACGAGACATAACAAATAAGATATGGAGAATCTAAAGAGATCAAATATTATAAAAGGATTGCGATATTAACATATGCAGAGAATATTAACAGATATACCGTATTAACAGATATATAAACAGTCTTGACAGCTAGGTGAGGTAGCCTAAGTTTACAAAATATGTACAGTGTCAGGGTGCATCAAAGGTAGCAGCAGTAACTGAGCTTTGTGTCGACATGTTTTTGCAGAGAATTGACAGAGTAACAATATGTACACTGATAAGGTGCATGATACTATAGAGATAACAGAGTAATACAATATGTACACTGATAAGGTGCATGATACTATAGAGATAACAGAGTAATACAATATGTACACTGATAAGGTGCATGATACTATAGAGATAACAGAGTAATACAATATGTACACTGATAAGGTGCATGATACTAGTAGCAGTAATGAGATAACAGAGTAACACAATATGTACAGTGAAATAAAATATGAGAACTTGTGATGGCCAGCATTTCTAGTTTTGCCCAGGGTGCCTGGTTGGCACTGTACTCAATACTCACACACACACACACACACACACACACACACACACACACACACACACACACAAACACACACACACACACACACACACATACACTCATCGGTCCCATCCCGCGGGGTGGAGTCTGTTAGTGTGAATGACGCTCGCCTTAAGCCCTGTGTGGCAGGATTCAGATGTCAGTCTGTGGAAGCAGCTTGGATGTGGGCAGGAGGCAGTTTGGTTCCTTGGAATTGCGCGGGTGGAGGAGGGGGGTTGGATCTGATGATGCCCTCCCACCCACCTCCACCATGTGGACCAGGCCTCACTGAGCTGTGAAATCTTCTGAGGCCAATCCGAGCTTCTCGGCTCTTCGAGTGCAATGCCTCCACGCTGTGTTACACATGACTAGTTGCAACTCATATTTACTTGTGGATATTCCACGTGGAACTTGTGTGTAACTTACACTCCTGAAGTTGGCAATTGCAAAGTCAATTGCAAAGTCAAAGTTCTTGGCTGTGAATGATCGCGGGAAATCAAATCGTATTTTCCTGTCATCCTTCTGCTTGATAAAGTCATAATAAGGGGAATGGGAAAGTAAACTCATCTCCCATTTACATCATCAGCTGAGAGGACGACTGCTATTCGGTTGAAAATCTCCAAATTGATCATTTCACGGGGAGATAACCCAAGAATCTACTTTTTTCATTGGTGGCTGTGCTATTATTATTGAAATTAATATTGGATAGTGGTTAATTACACTACTTCTTACTGGGAAAAGTGGTAATATTACTGTACCACAGTGCTGAGGTTTGCGTTACCATTCAGACGCTGCCTGTGGTTGTGTGTCTGTGCGCATGTTTAATGTAGGTTAGCCGTGAGGGACTAGTTGTCTGTCAGGTTGTGTGTGTGTGTGTGTGTGTGTGTGTGTGTGTGTGTGTGTGTGTGTGTGTGTGTGTGTGTGTGTGTGTGTGTGTGTGTGTGTGTGTGTGTGTGTGTGTGTGTGTGTGTGTGTGTGTGTGTGTGTGTGTGTGTGTGTGTGTGTGTGGACGTCCGTGCGATAATCCCCTGTCACACGCAGGCCTGCACGTCACACACAGAGCGTGACTCACAGCGTGGAGAGGAACGTCATCAACAGGGCCCCGCTCTGTCAGCTTCTCCGCCCATTACCCACGCTCCCCTGGTGCCTTATCCGCCCATCCACGCAGATCTCATCGTAGCTCTGTGGGTGAGAGGAACCGAGCCGTGTCCGACTACTTCCTGTTCCTGCGGGGCCGTTTTACGGTCAGGATAAGAGTCGGGGAAGGCGTACTCGTGGCAGGCAGCCATGAGGCCTAGAATAGAGCAGATGAGGGGGTGGGTGGGTTGGGGGACTTTGGTGTGATGAGGGGGGAGGGAGGAGGGCATGGCAATGAATGGAGCAGTATGTCCACAGTCCCACAGGAAGAGATAGCCAACCCTCTGGGGGGGAGGCGGGACTCATCCTCTGTGTGTTGAATAGCAGCGCTGCTCTGATCGTTTTTACATTTGACAGCCCGGTGGCTCAGACACACACCCGCATACTGTAGGCCCTCCACTGCCCCTTTTGAGCTACCATGTTGTATTGTGAGTGTGTGACGCAGCGTGGAGCTGTTTGAGCTACCATGTTGTATTGTGAGTGTGTGACGCAGCGTGGAGCTGTTTGAGCTACCATGTTGTATTGTGAGTGTGTGACGCAGCGTGGAGCTGTTTGAGCTACCATGTTGTATTGTGAGTGTGTGACGCAGCGTGGAGCTGTTTGAGCTACCATGTTGTATTGTGAGTGTGTAACGCAGCGTGGAGCTGTTTGAGTGAGCTACCATGTTGTATTGTGAGTGTGTGACGCAGCGTGGAGCTGTTTGAGCTACCATGTTGTATTGTGAGTGTGTGACGCAGCGTGGAGCTGTTTGAGCTACCATGTTGTATTGTGAGTGTGTGACGCAGCGTGGAGCTGTTTGAGCTACCATGTTGTATTGTGAGAGTGTGACGCAGCGTGGAGCTGTTTGAGTGAGCTACCATGTTGTATTGTGAGTGTGTGACAGCAGCGTGGAGCTGTTTGAGTGAGCTACCATGTTGTATTGTGAGTGTGTGACAGCAGCGTGGAGCTGTTTGAGCTACCATGTTGTATTGTGAGAGTGTGACGCAGCGTGGAGCTGTTTGAGTGAGCTACCATGTTGTATTGTGAGTGTGTGACAGCAGCGTGGAGCTGTTTGAGTGAGCTACCATGTTGTATTGTGAGTGTGTGACAGCAGCGTGGAGCTGTTTGAGCTACCATGTTGTATTGTGAGTGTGTGACGCAGCGTGGAGCTGTTTGAGTGAGCTACCATGTTGTATTGTGAGTGTGTGACAGCAGCGTGGAGCTGTTTGAGCTACCATGTTGTATTGTGAGAGTGTGACGGCAGCGTGGAGCTGTTTGAGCTACCATGTTGTATTGTGAGTGTGTGACGGCAGCGTGGAGCTGTTTGAGCTACCATGTTGTATTGTGAGTGTGTGACAGCAGCGTGGAGCTGTTTGAGCTACCATGTTGTATTGTGAGTGTGTGACGCAGCGTGGAGCTGTTTGAGTGAGCTACCATGTTGTATTGTGAGTGTGTGACAGCAGCGTGGAGCTGTTTGAGCTACCATGTTGTATTGTGAGAGTGTGACGGCAGCGTGGAGCTGTTTGAGCTACCATGTTGTATTGTGAGAGTGTGACGGCAGCGTGGAGCTGTTTGAGCTACCATGTTGTATTGTGAGTGTGTGACGCAGCGTGGATCTGTTTATGCGACCGTGAAAGCAGACGGAGTGAGAGGCACTTTGGCTCACGCTCCCTAACACGACAAGAGGTCAGGAAATGGGGGGAAGCCCTCGGGGGTGTCTGTTCTGTTGGGGTGCTGGTGATCCACACACACACACTCACATCACACACACACACACACACACACACACACACACACACACACACACACACACACTCACATCACACACACACACACACACACACACACACACACACACACACACACACACACACACACACACGAGGTCTCAGTAGACACCAGTCCTCCTGATAGTGCTGCATTCCTGGGTGTACAACAGACTAGGGGAGGAAAGGATGGCTGGAGATCTGGAAGCAAACCAGGCGTATGGGTTTTAGAGCTGTTAAAACTGTTGGTAGGCTATTAATGAAGATATATACTCATTTATCCCATTTACCCAGCTATCCCTCAAAAATGATATACAGATACATTTAGGGCTGAAAGGTACTGACAAAAAAAAATCAAATTGTGATTATTTGACAGAATATTGCAAGAGCTCTACTTACAGTCCCGCTTTAAATAGAGCCATCATGTTGGCATGCTCCATTCATGTGGTCTAACAGGCAACCTGAGGGCGTGTGCTGCACTAATTGCCTCCCTGGAGTTAAGTTCCCGCCCCGTGCCGTCACGGGCCGCAGCGCGGGGTGTGACAGCGCTGACGGCGTGTGACAGCGCTGACGGGAGGAGAGTGAGCGTGACACACCGCTGCCCTTCACAGGACGCCCCACAGCCTGCTCGTCCCCATCAGCTTCACTCAGAACACCAGGGAGGCTTCGACCCCGCCCGGGGCAGCCCGCACCACCGCACAATGGGTGTGTGTGTGTGTAGGGGGGGGGGGGGGGCGGGTACCCTTCTACATATATCACTGCGGCAACAGGCAGTCAAACACACACATACACACACACACACACACAGAAGAACTGACATCCCAGGCTGAGCAAATGGTGAGTGTGTGTGACAGGACTGGTCGATCAGGGAGCTGCTGTGTGTAGCCAAGAGAGAGATAGAAACTAAAAAAAGTTTAAATAATTCAGGACGGAGTGTGAGAGGAAAGGAAAAAGAACGACTATGCTAAACGCTCGATGAAGACTGATAATGACTTGTTCGCCCCGCCACCCCCCCAACCTTTCTCACTTATGCATACCCCCCAGGACCTATATCATTGACCAGTCAGATGATAAATCTTCAACTGGAGGTCACCATCCATGCTATTTAAAATCAATGAGTAGGATTTGGGTTCAGCAGTGATGGAAATGTTCTGCAGAAGACTCCACTCCACAGACGCACACACACACACACACACACACACACACACACACACACACACACACACACACCTCGTGCCTGCTTGGTTTTGATTGAGGGGCCAGATCTAAGGGTAACAGCTTGCTGTCCTGCCCGGCTCTCCGGCTAATTATAACAGCAGGCTAATGAACTGCAAGATTACCCTCATGCCCTTTGACCTTCTGGCCACAGCACTTCCCCAAAGAAGGCCTGGAAACAATCAGACCTGACCAGAGCCCCTCCTGCTATCTCCCCCCCCCCCCCCTTCCACTCTGCTTTCTGTCTCTCAGAGCTTGCTACACATATCCCCAACACCCTGGCCAGCAAAGATCTCCATCTGGTCGATTCAGTAAACAGCTCCAGAAGAGCAAAATGGAGGAAATGCTGACTCGTTATTTTGGTGTTTTTGGTTTTGGAAAAGAAATAGACTTTCTGACCTCGGGCGAAGCTGTTGACTGTAGTTTTCTGTCACCGGAGGCAAAAAGAGCGGGAACTGGCGGCAAGGGAGATTAAAGAGCACAGGATGGGGGTTGAAATGGGATCTCAAGATGATGGCCTCCAGATGCATCACTATCTATATAAGCACGAGGGTAGGCCGGGGGAAGGATGAGGAAACAGGAGTGGAGGGAGTGGCAGTAGGAGTGGGCGGTGATGCCGTGGTCCGATGTGGCTCTTGCTGTGTGAAGTGGTCGACACGTTCCCTTTACTAGAGAGCTGGAACAGTGCTCTCCTCCAGCTGAACCAACAGACCTCACCCCACCCTCCTTAGCCTCCTGCTCTTGGAGATGGCTTATGATTGACCATGTGGCCACAGTTCTTGGCACCAGCTCACACAACAACTGCATGCCAACGTCAAGTGCTTCTTGAAGGGGAGAAAATACATGCTTGCATGTATGGCCGACTTTTTTAACTGCTCCATGACGTGCCCTGGTGAAGTTCTCACCTGTTCTGTCAGTGACTCCAGGCTGTATTTTATCACCTCGAGCCTTTTGACTTGGGTGGTCTCAGCACCACTGGGCGTGAGAGCCCTGAAAACACTCTAGAGAATGTCCTTCCTGTGTAACTCTATTCAAAGTTATTCTAGTTTTCGGTTGTGCAGCATTATTAAATGGGCCTTTGAGGAATTACAAATGTGTGCATGGGGGATGAGGGTATTCAGTGCTTATGTCGAGCGGAGAGACGAGATGGAGGTCATCAAACAAGGGCAAAGCCGCAGAGCCATGATTGTGTCATTTCCGCGGCTTTGCGTCAAGTGCGCTCATTAATGGAGATGAGGTGTCGGCCCTCATCAGCCTGTGGCCGTCAGGTGGAAGAAGATGGATGGCCCCGAGGTGCTTCACTGTGGCTGGAGCTCAAGCATGCTCTGGGGAGATCCATCACACCTGTATAGGCACTAGGCAGCCATTGTGCTGTGGGGAAGACATGCACAATTGTCCACAACCCCAGGACCCGCTGCCTCCCTCCCTGGCTGTATTCAAATACAAAAAGGCCTTAAAGACATGGGGGGTGGGGGTTGGGGGAGGAGTTGAGACTAATTGGCTTTGCTTATATTGACGTGTCAGTGTCACCGGGTTTCTCCCATCGACCGTCTAAAAAACCTGTGACCTGTGACGTCACCCATTGGCTTTTGGACTCCCGTGTTGAAGACATACAAGTGTGGCTATCGCCATCTTGGCGTTCTTGCGCGACTCCCGTGAGATGGCACCAGATTAGAGGTTTCCCAGAGCCGCAGCGTGAATGGCAAGCTGCACGATCACTGGACAGGCGACCTGTCAATCATGGCAAGAACACCATTAATAGTCTTTTCTATGCTAACATGCTTAATCCTGTTGTAAATTCAAGCATTTTAACATGGGGGTGAACGGGGAATGACTCCCTTTTGGAGCCAGCCTCAAGTGGCCATTCAAGGAACTTACAGCTTTTCCTCTGTAAAAGCCTGAGCTTGCCGCCTGTTATTGCGTCTCACAAAGATAATTTGTCTTCTGACTTGTCTTCTTGTCTTAATATAACAGTAATTTGTGGATCAGTTTAAGTTCATATTTAAAATTAACTAATGTACTATACTGTCTGGTATGCATTTTCCAAGTCCAAACCAGGCCAGCTGCACCCAGGCTTGAGCTAACCACAGTCCTGTGTGGAAGTAGGGCAGAACTGTCTGTCTGTTCTGTAGCAGCTAGGTTCTCTTGACTTGCAAGCAGCTAACGTTCAGCCTTGGCATAGCAGGTGGTGTGTGCAGCATCTGTTTTACTCCTTTCACGTAGTCAAGTTAGAGTTGAGAGAGACGCTCTCCTCAGTGCTGCTGGAATCTGCTGGCAAGAAATGCATGTATTTACTGTAGACGAGGTTGCCCACGGGATGAATATTTAACTAAATCTCGTTTGCAGTTATAAGGTAATGTGAGACTCTTTAAGGCTAACTTGAGATTTGAGCCAAGCTGAAATCGTATACAGTTTCATACCCTATCATTACAGCAAGCACTGCTCTTTTAAAAAGAAACAGTCCTCATGTGGCATCCATTATATTACGATTTGTCTTGAGGGAAAACCACAGAAGTTATACTGTCTTCACATGATGTTATGCAATGTGAACTATGAATGGAATAATTAGACAAGGAATTATGCAGGTTAAACAGGCATGGGATTATCTCAGAGGCTAATGTCTTCATCTGACATACAATGGGCTGCTTTGAATCTATTTATAATGAGTGATTGCCCCGCCCACAATTTAATAATCAAATGTCAAAGCAAGCGCATCATGGGGCCCATCTCACTGCGTCCTGGCTCTGTAAAGAGGGGCCCCAGCATGTTGGCTGGCCCCAGGGGAGAGGAGAAGATTCCTGCCAAGCAGTTGATAACTGGCTGTTTGGTGGCAGGTGGTTAATAATCTGTTCAGCAGTTCACCACTGGGGGAGGTAAATCATCTCCATCTTTCCCTTTCAGCAGCATGACAGCCTGTGTTTAGTTTTAGGATTTTTTTCACACATAGATCACGGTGATGAAGGGCCATCTCTGCACTTTGTCACATTCTTTGCCTCTCCAGTGTCTGTAATAATAGGCTCCACACTGCTGTATCCTGAATTCAGACACAAAGTGTAACCATCAAATCTTTCTCTACCCCCCCCCCCCCCCCCCTTCTCTTTCCAGGATGTCTCCAAGCAGAGGCAGGTGAGGAAGAAGACGGTTTCCTTCAGCTCCATGCCGAGTGACCGCACTATTAACAGCACGGCTGCCTGCATGGCCTTCATGATGGAGGGCTGTGAGATGAAGAAGGTGCGCTCCAACTCACGCATGTACAACCGCTACTTCTTGCTGGACCCAGACATGCACTGGCTGCGCTGGGAGCCGTCCAAGAAGGATTCAGAGAAGGCCAAACTGGAGATCAAGAGCATTAAGGAGGTCCGTCTGGGGAAGAAGACACCAGTGCTGCGCAGCAATGGCCTCTCTGATCAGTTCCCTGATGAATGCGCCTTCTCTATCATCTATGGGGATAACTATGAGTCCTTAGATTTGGTGGCCACTACAGCAGATGTAGTCTGCAGCTGGGTGATGGGCCTGAGGTACTTGGTGTCCTATGGCCGGCATACTGTGGACATGATGGAGCCCAGCCAGCCCAGCCTGCGAACTTCGTGGATTGGCTCAGTGTTTGACCTGGCAGATATGGAGAAGGAGGGACACATAGACCTGTTCAGGGCCACCCAGATCATTAAAGGGCTCAATCCAGGAATGAAAGAGTCCAGGATTGAGCTGAAGTTCAAGGAGCTCCAGAAGGCCAAAGACCAATACGGAGAGGGCATTAACATGGACACATTTGTGGAAGCCTACTGTGAGCTCTGCACACGGCCAGAGATCTTCTTCCTCTTGGTGCAGTTCTCCAGTAACAAGGAATATTTGGACAGTAAAGATCTAATGCTGTTTGTAGAGGTGGAGCAGGGTGTGGAGGGTGTGACAGAGGACATGTGCAGGGATATCGTTCAGAAATTTGAGCCATCTGCCGAAGGCAGGGAGCGGAGCTACCTCTCCATTGATGGCTTCACACACTACCTCCTCTCCTCCGAGTGCCACATCTTCGACCCCCAGCACAAACGTGTGTGCCAGGACATGACCCAGCCCCTGTCCCATTACTACATCAACTCCTCACACAATGCCTCCCTCCTGGAAGACCACTTCTGGGGCTCCTCAGACATCAGCAGCTACATCCGAGCTCTGAGGATGGGCTGTCGTAGCCTTGAGGTCATCGTGTGGGACGGCCCAGATAATGAGCCAGTGGTGTATGTAGGCAGTTCTGTAGCCTCGCAGCTAGCTTTCTCTAAGGTCCTGGACATTATAAACCAATATGCTTTTGAGAGCTCTGAGTATCCCCTGATCCTCTGCTTGGTAACCCACTGCTGCATCCCCCAGCAGAGGGTCATGGCCCAGCACATGAAGAAGATTGTTGGGGACAAGCTGTATGTTGAACCCCCCAACAAGGAAGAACACTACCTGCCCTCCCCAGAGAAACTCAAGGGTAAAATACTCCTGAAGGGTAAGCGGCTGCCCCCCAGCTGCACTGACACTGAGGGGGAGGTGACGGATGAGGAGGAGGGTCTTGAGATGTCCAGGAGAGTGGGGGCTGATGAGAAGGACCAGCTGAATGGCTTGGGCCATAAGAGACTCAGGCTGTGCAGGGAGCTGTCTGATCTTGTGTCTCTCTGTAAGTCAGTCCAGTTCAGGGACTTTGAAATATCTAAGAGGGACCAGAAGTACTGGGAGATCTGCTCCTTCAACGAGGTGGATGCAAACCGCTTTGCCAATGAGTTCCCAGAGGATTTTGTGTGTTATAACAAGCGCTTTCTCTCCAGGGTCTATCCCACACCCATGCGGATTGATGCTAGTAACATGAACCCCCAGGACTTCTGGAAGTGTGGCTGCCAGATTGTGGCCATGAACTACCAGACCCCGGGGCTGATGATGGATCTCAACCTTGGCTGGTTCAGGCAGAACGGGAACTGTGGCTATGTGCTGCGGCCAGCCATCATGCGGGAGGAGGTGTCCTACTTCAGTGCCAACGCCCGCGACTCTCTGCCAGGTGTGTCCGCCCAGCTCCTTCACATCAAGCTCATCAGCGGGCAGAACTTGCCCAAGCCCCGCGGCTCTGCTGCCAAGGGTGACGTCGTGGAGCCCTACATCTACGTGGAGATCCACGGGATCCCAGCCGACTGTGCCGAGCAGAGGACCAAGACTGTGTCCCAGAATGGTGACAACCCCATTTTCGATGAGAGCTTTGAATTCCAGATCAACTTACCCGAACTGGCAGCAATGCGCTTCGTGGTGCTGGACGACGACTACATTGGTGACGAGTTCATCGGCCAATACACCATCCCGTTTGAGTGCCTGCAGCCAGGCTATAGACACGTCCCTCTCCAGTCTCTGACCGGGGACTTCCTGCCCAACACCACCCTGTTTGTCCATGTAGCCATCACCAACCGGCGAGGTGGGGGCAAGGCACATAAGAGGGGCCTGTCTGTTCGGAAGGGCAGGAAAGCTCGGGAGTACACCTCCACGAAGACCACAGGGATCAAGATAGTGGACGAGCTCTTTCGAGCCTCCACCCAGCCTATCAGGGAGGCCACAGACCTCCGAGAGAATGTGCAGGTAAGGAACTGGATCGTTATTTCAGAAGTATTATCACCAACCCATCATCATCATCATAAAAATAGATTTGATCTTATATTTCAAAGGCGATAACATTTCGTGCTTTCTATTTCATACACTGAAGAACATAATGAATGCTGCTCCTATTGTCATTCATCGCGCATTCATCTATGTGATAAAACGGTTCAACTGTTCATTTAATGAGCCCAAAAAAGGCACCAATTGTGAGGGAGAAAGCAGTAGTAATAATAATGTAATAATGTTTGTAATCACTTTGTTGTCTCTCTTTGAGCTTCAGTGAATAGGAACAAAAGTGCTTTGTGTCGGCTCAGAGCTCATCTGAGTTCATTGCTGTTGGATGGAGCCTTCTCGCTAATTGTGCTCTATTAATGTTGCCGAGAAGAGGGGACTACTAAAGTGATAATGCACAATTAAAGAGCTTTATGAATAGTGTCATCATTAATGGGGGACAATTATGGCCCAGGGGAAAGGGCTAGGTTGCTAGGCACTTAGTGCACTACTTTAAAACATCACTTGATGAACCACTTTAGATCAGTAACTGTTTTCTTGGCTGAGAGTAGAAGAGGCCTACAGTATCAGTGCTGCTTGTTTGTGGCAACTGAAGAATGTGATATAAAACTTGTCTCATTTTCTCTGCTCTTCCTTTGGAGAGCGAAGGCGAGGCAGTGTGCTGTGCATCATCAGTGTGCTGTGCATCATCAGTGTGCTGTGCATCATCAGGCTCTTGTCTTGTCTGACGGCTTTCAAAATAGAATCCATCTCGCTGTATACTTTGATCTTTGCTGCTGTCTGAACTGTTGCCATACAGTAGCTATGTCTCTCCTGAGCTGTTTAGCTACATCAACAATAGTCCCTGTGCCTTGGTAATGACTGTGTTACCTTAATAAAAGATCAGCTAGTGTATTGATGAGTGACAGAAAGAATACACTTTATTTTGTATCACAACAGTGGTTACCAACCACCAAGATCATCAACAATCCTAAATAAATAAGTCGAAATAAGAAGGCACAATGAAAAGATAAAAATCAACAGCAAAAACATTATAATAGTAACAATAATGAAAGGGAAACAAGATGCATTGTCAAGCCCACTGTCAGTCAGACTTCTCTTTGGTTCCCAACTTCCTACCCTATTTCTTTGTCCCTTTTATTCACTTCCCTTTCGCCTTGTTTTCATGTTTGCATCCCTTGTTTTTTCTTTCATTCTTTCTACTTTGTTTTTTTCCTGAAGTCTCATGCTCTGATTGCTTCATGTGGAGGCTTTAAAATCGGACGACCATTTGAAATATCCTGTTGAGTTCAAGCGAATGTGATCAGGCAGAATGTGCACCCCCCCCCCTCCACCCCCAGGTTCTGTCGATATGTCAACATGACAATCTGTGCCAAGACGTTTTTCCTTCTTAATGAATATTTCCCGCAGAGATGTTGCCTTGTGAACCTTGCGAGTACATTTCCTTTGGGGGTTAATATAATGATTTGTATCTGCTACGGGTCTCACAAATCCCCTTATGTATTTTGACGATGTTTCTGTGTAGCTTGGCTGTGAAATGTAACAGGTCTCTCCAAGGAGTTTGAAACAGCATTATGCCATTGGAAGGATGTCGGCTTAACAGCAAGGCATCTATTAATGTTGAAGTCTTCTTTGAGGAGGCCTAAAACTAGGCCAGCATGCATGCATGTTCCTCCAGATACTTGAGGCTGATGTAAGAGGCTCCACTCCATATTACATATCCAGGTCATAAATACCAAGGTCTGTCAGTCCGTCTATAGGGAGGGAGCCAGGCTGTGGTAGCTAGCCCATTTTCTCTCTTCTTCTAACCCCAATCTAATGGCATGGCAAACAAAGGACCAGACCAAACTAAATAGGCAGAGATGTGATTAGAGAGCCTGTGGTATGCTGTCATGCATTTTTCAGTGTGGAAATAGGCATGTTCCAAAATAGGACATAATTCCCCGCTCCAAGACCCTAATATTGTACAGAGAGAGAGAGAGAGAGAGAGATGTTTGTGTTCCGGAGGTGAAATTGATCCTGTAATTTTAGAGGTAGTTGCATTAGAAAAGTAGAGCCTGAAGGGGATAAGAGGAGGGTAATTTTCAGGAAAATCATTGGAAATAAAAGTGTGAATAATGCCAGTGAATAACAAATAACAGTGGGGAAAAAACATGTTTCCTCGCTGATGCTTATTTCCCTAAAACAAAAGTATATTTGCTTGCATAATCAAAGTGTTGTTGAATAATCTTGTTTGAATAATCTACATTTGTGACACAGCTACAGCAACAATTCATCATTCGCCTTTTTTTACTTCCCACCCAATTCACCCATTTTGTGTCTAAAAGGCAGGAAGTAACACAGGTGCAAGCAGAACATTAATGAGGGTTTCCAACTTCCAATCCATTTGATGATCCAATGCCGTGGCCCTCGTTAATGTTTTGCTTGCACCCGTGTTACTTCCTGCCTTTTAGACACAAAATGGGTGAATTGGGTGGGAAGTGACAAAGGCGAACGTAAGTCCCATGTCGTCACTCGACTGAGTCAGCATAGGAACCCGTGGTGAAGATGTGACATGTGGCTTATTGTTAACCATGGCAGTAAATCTGACTCAGACTACCGTAAATTCCGGACTATAAGGCGCACCGGTATATAAGCCGCAGCACCAAAATTGACTGTTTTTTACATATATAAGCCGCACCGGACTATAAGCCGCGGGTGTTTTGATGTTTAATTACCATATGTAAGGGTTCGTGCACAGAGAGGAATGTCGGGAAAGAGATGGCTGTTTGGGGAAGCTCCCATTTATTAACATTTCAACAAAACAAAACAAAAGTCAGGTCACTAATCCCCAGACAAAATCACACAACAATAGGCTATATGTGCAGCAAACGGCTGTAACCAGAGAAGTCAAGTCACTAATCCTCGTCTTCCTCTTCTTCCTGCGTACTGAAACCACCAAAGTCCTCATCTTCAGTGTCGGAAACGAACAGGTTCAGGGTGGCTTCGTCAACCACTCTCCTCTCTCCTTCATTGTCACTCAAAACCAACGAACTCCTCTTCGTCACTGTCGGCATCGAACAGCCTCTGAAGCCTCTGACGGCCCTCAGCGCCAGCTGTGGCGGCGTCATCCTCTTCATCCCGCAGCAGTCCAGCGTTTTGGAACCCGTTGGTGATTGTGGATGTTTTCACACTCCTATAATATTCCGTGATCTTCCTTTGTGTGAATTCGCCGAAGTTTGTGATTTTCTCCTGGTAGTCGGGAGGGAGTTGTTCAGTAGTTCTCGCCCGGACGGACAGTCCCTTTCGTCTCATGAATCGGAAGCACCAAGATGGGCCACCTATGAAATGTTCAATTTTCATTTCGGTGGCGACTGTTTTGGCCTTCAGTCGGATCTGCACCGTGGAAACGCCTCGGCCGTCTGCTCTCTGGGTCAACACCCAATCTTCAAGGGAATCTTCAAGTTCGGGCCATCTGCTTTTATGACCTCTGAAGGACTTTTTGGTCTTCTTGCACTGAGACAGTTCCTCCTGCTGCACCGTCCAACGCCTCACCATTGACTCGTCGATGCCCAGGTTACGCGCTGCTGCTCTGTTTCCCTCTTTTAATGCGAGATTGACTGCTTTCAACTTGAAAGCTGCGTCGTGTGAATTTCTGCGTACCTTCCCCATGGTAAGTGAGAGTGTTGCTTCTACTGCTCGTCTTGTTGTGAATATTCCTTGATCTTCCTTTGTGTGAATTCGCCGAAGTTTGTGATTTTCTCCTGGTAGTCGGGGGAGGGAGTTGTTGGCCGAGTGGCCGTTTGCTTACCGTAATTACCATATGTAAGTGGTCACGCACAGAGGGGATTGTCGGGAAAGAGATGGCTGTTTGAGGAAGCTCCCATTTACCGTATTACCGTAACATTTCAACAAAACAACATAACACAACACCACCGTTGTTTATTTTTACAGTGCACACAGTGTCCGCGGTGTGGTGAAAAGAGGGCAAGAGAGGAAATTAAAACAGAAGTGGATTTATAGTTAGAAAGAGTGCTAAAAAAGAGAGATTTTATTTGTATTTTTTTTTTTTTTTCTGAAAAAATCCATAGATAAGCCGCACCGTTATATAAGCCGCAGGGCCAAAAAACGGGAAAAAAGCCGCGGCTTATAGTCCGGAATTTACGGTAATCTAACACATCCTGGCTATGATTGAACTCCAATCAACTCACTTCTGCTAAGTATAGAAATAATCAGAGGCATGCCATGTGTCATAGCTGACACTTTAATCTGTTCTGCAGCTCTGAATCATCTCTCATCATTGGTAACAAATGGCCTCAGAATCTATAGGCCTGTATGAAAAATGATGATAGGTGGATAGATGATTGGATGGGAATCAGTGAAGTATTCAGGGCTTCTTCTTTTGTTATACGGCAAACAAAATGGCGCTCCTCTAACCACATTTCTCTCAGGTTTGAAACGTTAATTTGCCTTATTGAAATGAAGAGATGAAAAGAGGCTCTTGGCCCTTTAAATATAATAGATAGAGACTTGTGGAGGCTTTGTGTGGAGCCTGAGGCCTGGGATCTGTAGGCTAGAGGCCAGGCAGCCACGGGCCTTTTCATGTGGGCAACAACCCACAAAGCACCAGCCCCTTTTAGCGCTGGACTGGCACCGCTGGAGCTGTGTTGTCTTAATAAAGAACTGCGTGTCCCCGGAGTCGCAGCCGATGACTCCACAGATAAGAAGACAGAGGAGAGTGCCCTTTAAGAGACTGTGAGGTGCACATTTACTGTAGGGCACATTCGCTAACATCTCCCTGATATGAGGGCATATGCCTTTACCCCCCCGAGTAAACAGTGCAGCACTAGCACACACACACACACACACACACACACACACACACACACACACGTACGCACGTACGCACATCAAATGGCACCGTCAAAAGCCTTATTTCACCTCGCCGAGCTCTTACAAAACCCCTTTTTATCCTCACAGTGCCACGCTTCCAGGTGGTCCGCTTTGAAGCGTACCAGAGAGACGAGCACATCTGACTATGAAAGCGATGGGGGAGAGCTGTGTAGTGTGCGCGTAGACGGGGCCGGCACACAGGGGGCGCCGTGTCTGGCATGTGTGTCTAGGCAGCAAATCGATTACGCCTCACTAGGAGACTGCGGCCCCTGGACGCCGGAATAAAGCGGGGCCCGGAGCCTGGAGGAGGGCTGCCGGCCTGGATCTCTGTTCTTCCCCAAGAAGATTGCGTGCCAGCATGGGCGCCGCCTCAGTCACTAGTACCACTCAACACTGTGGGCCAGAGAGGGAGAGAGACACAGAGAGAGAGAGAGAGAGAGGGGGGGGCAGGAAGACGGAGAGAAAGGGACAGAAACAACAGCAGTGTTGTAACCGGACACGCAGCTCTCATTTGGGGAATGTGTGTGTGTGTGTGTGTGTGTGTGTGTGTGTGGGGGGGGGGGGGGGGTAATTAAAAACACAAGCCCTCCATTGGATTTTGCAGCACCGCGGCCTGGAAACAGTATGGCTTTTATTGCACAACAATTATCTAAAACACTCACAGACCCATGCGCGCACACACACACACACACACACACACACACACACACACACACACACACACACACACACACACACACACACACAAGCTGAATGAATGGGAACAACTTATACATAATGGCACACTCAGACATAAACACATGCAGTCACACAAGCTCATACAACCCCCCCCCCCCCCCCACACACACACACACACACACACACACTGCAGTGTTTAATCCAGAGTCTAATCCTACAATAATGCCCTTAGCTATTGTGCGGTAGTCTAGTTGCCTGCAATGTGTCTCCATGGCTGTGCTGGACGGCCTGCAGTGTGTGTCTCCATGGCTGTGCTGGATGGCCTGCAGTGTGTTTCTACATGCTGTGCTGGATGGCCTGCAGTGTGTTTCTACATGGCTGTGCTGGATGGCCTGCAGTGTGTTTCTACATGGCTGTGCTGGATGGCCTGCAGTGTGTTTCTACATGCTGTGCTGGATGGCCTGCAGTGTGTTTCTGCATGGCTGTGCTGGATGGCCTGCAGTGTGTTTCTACATGCTGTGCTGGATGGCCTGCAGTGTGTTTCTGCATGGCTGTGCTGGATGGCCTGCAGTGTGTTTCTACATGGCTGTGCTGGATGGCCTGCAGTGTGTTTCTACATGGCTGTGCTGGATGGCCTGCAGTGTGTTTCTACATGGCTGTGCTGGATGGCCTGCAGTGTGTCTCCATGGCTGTGCTGGATGGCCTGCAGTGTGTTTCTACATACTGTGCTGGATGGCCTGCAGTATGTTTCTACATGCTGTGCTGGATGGCCTGCAGTGTGTGTCTCCATGGCTGTGCTGGATATGGCCTGCAGTGTGTTTCTACATGCTGTGCTGGATGGCCTGCAGTGTGTTTCTACATGGCTGTGCTGGATGGCCTGCAGTGTGTGTCTCCATGGCTGTGCTGGATGGCCTGCAGTGTGTTTCTACATGCTGTGCTGGATGGCCTGCAGTGTGTTTCTACATGGCTGTGCTGGATGGTCTGCAGTGTGTTTCTACATGGCTGTGCTGGATGGCCTGCAGTGTGTTTCTACATGCTGTGCTGGATGGCCTGCAGTATGTTTCTACATGCTGTGCTGGATGGCCTGCAGTGTGTTTCTACATGGCTGTGCTGGATGGCCTGCAGTGTGTTTCTACATGCTGTGCTGGATGGCCTGCAGTGTGTTTCTACATGCTGTGCTGGATGGCCTGCAGTGTGTTTCTACATGCTGTGCTGGATGGCCTGCAGTGTGTTTCTACATGCTGTGCTGGATGGCCTGCAGTGTGTTTCTACATGCTGTGCTGGATGGCCTGCAGTGTGTTTCTACATGCTGTGCTGGATGGCCTGCAGTGTGTTTCTACATGCTGTGCTGGATGGCCTGCAGTGTGTCTCCATGGCTGTGCTGGATGGTCTGCAGTGTGTTTCTACATGGCGGGGTGTGAACGTCTGTGGCTGAGGCTCTGCATACAGATGCCCGCTGTGTCCCCTGGCCACCCGCTCTGTCTGCAGGAAGGTCGGGCCCCACAGTGACAGCCACATCCTCTGGGTGGGGGGTGGAGGTGGGTGGGGGGTGTGGTAGTCTCTCTCGCCCGGAGGCCTACCCCAGGGAGACGGCTTGTTCCCACACTGCCGAGCGGGGCGAGCGTGTGGACGGATTCCCAAATAGCAGTGCGCTAGCTCTCACTCTCTAAATTGTTTTTCGCTGCACACTCATTCATGCCATCCCTTGTTTTTCCTGCAGCTCCATGTTCTCTCTTGCTCTCTCTCTCTCTCTCTCTCTCTCACACACACACTCACTCTCTCTCTCTCTCTCTCTCTCTCTCTGGTCGTTCTGTCCCTCATCACTTCTCATCATTGCCCTCTCACTCTCCTTCTCTTTCCAATTTCAGACTTTGCTTTTCATCCCTCAGCCCAGATTGCCCCCCCGCTCTCTCTCTCTCTCTCTCTCTCTCTCTCTCTCTCTCTCTGCCTCTCTCTCTTTCTCTCATTTAACCAAGCCAGCCGATGGGGTGCTGTGTGAAAAACAGTGGGCCTGATTTGGTGGCTCAAATTCCCATGCCGGCAGAACAATGCTATGTTGTGAGGGGCAGTTGCCCAGGGCTGCAGCTCAGAGCCTTCAAGCCAAACCTGGAGACACTCTGGCCTGCATGGGCAGGGAAATAGGAGTGCCAGAGACAGAGGGATAAAGCTTAAACCAGACACACACACACACACACACACACACACACACACACACACACACACACACACACACACACACACACACACACACACACACACACACACACACACACACACACACACACACACACACACACACACACACACAATCTTAAGATGCTATTTCTTTTTCAAATACCTAAACAAGTCAGTGGGGTGTGATTATAATTCATTTCCCCCCATAATAGTTTCATTTGATTAATTTGTTTGTTGTTGGCAAAAGATTTACATTGAAGCAAGTGAAATTGTATAAATAACCTTTTTATTTATGTATTGATTGATTGATTGATTGATTGATTTATCTTTTTATTTATTTATTCATTTATTTATTTATTTATTTAAGTGGAGAACTAACACGTAGGCTCAACACTCACCTGAGATAGAAGATTTAATTGCCTCAATGTTAGCGTACAGTACTGTATGCCATGCTATTGAGTTGATTTAAATAGCAAGATAAGGGCAGAAACAGCAGGAAGGAGAAAGTGAGAGGAGAGAGAGAGAAAACCAGATAGTGAGAATGGAGGGGAGTGACTGCCTGTGCTTTAGCGCCTCCAGGCTGTGGTCAGATGTTTACCTCTGGAGCCTCTGGGCTGTTGACTGGACACACTGATGTTATGGGAAACTGCTAGCTTTACTCTCACAAAGTCAAACACTGGCCACTGTCTTATCTTGTGTCTGCTCTTGAGGGGAGTATCAAATCTGCATCTCCAAGGTCATCGGCAACATGTGGTTGCAATAGTTGCCATTCCATCCGGACCAGAACCAATTCAGCTGCCAAGCACAATAGTTCTACAGGAATTTGTGTCGGCCATGTTGGTGCAAAGGCATAGTGACGACTAACAGTGTCAGGCCACATACAAGGACAAGGGGTTACCGCGACAACAGGACCCCATACAGTACAGTGCAACAAGACACTATAAATGTTTACACTCCATCCTTCAGTTGGAATGGTCTCTGTAAGAGATCTGATCCCAGGTCAGCAGTAGTACTTGTGATTCCAGAGGTGGGGGTCTTCAACCACATGCACACAATATAGTCTGCTATGTGTTTTCCTCCTGTGTCTACAGTACCAGGGCGCCTCGTTCATCAAGACGCAAATTCTGTGTCAAATTGCCACTTTGCCACTTTATGCCTGTCCGACTGTGTGTGCACTCAAACGGTGTCCTTGGTTGACAGTGCAGGAGGAATTCGTCTTCTACAAATCATATCAGTTCTTTACTGAGCTGCATCTAATGAATAAAAAGGAAATTAAAGTTGCTCTGAATGCGGCGTATATTGGTTCTTGTTATTTATGGCTTTTGTAGTCTAGTCTAATCTAGTTTATATAGCCCTTTATCACAGTCAAGTGTCAGCGGGCTTTATCATCATATATCATCATATACATGTCATACACCACACTACCTCATACAGTGGCTTTATATATAGCATCATATACTGTACATGTCATACACACTACATCACACAGTGGCTTTATATATAGCATCATATACTGTACATGTCATACACACTACATCATACAGTGGCTTTATATATAGCATCATATACTGTACATGTCATACACACTACATCACACAGTGGCTTTATATATAGCATCATATACTGTACATGTCATACACACTACATCACACAGTGGCGGCCATCTTTACTCGGTTCTCCCAGCTGAAGGCCTTTCGGTTGCCAGCCGGCTGCCATACCAAAGAACTGATCTCTTACTCCATAAGGGACATTGCTTTAGAGAAACTAATGATATCTATAGTGGTTATTAAGAGGTTGACTTAGTTTAAGTTCTGTTATGTTAAGTTAAGTTTAAGTATTAAGTTAAGTTTCTGTTTTATCTTTGTTTAATCTACCAAGGATCTTGGCTGGCAGCCGGCTGGCGGTTGAATGGCCCAGACGCCAATTGAAGATTGCTGCATCTGTACATATAAATACTACATAACATCATATACATACTTCATGCATCATTTACTACATCATACTATATACTATACATGATTTATTACATCATACTAGATCACATATACCGTTCATGTGTGATGTAAGTCTTACCCAGAGTACTATCTGTTTTCTTCTCAGAACGCCATGGTGTCCTTCAAGGAGCTGTGTGGCCTGACCCCCGCGGCCAACATGAAGCAGTGCATCCTGACCGTGTCCACCTGGCTGATGAACAGTGAGCGGGCGCTGAGGGTGACGGTGGACCTGAGTGAGACCTACCCCACCATGGAAGCCCAGGGCCCTGTGCCGGAGCTACTGCGCAAAGTGCTCAACGCCTACGACATGGTAGGGCCATCAGCACGAAAGTATACGCTTTAGATGCATGTGTGAACTTTCGATATTGCTTTAATATCATTGCGAAAGATTGAAGTCAGTGTTCAACTTTTTAAACGTTGGATACGTTCATAGCCTGGTTCCAGACTCCTGATTTTGTCAAGTGATTCAGAGAGTTTGGTGTTACTCTATAGTCAGCAGCATGTTTCTCACTTGGAGAAACAATTGAGCCAATCAGGCAATCAGCGCCTTTGTGGACGGGACTAAAGTTTGATGCAACGATTTTTCATTGCCATTTGGGCAGAATAATATTTGTTGAAATCATTCCCTTATCCAACTAATTGGACTGGACAGTCCAATCGCAGTAGCAGTCAACACAAAACACACACACACACACACACACACACACACACACACACACACACACACACACACACACACACACACACACACACACACACACACACACACACACACACACACACACACACACACACACACACACACGTGTTAATAAGTGTTGATTGGACTCATATAAACACAAGCTGGTGTTTATATGACTGGTGATGATTTAAAAAAATAATGTTAAATTGGCACTAGCAGTTTCACTGTGTAGGTGAGACAATAATAGTCTGTCATTGTACTGTGCAGCATCTCACAAAGACAAAAGATCTCCTGGTAAAGACGGAGTAAAATCAAATGTCAAAGCACTCAGGTCTGCTTAAAGCCACTTAAGTCTGATAACAGAGCCTGCCCTGCAGCGCGGTGATAAGCAGTTCCTGCTCTGTGCTTCTCTCCACGCTTTGCTGCTTAGCTGCTGCACAACAGGAGAACACTCAGAACACTGTTAACTTGCCCACCGATTTGCTGCTAGTTTGCTTAACATTATGATTCACACATTTGTGCAGTCTTTTACATGCAGCAAGCAACCACCTTTTGACCAATCCGATTGTCTAGTTGGAGCTGTGATTTTAGATGTCCCACTCCATCCTGCCTCCTCTCTTTACAGCAGCACTCCGTTCTTCAGCACTTGACATTGGCACAGCCAGAAAGCGGGTTGGAGGCGCGTACCTGTAATTAGTTATCACCCGCTGTTTCCAACCTGCAGCCATCTTCACTTCTCGCCCTCTGTGAGGCTTGGTGGGAGCCGCTGAATTGGATGATGAATGAGAGGCCGTGTCCACGCTCAGGTCGCTGGTCCTCCCACTGCTCCCGGCCTGGCACACCTCTCTCCTCTCCGGCCTGGCACACCTCTCTCCTCTCCGGCTTGCAGGAGGCTTTGCAGCAGCCGGCGGTAGAGACCGACTGATACTGGATTTTTGAGGCCAATGCCAATATTAGGGAGTAAAAAAAATTACGATATCGATATGTCGGCCGATATTCTTATTATTATATATACACATTATATTGCACTTTTTTTTGCAATGATCCCTCAAATATCAAACACTTGACAAAGATATGACTTGACATGACTTGAGATATGTAATGTAGGCAGGATATTTTACAGCTTATCAATAAACGTTATTCAATGCAATGAATGAAATAGTCAACTTCACTGGGAATTTAATAATTATAAATAACTAGAAATATAAAAACACAAATAGAACAAATATATATAACTTGAGTTAAGAAGAATGATTGAATATAAACAACATGCTGTCTATAACTTAATAAAAAAAAAATATATATATATATATATTGGCAATATCGGCCAACATATCGGGCGATACCGATATATCAGATATCGGCCGATAATATCGGGGGACCGATATATCGGTCAGGCTCTAGCCGGCGGGCAGCCTCTCACGCTCCAGTCCACAAAACATTTTCAGGGGACCAGCAAAGATGAAGGCCCAAATAAACCCCCTGTTCAGGTTCACAGCATTTCTGGCTTGTGAACCTGAACACCCCCTAAAAACAAAGTTTGGTCTGCTAGGCCTTTGACACCAAGTGATGTTTCTTGTCTATTATGTTGGATATTTATTATTTTGTATTCTTTATTTGTTGGATGCCACAATAAAAAGACATCAGAATTAGCAGAAGCATGCCAAGAAATTGTGAATAGAGTAAACAGGTATCATGACTGTGACATATAGTATAAAATAATAAAAAAATAAAAAAATAAAAAAATATGCCACTGTCATGATACAGGTTTACTCTGAAGAAGGTCTAGTAGTGAGAGTGAAATGTCTTAAAATGGATTAAATGGTGATAAGCTGCAAGAACTGTGATCCAACGCATCTGTACAAGACATACAAGACGTTTTTAATAGAAATGTGTGTTTTTTTTTTACACATTCTATTAATGAGCTTATTTGCTGGAACATCCAGAGGTTCCTGTGACATCACATTCAGGTGAGATCACAGCCTGAGGTGCTGAGAAAATCATATCCAGCAGCTTATAGCTTTGCCCTGAGGCTTGGTCAGCTGACTGTTAGTGTTTGCCTCCTAAAGATTAAACCGCTGGCCAGAACAGAGGGTCCAGTATGTGTGTGCGTGCATGTGTGTGCGAGTGTGTGTGTGTGTGTGTGTGTGTGTGTGTGTGTGTGTGTGTGTGCGCGCGCGCGCGCGTGTGTGTGTGTGTGTGTGTGTGCGTTTGTGTGTGTGTGTGACTTCATGGGTGCATGACTGCCAACACCAGCCAGGCAGTTTACTGTGGAATATCCGTTTGCAGTGTGTGTCCTCAGTCACCCCCATGTGGGCTGCCACTGCCAGGCATCGTAACCCTCGGTCAGCAAGCATACTCCAACCGTGCGGTCAGAGTCCTCGAGGCCATGCACACACACACACACACACACACACACACACACACACACACACACACACACACGCGCTTATCGTATCTTACTCTTGTGAGGAGCTTCCACTGTCATATTTCTTATTACTGCTGATAACTGGCCAAACGTAGACCGAATGTGATGTTGAGATATTTCCAGTGCAACTACAAAGCACTTTGATAGCAGAAGAACATTCAGCTCTGCTATCTAAAACAACAGCTTAAGGTCAGTCCCACGACTCCCACAGCATCGAAGAGCCAGAGCTTCTAGAGAGCCTCATCCGTATAGACCACAAGACATGGACTCATCCATATAGACAACAAGACATGGGCAGTGGGCACCACTTGCTTTTTCTGAACTACTTCCTCTCTTGCTCTTACTGCCGTGTATACACCACTGTTCTAACTCTCCTACATGTACACATATCACACAGCTGAATGCAACAACTTCACCTCCATTCCCTGGGGGTTGTCGGAAATCCTGGAAAAATGTAGGAAATCACTAACCGAGGTATTAGTAGACTGGGTAGTGGGTACTGTAGGTTGAGGGAAAGTGGATGCAACAAAAACACGTTGAACATTACTGATTTATGATACAGAGCAGTGTAAGTGTATCCAGGGATGGATTCTTCCATTAACCCTCACTGCTAATGCTGACTTAACCCTAACCTTAACCCTAAACCTATAAACATAAAGCAGCTCCTTAGAGAAATTACGACCGGCCGAAATGAGCTCACTTCGCAAATAAATCTACACACCTATTTTGCATTTTTGTCTTTGTCTTTGTCTTTATTTAAGATCCCCATTAGCTACAGCAGAGCTGCAGCTATTCTTCCTGGGGTCAAACAACTTGCATAGTTTCAAGACATCAAACAATTTGCATAGTTTCAATCACATACAAAATTTACATTCTGTGTAAAAAATACATTCTGTACAAACGGTACAGTTTTGGATATTACATACATACTGTACATACTGTACCTTTCAAGGTATTGCATACATCAGAAATACTTGCATATCATTACAGATGTGTAGAATATACATAAACTACATCACATATTATGTGTATATACCATTACCATATCTTATATATATAATTATACATATAACTATTACCATCACCATATATATTATATATTATCACAGTAGTAAGTGCTGTTTTACCAATAATTTAAAATGTTTTTTGCTTTTCTTATAAAAGCATGTCGTGATATTAACGATGTCGTTCTGCCTTTATGATGCTGAGATTCCAGGATATCGCAATGCTGGCCGAAATGAGCTCACTTGGCAAAATCGTCCTCATCTGACGGTCTCAAGCTGGTTCTCATAAGGATAGTAAAAGAGGAGCACACGCGCACACACACACACACAGTATGAGAGCCTATTTCCTGTCTTCCTGCTCTGTTAACAGGAGTGTGAAACTTCATTAGCTTCCTCCTCAATGCTGCAGGGCCAGTCTGGTCTCGCAGTAGCTGACGTCGACGGTGGGTCTGACCACGTGAGACTAGGTTCAGTCCAGCTGCTGCTCCTCAGCCTGCAGGTTCCGTCCAGTTGCTGCTCCTCAGCCTGTGGTAGGATGTTTAGGGCTAAGAGGAGAGAGAAATGTGCTGGTTAGATTCAAGAGTAGAGGTGGACATACAGGAGGACTGCACCTCCCCCACCCACGTGGCACCAACAACCATGTCAACCATGAATTCATTAATTATGTCATTGGAATGCTGAAATGTGATTTGCAGGGTGTCTGGCTAAGCCACAAAATGACACACCTATTCTGCATTTTTGATAGCATGTCATGATGTTAATGATTCGATTGTTCAGCCTTTATGCTGGTGAGATTCCATGATATGGCAATACTAAAGGGCATAAAGAGAGACTGTTAGAATAAGCTGTGCCTTGCACTGCCCATGTCCCATGGGCCCATTCCTTGTCTGTGCCACTTCTTCCATGAGTTGTATCTACTGCTCTCTGAGGATTGGTGTTTTTACCTCATTTTTACAGCATTTCCACTGATCAACCTACACTGAGAGAACACAAGCCTCCAGGCCTATCAGGCTTACTTTGTGATATTCTTTTGTGAAATTATCTAACTCCACACAGGCACATGATCCTCAATGAATTCCACTTGAATCAGCAAGTTAAGCTTGATAAGTCTGGAGTCTCAAGATAAAACTACTTCAAACGTGCATCGGTTTGTGCAGTACTTACAGGGGTTCAGTGTCCGATGGGACACATAGCTGTTGTGGGGGTTGAACTTGTGAGCAGCCAGCTCATAGCCTCCTTTCACTGGTGGACTCACCCCCAGTGGTTAGAGCGAGCGCCCTTAGCCATTTTCGTGAAGTCTTCCCCTGTTGGTATTTCCCTTCGCTTCCTATTTGCACACACTATGGTATTCCCCCGTGTTTGGCTGGGCGTCTGTTCAAGGCTTTCCCTTCCATTCCATGGTCGTCTTACGGACACAGCGCTCCGTTTGTTTGCCTTGGCCTAGTCGGAAGGTGTCAGGGGACGACAGCGCGACACCGAGATGCGTGAGATGCAACCTAACCTTGTGTCCTCTGTCTTGCAGATGATCCAGACCAGCAGAACACTGATCGAGTCAGCTGATGTGGTCTACTCAAAGCTCACGCAGGCACAGCGGGCAGGTAACATCCCCTCAGGAGGACACAACAGCCTATTGTCTATTCTGACCACACTGCTAAACATGTTCATATTAACAAGTCATGTAGACTCATGTTCAGTCTTCTTGTTTTCCTCAAAACAAGTGAAAGATTATGCCAATGGCATGAAATACTGTAATAACACTTGTTTTCAATTAAGCTTTCCTTGTTTTGTGATTTGTTTGTGAGTAAAAAATAAATAAATAGAATAAACATCAATATCTTGACACAAGGCAAAATAAGGCAGAACCCTCCACTAGTATCAAGAAAGTAACACTATATACATATATATATATATATATATATATATATATATATATATACCGGTATATATGAAAACAAACATGAACAGGCTCAGACACAGAAAAAAAGAAAGGAAAAAATTCATATATTATCGACATTCAATATTACAATGTGGTGCTACCAGCCGCATAAGGTGCTTATGTGCTTGTAAGAGATGCTGTGCATGGGATCCCACGCAAGGGGTCCATCAGAAACCAGCCGGGCAAGGGCGAGTCACCCATCGCCCCTGACCTCGTCAAGATAGGCCAGAAATGGTCCTCAGGAACCTGAGTCTCTCCATAACAGATGGAGATGGAGAGACAGGTCATGTCCATTAACCACAACTGAAAAGAAGATGAAGAGGGAGACTTCCATTCCTTCAGAATGAGTCTTTTGGTGACAGTTGTCTCAAGAAGGTGACACTTGAGTCTCACACAAATAAGTTGATTTGCATTGGAAACTATCTGAAATGATCTCGCCTCAGTGGCAAATTTTCACTTGATAAAGTGATGATAAATCAGATCATAAGAGTCAGTGCGTAGATTCAATGTTGAGATGATATTTTTAGCATCCAACTGGTTCATGGAAGAATGTCTATCTGCAGCCTTCAAACATAATGTGTGTTATTGTGTGTGCTAGTTAGCAGAACTGAAGTAGCCCACCTAACGTCCCTCCTACAACAGCTGCTGTCGTCAGTGTAGGCCATTCATCATCAGTGAGTCAGCGAGTGGTTATCATGGTTATCAGTGGGCAGGTGAATACAATCAGCCAGGCAGCCGCCGCGCACAGAAAGAGCTGCAGGAGAAAGAGGACAGAGAGCGTAAACATCCTTTCAGAGAGAGGAGAGAGCTGAAAAGCTTTGACAGAGTGTGGAGTGAGAGGGGAGGCATGGCCAAATGAAGAGAAAGGGAGAGGATGGAGGGGACGTCTCGTCTCGTCTCGTCAATACGCTGTTTTGAAAGGCTGCTGGATGGAAGAGGTGCAGCCTTTTAGGAGAGAGGACATAATTGACAACAAGAATATCATTAGTAGAGAAACGGCTCCAAATGAGACATCCTGCGGCTTTGTCTTCTCCACTCTCTTATAGAGGGAGAACTAATTGTGGCTCATTTGCCTCGCTTCTCTCAGGGCCGCTGCTGCAGGCCTTCCCAAATGGACCGAACCTATTAGCTTCATCATGTCTGTTTACCTCACAGTCCAGCTTAGTGGGCGGGGCTTAGCTTCATCATGTGTGTTTACCTCACAGTCCAGCTTAGTGGGCGGGGCTTAGCTTCATCATGCGTGTTTACCTCACAGTCCAGCTTAGTGGGCGGGGCTTAGCTTCATCATGCGTGTTTACCTCACAGTCCAGCTTAGTGGGCGGGGCTTAGCTTCATCATGCGTGTTTACCGCACAGTCCAGCTTAGTGGGTGGGGCCAACATCATGCCTGTTTACCTCACAGTCCAGCTTAGTGGGCGGGGCTTAGCTTCATCATGTCTGTTTACCTCACAGTCCAGCTTAGCGGGCGGGGCTAACCAAAGACACCCCCCTGAAACAACAGATGGGCCATGCAAAAAACTGCAGCACACAGACTCACAGTCAAAAAAATAAAAATATTTTGGCCTTCAGGGAGAGCTGGAGTAAACAAAGCTAGACATTTGTATTGTGTAGGATTCAATTCAGCCACCGCTATGGATTTGCATGTGTGTGTGTGTGCGTGTGTGTGTGTGTGCGTGTGTGTAAGAAAGAGAGAGAGAGAGAAAGCGAGAGAGAGAGACAGAGCAAACTGTGAAGGCTGGCTCACTGGCACATGCCCACCCAATATGCCAAGGCCGACGAGCCAATTTAAGCCTGCTATGTCCTGCTTCTTCGCCCTCTCACACAGAGGCAGGCATATGTCCCCCTCCACCCTGTGGGGCCAAGCTGGTATCCATGCCGTGTAATTACCCAGAGATGGGGGCTGAGCGGAGGGCTTGAATCAAAGCAGTCTTCCCTGTCTCCCCGGCTCCCCAGCCCAGAGCTGGAGAGCAGCGCAGGACGCCTCCTCAGAGCCCATGACTGCAGACTGAGAGCTTAAAGCTTCATTTACCCTCGCACGTGAAAGTCCTCGCCATGGGGAGCGACGTGGCCACCCGGGCTTTGGTGCAGCTCCCCCAAAATGTGACGGAGGGTGGGGTCGACGCTGCTGGTGTAGTGCAGCCCACACGCCCAGCTGACGAGCACGTAGGACTGCCAACGACAACGTGCCAAATCCAGGCTCACGTTGAAGTATAGAGCTTCACACAGCTACAGCCACACACACTGTCAGGAGTATTGGAGGGTGATGGGTAGCTTAGTGTTGCCTTCGGGTGGAAACCTTGTATCTCCAGAATGTCAGCTTTTCCAGGAGTTCAGAAAGTTGTTTTCAATGTGACGCGTCGTCCACTGCGTTTTTGAGGTTGTACAATAGCTTTTGAAAGGGCTTCATACTGTGAGCCCAATAAAAAGCTTTGTCTACCCAATAGAGGATCATGTCATCCTTCCAATCCAATTCAAGTCAAAACATGGACATCCTTCAAATTGGAGTTGTGAGGTTTTCACATGACAACACAGCATTATGTAAGAAGGAAACAACGGAGTGGGGAGCTGGAGTGACAAAAGAGGAGCCCTGGGGGCCTCGGCCGCATGCCAAGCATAGCACTTTCCCCAACACACACACACGCACGCGCACGCACGCACACACACACACACACACACACACACACACACACACACACACACACACACACACACACACACCTCTGATCCAAACCACCACCATTCTCAGAGGTGCCTGCCTCTTGCCTGCCCGTTCACGTTCCCAGACAAGAGGGGTTTGGTGGTGATAAGTGAGGCAGAAAGAAAATGTACAAACACAGGAAGTCGTGTTGTTGAGTTTTTTCTTTCTTTCTTTCTTCACTAAAGCAGCTTTTCCTCTCACATACGTTGGCTTTCCAGCAGCCCCACAGAGGAACAGCTTTTCCTCTCACATACACATACAGTATGTTGGCTTTCCAGCAGCCCCACAGAGGAACAGCTTTTCCTCTCACATACACATACAGTATGTTGGCTTTCCAGCAGCCCCACAGAGGAACAGATGCCAGACCTACAGTAGGGAAGCCACGGTGTGGACATTTTCCCAGCATTTAATAAAGTCGTGACAACACCGCTGTTAACGCTGACACCGGGCATTTTACAGGAGAAGATATTCATTAGCTCAACTCCTGTTTTTCCCCTTTTGTTTGTGTCTGTTTCTCACTTTTTTACACCGTGAATCAATCAATCAATCAATTTTATATTTATATAGCGCCAATTGAATCACAACAAGAGTTATCTCAAGGCACTTTACAAATAGATCAGGTACAGTAGAAGACCAAGCTCTTGTGAAGATCATACAAACTCCTCAGCTGTCCTGCCGGTCCAGGTGTTTCATTTAACTGCTCTCAGGCTGACGCAGCCGTCAAGGTAGTCACCCAGAGTGGATATTATATTTGCCATGAAAAGTTCATTTATTCAGGTGGGGTCATCACGTTGTAGTTAACGTTAGCGTTGGTGGGCAAGTCATGTATTCAGTGTATACCCGACCACTGTGTAACACCGGGAACACCGACTACTGCAGCAAGCCTAGCCAGACCCAATGCAGTTTACCTAGATGTAGATGCTTAAATATATTCACCCCCTTTGACTTTTCAGAGTCCATTTTCAAAATCAATTTATTTTTTTGTTTGAGATTTTTTTTTACTACTGCATCAAATCGTGCTAGATAGATAGATAGATTGATTGATTGATTGATTGATTGATTGATTGATTGATTGATTGATTGATTGATTGATAGCACCTGCACCACGGAACGTCCTGATATCACGGTGTTGGTATCGTTCCCGGACCATCATTTTCTCCTAGTATGGCCGGGATGACCATGCCCTGAACTCATTTGATTGGTCGCCGGACTCACTGCAACTGCTTCTTCCTGAAAACGTGTGTCAAGTAAAAGAAAAAAAGATTAGGGATTACAGTAGTTAAGATTAGGGTTAGGGTGTGAAAAAAGTGCAGCTCAGGGTGTGCTCGGTCCTGTGGCTTAATGGGTGAGGTGCTTGTCTTCCAATCTGAGGACTTGGGGTTTGATTCCCGGTCAAACCACTAAAACATTAGGGTTAGACATTAGGTTTAGGAAGGTATAGGAAGAGAGAGAGTCACATGGTAGGGGTATAGGAAAAGAGAGAGTCACAGGGTAGGGGTATAGGAAGAGAGAGAGTCACAGGGTAGGGGTATAGGAAGAGAGAGAGTCACATGGTTGGGGTATAGGAAGAGAGAGAGTCACATGGTAGGGGTATAGGAAAAGAGAGAGTCACAGGGTAGGGGTATAGGAAGAGAGAGAGTCACAGGGTAGGGGTATAGGAAGAGAGAGAGTCACATGGTTGGGGTATAGGAAGAGAGAGAGTCACATGGTAGGGGTATAGGAAGAGAGAGAGTCACATGGTAGGGGTATAGGAAAAGAGAGAGTCACAGGGTAGGGGTATAGGAAGAGAGAGAGTCACAGGGTAGGGGTATAGGAAGAGAGAGAGTCACAGGGTAGGGGTATAGGAAGAGAGAGAGTCACATGGTAGGGGTATAGGAAAAGAGAGAGTCACAGGGTAGGGGTATAGGAAGAGAGAGAGTCACATGGTAGGGGTATAGGAAGAGAGAGAGTCACAGGGTAGGGGTATAGGAAGAGAGAGAGTCACATGGTAGGGGTATAGGAAGAGAGAGAGTCACAGGGTAGGGGTATAGGAAGAGAGAGAGTCACATGGTAGGGGTATAGGAAGAGAGAGAGTCACATGGTTGGGGTATAGGAAGAGAGAGAGTCACATGGTAGGGGTATAGGAAGAGAGAGTCACATGGTAGGGGTATAGGAAGAGAGAGAGTCACATGGTTGGGGTATAGGAAGAGAGAGTCACATGGTAGGGGTATAGGAAGAGAGAGAGTCACATGGTAGGGGTATAGGAAAAGAGAGAGTCACAGGGTAGGGGTATAGGAAGAGAGAGAGTCACAGGGTAGGGGTATAGGAAGAGAGAGAGTCACATGGTAGGGGTGAAGAGAGAGAGTCACATGGTAGGGGTATAGGAAAAGAGAGAGTCACAGGGTAGGGGTATAGGAAGAGAGAGAGTCACATGGTAGGGGTATAGGAAGAGAGAGAGTCACATGGTAGGGGTATAGGAAGAGAGAGAGTCACATGGTTGGGGTATAGGAAGAGAGAGAGTCACATGGTAGGGGTATAGGAAGAGAGAGAGTCACATGGTAGGGGTATAGGAAGAGAGAGAGTCACGTGGTTGGGGTATAGGAAGAGAGAGAGTCACATGGTAGGGGTATAGGAAGAGAGAGAGTCACATGGTAGGGGTATAGGAAGAGAGAGAGTCACATGGTTGGGGTATAGGAAAAGAGAGAGTCACATGGTAGGGGTATAGGAAGAGAGAGAGTCACATGGTTGGGGTATAGGAAGAGAGAGAGTCACATGGTTGGGGTATAGGAAGAGAGAGAGTCACATGGTAGGGGTATAGGAAGAGAGAGAGTCACATGGTTGGGGTATAGGAAGAGAGAGAGTCACATGGTAGGGGTATAGGAAGAGAGAGAGTCACATGGTAGGGGTATAGGAAGAGAGAGAGTCACATGGTTGGGGTATAGGAAGAGAGAGAGTCACATGGTAGGGGTATAGGAAGAGAGAGAGTCACATGGTAGGGGTATAGGAAGAGAGAGAGTCACATGGTAGGGGTATAGGAAAAGAGAGAGTCACATGGTAGGGGTATAGGAAGAGAGTCACATGGTAGGGGTATAGGAAGAGAGAGAGTCACATGGTAGGGGTATAGGAAGAGAGAGAGTCACATGGTTGGGGTATAGGAAGAGAGAGAGTCACATGGTAGGGGTATAGGAAGAGAGAGATGGTGAATTTAAGGTCTTGTCGCCTTGATTGATCTGGAAGCTAAAGGTATAATTTCCCTTTAATGGCTGTGTGAGGAGTGGAAAGAGGTGCTATTAGAGATGGGCTGTCAGCAGCTGAAACAGAACATGTAAGTGTGTGTGTGTGTGTGTGTGTGTGTGTGTGTGTGTGTGTGTATGTGTGTGTGTGTGTGTTTGTATGTGTGTGTGTGTATGTGTGTGTGTGTGTGTGTGTGTGTGTGTGTGTGTGTGTGTGTGTGTGTGTGCGCGTGCGTGTGTGCGTGCGTGTCTATGTGTAGCTGCATCCAGGCTTAATTCAAGGTCTTTGATTAACACTTTCACCTAGCCATTAAAAGTGCGCAGGGTGGTTTTCGGTTGCCATGGCTCTTAACCTCCCAGCATCCCCCCACCTCCCCTTCCTCTCTCCATCCCCCTCTCTTCCGTTTATGCCCAGTCATTATTGCAGCTAATCAGTTTAATTTGGCCAGTGGCGCTGACGTGTTGATGAGGACGGAGAGGTGCTGGACGAGCCCCCCTGGGCACTATTGATGGCTCGCCATCATCACACGCCGCTAATGGGGCGAGCAGGCAGACAGCTGGGACGCCCGCCCGCTCTGGCACCTCCAGATGCTGCTGCTGCTGCGTGTGCGACAGCGGATCCTCTATGTACGTCAGAAGATCTGCATCTGTTGCTGCATGCATCTACAAGGTGCCGTTGCATATAATAAAAAGAATTGATTGCATGTAGTATATAGCGCTTTTCTCAGTACTTAATGCGCTCCTCGTATCTGGGGGGGGGGGGGGGGGGGGGCTCAGCTCATCCCATGTGTAGCATGATGCACGGCAGCCAATTTGCACCGGAACACTCAGCACACATCAGCTATCATGTTGGAGATTAGAGGGTTGGATGTGCCAATTAAGTAATGAGGGATGATTAGGTGGCCATGATTGAAGGAAGGCGAAAGCCTGTGTGGGAATTTGTCCAGGGCACCGGGGTTAAACCCAACGTACACCAGATGCGGTACGGCTCCGTGCGGGTCCGGTTAAACTGCCGGAACAGACGCTCGCCCATGTTAATAGATGGGCAATACATGCGGTACGGAATAAATACGCACCTGTTCTGGGGCGGCTGTAGCTCAGGAGGTAGAGCGGGTCGTC
>NC_139644.1:21753810-21951310 GCF_964638095.1 Poromitra crassiceps | reverse complement strand
GAGTTGGGTCGAGGCACTTATGAGGCATCAAATTGATGTAGTTCAGATAATGGAATAAAGCGAAACGTAGCCCAGAGCAGCTTGAGAGTCTGAGCAAGTAAGGAAGATGGATTGCATAGAGAGATGGGAGCTAAAGGAAAGGGAGGGCTATGTACAGTCCCAACCACTTGCCGTAATATCTCACTAGGATTTTTTAATAGCACCTCGGCCCACTTCTCAATTCTCATGTACAAGATTATTATATTACATTATATTATATTATATTATATTATATTATATTATATTATCCCTTCCTGCTTCCCTCACCTCCTTTTCCACACCTATGGGTCATGGTGCACAGCAGCATGTACCTGTGCATGCACCAAGGAACAACAGTGTGGAGGTTTTGGTGGAGTGGGAGGCGATGTACCTGCTTGGCTAGACAGAAATAGCACGGCATAGTTTACAGCTTCTAAGTGGGGCATAGAACATGAGGGCAAGATATACTGTGTTTCAGGGGAGGGCTACTGTTTATTTGCCATTATTCAGCTGTGCTGCGTGTCTAGGATGGAGTCTTTTAAAGTCTTATTTTTCTTAAAACAAGCCAAAGATTCATCTGCTGCTGGGGTGAGAGTTCCTCCCAATGTAAATCGATCTGATTCAAGAATTGTTTTGATACTAGTAGAGTATTTTTCGCCTTAGCGTTTGTTCACACAAGGCGCTTATCAGAAGCAGAGCTAAAAGCCACGCTGAAGCTGAGCTCGTATGATGTGAACGTCCTGTTAGACTAGTTTCCTGAAAATTCCTAAAACAATAACCTGCATTGGACACAAATAGAATAATAAAACCCCAGCAGAGTTGAATGTAGCTGAAGCACTGAATGCAAGACTTAATGACTTGGTAAGATGGACTTTTTATGAAGTCTAGTCTAGTGCATCTAGTGTCCCATGCAGTGAATCAAAGCTGGGCCTGGCAGAAGGTCACAGTGTCAGGGACGTACTTAAAGTCTTTCAGGAGTTTCTTCTCAAACCTCCAAGGATTAGTAATGGTCTACTTGGGCTAAATGAAGCCAGCCTGACTGATAGACTAATTAGAGTTTAGCCAGCATTGCAGTACCTCAATTTCACCCCTATTAGGAATGCAGCACATTGGATGGTAAGCTGCTATTGTACACAATTGGCTGCTATGGAGTCATTCATTGTGGCCACAAGAGCTGGCTAGATATCATTTTCTCTACATACTTGGTGTTGTCATTTTAATCTAGTATTGGGGGCTAAATTCCTATTTTCATTCAAAGTGAAAACAGCTGCCAGTGACGAGAGATCATTAGCAGCCGCAACAGCGGGACCACTGTCTGTGTGTGTCATCATGGCCAAATTTGGTCCTGAAGACACCTATAGTGGGAACTACCACATACAACCCAGGTTGTTAACTGAAAAAGACCATTTAATGGACATGGACAATAGACAGGCATTTGGTGGATGGTCTGGTTAGGTTTAGGCATGGGGAGGGTCTGGTTAGGGTTAGGCATTGGACCCCTGGGTCCTTAGGGTTAGGGTCTGGTTAGGGTTAGGGTCTGGTTAGGGTTAGGCATTGGACCCCTGTGTCCTTAGGGTTAGGGTTAGAGTCTGGGTCCGACCCCCCGAAGGGGGTCTCCGACCACTACGAGACCCCTTCTCCCACCCCCCTAGGATCGAGACCCCTGGGTCTCCCACCCAGGGCTCGGAGACCCCAGGTTGATCCATTAAATGGGCTTTTTCGGGTAACCTGTGCAAGCTGTCCATTAAGCTGGCTTATAGATTGTACATCTCGATCCTAAAGAATGGGGAAATGTTTATGCAATTCCTTTCCATTGGATGTGATCCGAGCAAATAGGCGGGACCTCCTCACTTTACGCCCCTGGCCTCCCCACTTTACGCCCCTGGCCTCCCCACTTTACGCCCCTGGCCTCCCCACTTTACGCCCCTGGCCTCCCCACTTTACGCCTCTGGCCTCCCCACTTTACGCCCCTGGCCCAGATTCGTTTTAAGTCGCAGGCGTCACAACTGGTGTGATCCCATCGCAAGATGGTCTTTAGTTTCATTTGTTTCCAGCAACATTTTCTTGGTACTGGTCTGGTGGAGTGGTTGGCCTTGGTACTGGTCTGGTGGAGTGGTTGGCCTTGGTACTGGTCTGGTGGAGTGGTTGGCCTTGGTACTGGTCTGGTGGAGTGGTTGGCCTTGGTACTGGTCTAGTGGAGTGGTTGGCCTTGGTACTGGACGGTGGAGTGGTTGGCCTTATACTGCTGTGTTTCACAATATTGACACTTTTCTGCAAAGTTTCTGATCTAAAAGAATCAGAAAACATACAGATAATTTTTCACTGAATGCAACTAAATTACTTGTTTATGAACATTTCTGCAGTGTAATTCTGTTTGTGTAGCTTACTTACATGCATATCATACAAATTATTCAACTGTCGTGTGTGTGTGTGTGTGTGTGTGTGTGTGTGTGTGTGTGTGTGTGTGTGTGTACGCGTGCGTATGTGCATGCTGTGTGTGTGTGTGTGTGTGTGCGTGCGTGTGTGCGGGTGTGTGCGTGCTTCCGTGCTTGCGTGCGTGCGCGCGTGTGTGCGTGCGTGCGTGTGTGTGCGTGCGTGCATGCCCAGGGCTGGACTTCCATGAAGACTTGCATCGTATTGGAGTCAAGGAGGGTCTGAAAGGTCGCAAACTTCAGAAGGCCATGGAGAGCTACGCTTGGAACATCACTGTGCTCAAGGTGAGAGAGAGAACACACAGCAAAGAAGACCCATATAAGCGTAGCATTGCCTCCAGTTTGCATGAGGTCACTGGCTAATGCTATTGATTTGTGTCAACATGCGTGATTATATTGGAGATTGTAATAGGCTGCTGGATAAGGGATTGGTGAGATTACACTACATCCAGCCTTAAGAAAGCTCTCTGGGCTAATTGCATTTGCCTCCACTCTAATCCCTAAATCTCTTCATTAATTGCTGCTGATCCCAACTACTGTTTTATCCATATGCTCAACTAACTAACATGATAAGGATTTGTTTGTAGACATGCACACGTTGCCCATTTTCTTCCCCATAAGGAGATGCTGGGCCCAATGGACACGCCTCCAGGAAGTCTCTCCGCAAAATCCACTCTTGTCTCTGGCTGCCCATGACTCAATGAGATATGACCGTGAGATACGGTTGCCCAATGCCCTGATCCCATTGCCCCATTGTAGAGTGCCTAAGTCCCGCGACTCCCGCCTCCTCCCAGGTCCGCATGGAGCCTCAGGAAGTGAATGTTTTCTAGTCACTTACGATTCATCTCGTAGCTGAATTGCTTGTTTTGTCCAAGTAATGGCTACCATACACTAGAAAATTTTGAAAATACAAAAAAAAATCCTTTTAAAAGACTACAGTCTGACACACTCTCACATCAGCTCACATCTAAAGACAATGAGTCATAAAGTCAGTTTTTTGTCACAAACTTGAAAAGTCTTTTGGTCTAAGGTCACCATAAGACTATAAGGCTTGAAAAGACTTTTGGTGTAAGGTCACCATAAGACTCTTTATATAAGGCTTGAAAAGACTTTTGGTGTATGGTCACCATAAGACTCTTTATATAAGGCTTGAAAAGTATTTTGGTGTAAGGTCACCATAAGACTCTTTATATAAGGCTTGAAAAGACTTTTGGTGTATGGTCACCATAAGACTCTTTATATAAGGCTTGAAAAGTATTTTGGTGTAAGGTCACCATAAGACTATATATAAGGCTTGAAAAGTATGTTGGTGTAAGGTCACCATAAGACTCTTTATATAAGGCTTGAAAAGTCTTTTGGTGTAAGGTAACGATAAGACTATATACTGTATAAGGCTTGAAAAGTCTTTTGGTGTAAGGTCACCATAAGACTCTTTATATAAGGCTTGAAAAGTATTTTGGTATAAGTCAAGTCAAGTCAAGTCAAGTTTATTTGTATAGCACATTTCATACACAGAGGCAATTCAAAGTGCTTCACATAAAATGGTTGACAGGAAAATAAAATAAAAGAAGAGAGTAAAACGGACATTTAAAAGCATCACAACAAAACTTAAAAAAAAGAGTATAAAAAGTGTATTACAGGAAAATAAACCAAAAGAAGAAATAAAATGGACATTTAAAAGCATCACAACAAAACTTAAAAAAAAAAGAGTATAAAAAAGTGCAATAGGCAGCAGGCGCAGCAGTTGCAGAAAGAGCTAAAACTTATAGAGGACTCATTGGGTTTGCATAGTAGCTGTCAGCAGTTAAAGGCGACGGTAAACATAAAAGTCTTTAGTCTATTTTTAAAAGTAAGTAAGGTTGGGGCAGATCTGAGGTCTTCAGGCAATTTGTTCCAGCTAGCAGAAGCATAGTGGGTAAATGCAGCCTTCCCGTGATTTGATTTGATCCTAGGGACAGTTAATAAGCTGGACCCTGTTGACCTAAGAGTTCTAGATGGTTCGTAGCGTGGGAGCAATTCAGCTATGTATTTTGGGCCTAGGCCATTGAGTGATTTATAGACTAATAACAGTATTTTAAAATCTATTCTCTGACACACTGGCAACCAATGTAAGGACTTAAGAACTGGTGTATAAGGTGTATAAGGTCACCATAAGACTCTTTATATAAGGCTTGAAAAGTATTTTGGTATAAGGTCACCATAAGACTCTTTATATAAGGCTTGAAAAGTCTTTTGGTGTAAGGTCACCATAAGACTCTTTATATAAAGCTTGAAAAGTCTTTTGGTGTAAGGTCACGATAAGACTATATATAAGGCTTGAAAAGTATTTTGGTCTAAGGTCACCATAAGACTATATATAAGGCTTGAAAGTATTTTGGTGTAAGGTCAGCACCATAAGACTCTTTATATAAGGCTTGAAAAGTCTTTTGGTGTAAGGTCACCATAAGACTCTTTATATAAGGCTTGAAAAGTCTTTTGGTGTAAGGTCACCATAAGACTCTATATAAGGCTTGAAAAGTCTTTTGGTGTAAGGTCACCATAAGACTCTTTATATAAGGCTTGAAAAGTCTTTTGGTGTAAGGTCACCATAAGACTCTTTATATAAGGCTTGAAAAGTCTTTTGGTGTAAGGTCACCATAAGACTACGAGACGTCAATGGGAAATTTACTTTCTTAGGTCCCACGCGGAACCCGGAAGAGGGCGTGATTTAGGCAATAGCAGCTGTGATAAAAAACACAACATGCTTCACATTGACTGGTTGCCTAAGTAAGGACAGAGAAGGTCATGTGATCCTCAGCATTCTATTTTTACCTCATCTCATCTCCCTGGAATCATTTAGTATTGAGTGAAGACTGTGTAAATACTTCAGTGTTTTCCCCCCTGCTTGCATTACTATAGAGCAGCAGCATGCACGGCACTCATATTTATCTTAAATAAGCTTGGGTAAACTCTACTATTGGGAAATGTAAGTGCTTAAATAGCGTAACAGGTGGACACACAAACCTAATCTCAATCTCCTTTATCCTGCCACCCTCCACCCCCTCGTCCAGCCCTCCTCTTCCCTCTCCAAACACACACACACACACACACACACACACACACACACACACACACACACACACACACACACAACTTTAACACCCCCACCTGTTCCTCCGCCCCTCCATTCCCCATCGGCGTGTTTCCTTGACGAGGTAGGCACTCAGCCCCTCCTCGGTTGTAATCTGTGTACAGTGCTGAGCGTCTGGTGAGAGCCTGCCTCCTGTTTGCCAAGGCTGGCAGCCACGGCCGGTCACTTCCCCTGTCTGGATCCTCCACAGGCCTGCCAGCTCACCGGTAAACACCGGCTAGGCTAGCTCGGGGGAAAACAAGAGAGAGACACACAGAGAGAGAGAGAGAGAGACCTGTGCTTTCTCTGTCTCTCTTTCTTTGTCTCTCTTCCTCCACCCTCCGATCCTCTGCTCTGACAGCTGGAGTCAGATCAGTGTTAATAAGGCTATTTGCCCATTTCAACCACTCCATCACTCATCTCCTTTCCCTGTCAACAGACAGAAGAGACGAGAGAGAGAGAGAGAGAGAGAGGAGGGGCTCTGAAACAAATGGTGCCAAGCATAATGTATTCCCTTTTCGAGAAGCATAACTGTGGCATTGGCATTCTTTCACTCAAAATGATAGCTTCTAGCAGGTAGGCCTACTGTTGACTGTTGGTTGAGACAGTTAATCACATCATTGTCAATGTCAATTAAGCCCCGCCATTATATTGGCTTACTTCACCCAGACACGTGGGCTAGATGACCATCCATCTTTGCCTTCCCAGCTTCCATCTCCCACTCTCTCACTCTGGAACTCACAGCTTTGAGTTGGTGTGATACATGACAGCTCAAATAGGAATGCATTGTATCCATGATAGTACGCTACACTGTCACAAACCCCTCTCCTTTCTTCTCCCTACAACCTGAAAACTAATATCATACTGAAGGCGGGTTATTCCCATTCCAATTGCCCATAAAATAAAAGCTCTATAAAAAAAGCAAAGCAGGATGGGCTGACAAGGAAGAGATTAGGATAGGATTCGATGAAGACACAGTGATGGGATTTGGTGGTCATCCGTGCGTGGATTGCTGTAGGGGTGAATGCACCCGAATCCCAGTGATGTGTGATTTGATTGTTGTAGCGCAGCACAAGCCTCCTGCTGGCTTAGTGTGCACCTGGTGGTGAGCCATGGCTTTCATATTCTGTGCTTTTCAAACATATGACTTATTCATGCTTTTGGTTTGTGCGCCAGAGCGGCTCAGGTAAAAGGCCACTTGCAGCATTACAGTAGCATCACCTGGGAGTGGAACTGCAGCCATTTTGTCCGGGACGGACTGCTGGGGGCACCGTGTCAGACTGCTGGGCCTGCCTTACCCATCCTACACCATGTCAGACTGCTGGGCCTGCCTTACCCATCCTACACCACGTCAGACTGCTGGGCCTGCCTTACCCATCCTACACCACGTCAGACTGCTGGGCCTGCCTTACCCATCCTACACCATGTCAGACTGCTGGGCCTGCCTTACCCATCCTACACCACGTCAGACTGCTGGGCCTGCCTTACCCATCCTACACCGCGTCAGACTGCTGGGCCTGTCTTACCCATCCTACACCATGTCAGACTGCTGGGCCTGCCTTACCCATCCTACACCACGTCAGACTGCTGGGCCTGCCTTACCCATCCTACACCGCGTCAGACTGCTGGGCCTGTCTTACCCATCCTACACCATGTCAGACTGCTGGGCCTGTCTTACCCATCCTACACCACGTCAGACTGCTGGGCCTGCCTTACCCATCCTACACCACATCAGACTGCTGGGCCTGCCTTACCCATCCTACACCACGTCAGACTGCTGGGCCTGTCTTACCCATCCTACACCACGTCAGACTGCTGGGCCTGCCTTACCCATCCTACACCATGTCAGACTGCTGGGCCTGCCTTACCCATCCTACACCACGTCAGACTGCTGGGCCTGCCTTACCCATCCTACACCATGTCAGACTGCTGGGCCTGCCTTACCCATCCTACACCATGTCAGACTGCTGGGCCTGCCTTACCCATCCTACACCATGTCAGACTGCTGGGCCTGTCTTACCCATCCTACACCATGTCAGACTGCTGGGCCTGCCTTACCCATCCTACACCACGTCAGACTGCTGGGCCTGACTTGCTGTGGCACTGAGAACTTACTCCCTCGCTCAATTAGACTTCAGTCTTCAAGTGGCTGTCACTGCCTGCAGGTCAAACGGAGTCCAGAATCACAGATGAGAAGGCTGTTGCTTTCAGCCTGCTTGTAAACGGGATGTGGGTAGAATGGCGGTGAGGTAGAAAGTGGTGGAGGAGACAGGCCAGGAGAGAGGGGCTTTGTGGCAAAGGCTGAGGGAAGAGCCGAGGTCTGAGAGCGTGTGGAAGTGGAGAGAGAACGTTAAAACGTCTGGTCAGCTTTCTGGAACGGCAGCCCTAATAATATAAGCACCTTTTACAGAGAAATAAGCGCCTGCGGAGAAGACTCGACCACACTTTCCACATGGCAGAGGCAGCGAGCTCAGAGAGGGAGGCAGCCATGGAAGTGGCCCTGATTGACTTTACAGCGCCATAAAGTGGGATGCCTGCCCTGACCACTTCCTCCACACATGGCTGGATTTCCTTCTCTGCGGCGCTCCCAAATAAAGAGCAGAAATATAGTGTAACATTATCACCATATGAGAGCACGAATAATCACCCGCTGAGATGTACGGAGGGCTGGCAAGCAACCAAAGGACTTCATTCAGTGGTTGTATACTGCCCCCTTCTGCATACTCTTAGTTAATGCACTAAGGAAATAAGATTCTGCTGCCAGTTTAGCGGAACTCAATGATGTTATCTAATTGACTGTAAATTGAAACAGCCTAGAGGGAATGCTTATCAGAGATTCCCCTGCTGTTTTTGTTGCTTAAACATCTAATATGGTTGTATATTGTTGACAAAGCTGTATTGGCTGCCTGTCACAGTGTAATGATTGCTTCTCTCTCTCTCCGTCTCTCTCTCTCTCTCTCAGGGCCAGGCAGACCTGCTGAAGCATGCCAAGAGTGAGGCGTTAGACACTCTGCGTCAGATCCACTGTGCCGCTCAATCCTGTGGCCTCAGTAAGAACGGAGCAGCTTCCCCCCAGCTCCAGCACCATCCTCACCAGCAGCCGCAGCAGACCGTGTTACAGCAACAGCCTCAGGCCAAGGCCCACCCGCAGCACTCAGCGCAGAACCCAGCGCAGCACCCAGCGCAGCATCCACCACAGCATCCACCACAGCACTCGGCACAGAACCCACCACAGCACCCAGCGCAGCACGCAGCGCAGCACCCACCACAGCACCCACCGCAGCAACTACTGCAGCACCCACCGCAGCAACTACTGCAGCACCCACCGCAGCAACTACTGCAGCACCCACCACAGAACCCAGTGCAGTACCCACCGCAGCACCCAGTGCAGCACCCAGTGCAGCACCCACCACAGCACCTAGCGCAGAACCCAGTGCAGTACCCACCACAGCAGCACCCAGCACAGAACCCAGTGCAGCACCCACCACAGCACCCAGTGCAGTACCCACCACAGCAGCCAGCGCAGAACCCACCACAGCACCTAGCGCAGAACCCAGTGCAGCACCCACAGCAGCACCCAGCACAGAACCCAGTGCAGCACCCACCACAGCACCCAGTGCAGTACCCACCACAGCAGCCAGCGCAGAACCCACCACAGCACCTAGCGCAGAACCCAGTGCAGTACCCACCACAGCAGCACCCAGCGCAGAACCCAGTGCAGCACCCACCACAGCACCCAGCGCAGAACCCAGTGCAGCACCCACCTCAGTACCCAGCGCAGCACCCACCAGAGCACCCAGCGCAGAACCCAGCGCAGCACCTACCGCAGCACCCACCTCAGTACCCATCTCAGCACCCACCGCAGTACCCACCGCAGCACCAGCCCCAGGCCTTACCTCCGGCTTATCTCCATCACCAGCCCCACCTTCAGCTACCAGCTGTCGCTCTGGTTCAAACTGTTCCACAGCCGCCGGCTTTTCCTCAACCCCAGGCCCAGCAGCAGAGGGCAGCAGGCCCTCTGGATGGCATCCCCGAGCAGAAGATGGTCAGCAACAATCCTGCAGGATCGTGCTGACCCGCAGCCTGTACCCACAGAGGATCCTACCCAAAGAGAGACAGAGAGAGAGAAGAAGAGAAGGAGAAGCAGCAAGATGCTGAAGAGAGGCAGAAGGAGGAGGCGAGTGTTGCCGAGAAGGCAAGGGAGATGGAGGAAGTAAAGGCCAGAGTGAATGAGATGGTGATGGTGAGGAGACCTCGCCGTGTTAGGAGTGAGACGCAAGTCTGAGAAGAAGTGTTAAGGTTTGAGGATAGTGGGAGGACCAAAGATTAAATGAGAAAGAATGGCCTCACACTCCATTCATGCTTTTCTAAACAGGATGGGGAAACTGACCACATTGTTTTTTTCTCCATCATGGAAAGGCAATAAACCTCCATCTGAGCCAGAAGTTTTAGTTCTCTTCTTTCTTCTCTAGTCTTTGGTTCTCTGTTGATGTGAAACGCAATGGGTTAACAGCCAGCAAGGACGTTTTGGTCTGTGTTTCTGGTAGGGAATGGGTTGAGTAGTTTGGTCGGTCAGTCAGATGTCCGTGTCTCTGTCTGGCAGTGCTAGTTACATGCCCCTCCACTATGTGCTCTAGCTCTGTGGGTACAGGCTTTACCTCACATTGGCATTTCATACCGCAGATATTTGCCTTTTGATTCCCCAAGACTCCTTGGCATGTCTTCGAGCTTTTATTTCTTCATGCTCACGCTCCTCTTCTGCCACCTTCCATCTTAGACGTCATAATGCCACGTGCAAACCGTGAGGGTTTCCCTCTCTCCAGAAAGGATGTCATTTTCATTTTAAGTGCACAAAATAGAGCAGCTCACCTAGGCTACTATAGAGGGCGCTATAGAGCTAAGATAGAGGGACGCACTATAGCTCTCGATGCTCTCCGTCACAGCTCTTGCTCCCCCTGCTGGAGTCAACCTCCATCTGGCCTCTCACATCTGCACAGTGCCATTCCTTAGGATTTGAGTTCTCCGTCCGCAGGGTTGCCGCGTCTCCTCCCCAGGGCCTGTGTACGTGACGTTATGTGAGTCAGTGTTTTGGTCCCCAGGGTGGAGCTAGCCCGCGTTAAGTGGCAGAGCTCACCAGCCATTCACAACTGGAACATTCGACCTTGATAGACCTGTTAGAGGCCAAGGGTCAAACAAAGGTCAATCGATATATGGTACTGCTGTCAGTCAAACACCTAGACAAAAAAAAAACACAAAGAGAATATAGATGTAAACTGTATGTAAAATGTACGAAGGGAACATATATTGCTATGATAATTCACGCAGACAGACATTAATGATTGATATTATAATAACTGTTGTTAGTTCTATTGATATTCTAATTCTTTTATAAACATTACGTCTACATATACAGTGACTTGACACCTGTTGTTCTTTGGTGCGGCTCAGGACAAGCAGTGCGTGTGGGACAGGGACGGAGGATGACGGGTGAGCACCGCAACACGCGGGTCAACCAATAACCTGACTTGTTTCACTGCAAACTGAGTGTGGATTCTGTAAGATCTCCTTTAAGTGGCCCATTAAAACCGGCTTCATTGTTTACCCTGCCTCCTCTCTTTCATTGCACTTTAATGACTGCTCTTCTCTAGTAGATTCCAAAGGGGGATGATACATGTGACTGAGTTTGACAGTCATTTTAAATACACACTTTATTGGTATTTGTATATCCTTTATATCCTTTAGTAATACAACGTTGAATCTCTGAGTGAACTGTGAGGTTTTTTATTATTATTGCATTCAAATAGTCGTCAGTTGTGTTTCCATTACCCTCAGAAATGCGCAAAATCTAAATATCGCAATAGAAATTGGGTAATGGAAACACGTGAATTTCGAAAAACCTCCCAAATATCGCAAAAAGTTTTTTCGCTCTCATGAGGTGGTTTTTCAGACGTGTCGATATAGAAGTTTATCGCAAAAGTGTAATGGAAACACATTTTTCGCATTTGCACGTCATGTGACCCATATTATCCCTTGGAAAAGGAGCGGAAAATAAGTTTGGTAAGTAAGGTTCGAAAGCCGTGTCAAAACCTCCGCAGCAAGTGGAAAACTTTGAAGCAACGCTACCTAGCAGAAAGACGAGTGTTATGCAAAAGCGTAGCCGGGCAAATTAGATAATGTTTAATGGCAGAAATCGGTCCATGGTGACAGCAGGCTGCCTGTGTGCGCGCATTTGGCACAGCGGCGAGATGAGAGGATGAAAAGCACACACTGGTGCGGTGGTGCTGTCTGAAGTGAATACAGTGACTGTGAGTAGGCTAATACATTGCACACGTTTCAGGTGCAATTATAGAACCAAATCAGCCTTTTCCCCCCTCCATCTCTAAATCGGACCAGTTGTAGGCTATTAGGCTACCTTTTTTCCTCTGCCTGTCGCGCTGACTGCATTCACGCAGCCAGCAACATTTTGCGACTCATTTTCTTTTTGAATTGATAATCAGGCTCGTTTATATGCATTGTAACTTCATGTTGGGATTTCCATTGACCATTGGTTGGATTTGAGCATGCAGGGGACGGGATATGGGGCAGATCCCCGTGCGTAATCACTGTGGCAGCTGCTGCAACGGGGAATCACTCAAACGCAACTTCAATGGAAACGCCTACAAGTCGCAATTGTACATTGTCGAAGTTGTAGAAATATCGCAATTCTTTTGCGAAAAACTGTAATGGAAACACAGCTGGATGCAGTAGCTCACAGGATCACTGTTGATGCACTATGGTGCACTGTTTATTCTCATCATATATCTCCTGAGCAATATACTGTACAACTCGGCCATTTATTTTGATGTGAAAGAGTTGGACTGGTTGAGGTAATGCAAGCTGGTGTCCATGAGGCGGCAACAATATTCAGTCATTGGTTTTGAGGAAAAGAAAAGTTGAGAACAGATATCCACTTGAAGGTCAATAATAACAACTTTCAAGCATTGCTGAGCTAGTGCTCATAATGTAACATGCCTTTCAGTCAATGTGACACCTTTTTGTGCCCGCCTGTGACTTAAAATGAACGTGGACCAGGGGCGTTTAGTGGGGGGCCCATTTTCAAACGCGGCCTTCTACACACCTGTAAAGTTTCGTGACTGCATCTTGCAAGGTTTTTATGCTATCGCCTTCACAAAATCTGTCCACAGACAGACAGATGTATGTATAAACACCTGGCCAAGTACTCAAAACCGCTTCTTCTGTGGTAGTTCCTGTTACAATAAATGTCTCCAGGACCACATTTTGCCATAATGACACACACCAGTAAAAGAGAGGCACACAGACTCACAAGGTGAAAACAATAGCAGCCCCACAATGTCGCGGCCGGTAATAAAACCCATAAAAGCTCATTAGAATGACTTTTGAATGAGCTGCTCATTAGAACTGAGAAAGGGCATCTTTTGAGTCTTTTGTGAGAGATTAGATAACTCAAAGGACACATTATCTAATTGACTTATCTTCCTTACCTCTCAGCATTATGGCATGTCTTAATAAACCTTTGGCATGTGGCCACAAAGGCATGCCAGTAGTTTGTAAAGAGTCCACAGAGGTGCCCTGGAGATGATGGGTGACAGGGCACTAATTAAGGCCAGCAGACTAGACATGAACTCCTCAAATGAACATGAAGCTGACAATGTACAGTACGTGGTGTTTGTGCTCGCCGTGATGACATCCAGAGAGAGGCTGGACAACATGGGGCCATATAAAAGAGACTTGGTCTACAGCCGTAGAGGTAAGAAGAACATCGAAGGACTCCCCAACACAAACAGAAGATGACGTGGTTCTCCGCCAAGTTCCAGACAGATGCTGGGATCCAATTGTCCAACAGAGTAAGGCAACTTATGTTTTGTCCTCCATCCTCTTTTCATTGGCTGGATAAAAGCTAAGTGCTGAGGAGTCATTTGGTAAATTGATCAACTGTGTTGGATAATGCAAATTCACAGTTTAAAAAAAGTTTCAGGGTTTATGCGACTTCCTTTTGAAACTTTTCTTATTATAAATGTTTCATAAGCCTTGATTGATTTGTTGCAATTGTATATCCTTTCATGTTTTGCTTCACCAGAATGAAGGCAGAGAAAGCTGTTGACTTAAAAAGGGGGTTGGCAAACTGATTATGGTGCTTGTTAATCGATTTATTTTTAAAGGTGCGTGCTATAAAAGAGTAGTGCATTTTTTTTATTAGAAATATTTACAACTATTTTAATTCTGTAAGTCACTGATTGACTTTAGGTTGAGGCAAATTGGCTGGACATGGTTCTGCCAAGCTTCACAACATTTGATTTGATTTTACACGAACAATTTAGATTAGTTTCCAAGACTATTTTAATAAGTAATAAGTTCGGTTTTTGTGAATCTCATCTCATTGGAGATTTGGTGAGAGAATCTTATCCAACATGCAGCATCCTAGGCTTGGTGTAACCATCACCATAGCCAGAAATGACTGAAATATCTAAGTGATTGCATTCTCACGTTAATATTTTGTAACAAAGATTTTTAGGCTTATTACTGTCCATGGTTGATGTCCATCTTAATCTGTAATCAGTTGGAAGATTGCATATTTATAATGGTTATCTAATTTTGTTCTCATCATCAGCACTCTTGGGTTTAGCCTGTTCATGTATCAGTTCAATTAGGACTCAGGAGAGACACATTTCTATATTAACAATTATTTATTTACTTTACTTTACTTTATTGTTTATTTAGACAGGACAATGCACATTAATAAGACAGTTATACATGTACAGAATCATCCATACGTGACAACCAATGGTGACAATGGTAAAAGTGCCGGGGTTAGCCGAAACTAATTTTCACCCGCAGTCCTCGACAAGATAAATACAGAATACGGGAATAAAAAAACAATATAATAAAAATGCACAAGGGATAAAAAAAAAACATACACAAGGGATAACAATACATACACAGAATAAAAGCAATACACACAAACAGATAAGATAATAAAATGATAGAAAAATAAAATGTCAAAGAGGAGGCTATTGAATATGGGTGCACTGTTGTGTCGTTTTGAGCCATTCCTTGATTTTGACTTTAAAAGTAGGGTAAGTGGGGCATTCCCTAACTGCGACCGGGAGACTGTTCCATATCTTTCCGCCCACAATGGACAGGACGTTCTTCCCGAAAGCGGTGCGTCTGTGGGCCAGCTCGCAGTCTCCTCTTAGACACGCCCTGGTGGTCATGCCCTCCACGGACCTCCATTTAAAAAACTCTCCCAGAGGGGGTGGGGCAAGACCATGGAGACACTTAAAAACAAAACAGGCCTGTCTGAAGGTTTTAAAATTGTCAAAATCAAGGAAATCATGCTTCTTTATAATGTTACAGATATGGGCAAAGATTGTTTTTTTATCTAAGATTTTTAGGGCTTTTTTAAATAAAGATTCAATCGGCTTAAGAGCTGTTTTACATGCCAACGACCAGCTCGTTAAGCAGTAATCAATGTGGGAAAAAATCATAGAGTGTAGGAACATCAGGGCAGCATCGTCCGTCAGGAAATTTCTGATTTGTCTGAAGTTCGCCAGATTGTACTTGACTGAGTTGGTCACTTTTTTAATGTGTTTCTGAAAGGTGAGGGTTGAGTCCAAGATGACTCAGAGATATTTGAACTTGCTTACTAGAGCGAGTTCCTCACCGTTGAGGAACACACCTGAGTGACTGACAGTTTTTTGTTTTTTGTGTGTGAACATCATACAGACCTCATACAATGATTAAGTTACATGAGCCTTTAGGCAACATTAGAATATCTTTGGCGATTAGACTCCATCATGACGTCAGCATGATAGTGACGTCATGATCAGCAGGGGCAGTACAGCCAGGAGTAGGATTGAATATCCCAACCCGTGGAGTCTAGACCTGGTGGTGGTGGAGGTGAGGTCTTGGTCTTGATGGAGAGGCCTTCTGAAGACCTCAGAGAGGACTGGAGGTGAATGGGGTGGAGGGTCGCAGAGGACCCACTGAAAGACAGCAGCAGACAGCACAAGAGGAGAGGGCGGCTTTTAACTTTGACAGCTAGGCAATGATAGGCTGAATAGGAAGATGTGTCTTACTCTGGTTGGTTTAAGCAAATCGTTACCGCCCTTGAACAGCTGACACCAGTTGGAGTGGGGAAAAAGGGGGAGAATTAATTATTGAGGGGAGTGAATGAATGAGTGGGTGTGACAACTAAAAGGTCTCTCTTCCTGAACTTCTGCTAAGCTCCATTTGTGTAACTTTAGTTTTGCTCTTTGGCCCTACAGAAACTGCTGCTGCTGGTCTTGATGCTGCTGGTGTCTCCTCTGGCCTGTGATGCGCACAGTGTGTCTGAGTGCTGCAGACAGTCTCGCTCCTGTCCCCTCTACATGTGGCTGTGTGGCTCTGGCTCCAGGGCCTCACGGAGCCGCTTCACTGGCGATGTGGCCGCTGGCATCCTCACCCTGGGGAAACGGAAAGAGGAGGAGCGTCGCTTTGAGAGCCAGCTCCAACAAATGCTCAATGACTCCAAGAACCAGGCAGCAGGGATCCTGACGGTGGGGAAGAGGACTGCAGAGGGTGCTGGAGAGCAGTACATGACCTGGCCAGAAGGTGCCTTCATCACATGCACCACCTGATGCATTGCATACTACATGAATATACTGAGACCTTTTTAAATGTATGTAGAAACGCATCCCTTTATTTTGGTGAGTTTTGTTGTAAAAATCTCTTTTTTGCTTATGTGGAACCAGTGAATTTTTTTTTTTTAAATGTGCCTGTTTGGATTTGTTACATCTAAGGATTTTTCTCACATGTCACAGAACATTGTGGGGATAATATTTACATATAAAAAGCATTGTGGTGTAATAAAACTGATAATGCTGACAGCATCTATTTTTTTCCAATTACTAGCCTAGTTCTCTGATTTAATAATAATGAAAGAATGAATGAACAAGTGAATTGGACAAAAATCAAATTGGCTGTAATGGCTCTATGTCTAAGGATGCCACCTGGGCGCCTCCCTAGGGAGGTTTTCCAGGTACGTCCAGCTGGGAGGAGACCGCGGAGCAGACTGAGGGCTCGGTGGAGAGATTATAGGGCCCTATTTTCCCACTGGCCTTAGGCGCAAAAACTGGCGTTAAACGCAAAAAAAACGCGCCTTGCGCCTGCCTCGGGAAGATAGCAACATGGTTTTAGGCCCCGAAATGCGCTTTACGCCGAAGAGGCATGGCGCAGTGCCAGAATAGGCCAGAATGGGCGTTTCGGCCTTAAATACCGGCCTAACGATATCTTCCCCCATTTAGCGCTTAGCACTTTTCAAAACCAGGCCTTATTCAGTGCGCCGCGGATATTACGCACAGCTCTCCTCTGCCGATCTTACACTCTCTCCCCCTCTCTCTCTCTCACTCCCTCGCTCTCGCGCGTCAGACAGGCACAAAGACCAATGGAAAAAAGTTGTTATATCGTAGTTTTGAGCCCGTCATTCAGAGGCTGTTCTCTCCCCCTCTCTCTCTCTCACTCCCTCTCTATCGCGCATCAGACAGCCCCTCTCTCTCCCTCACTCCCTCTCTCTCACGCATCAGACAGCCCCTCTCTCTCTCTCTCACTCCCTCTCTCTTGCACGTCAGACAGGCACAAAGACCGATGGAAAAAAAGCTGTTCTCTCCCTCTCTCTCACTCCCTCTCTCTCGCGCATCAGACTGCAGGCACAAAGACCGAAAAAAGTTGTTATATGGTAGTTTTGAGCCCCTGTCATTCAGAGGCTGTTGAGCCACATGTGAAATCTCCCAGCATGCATTGAGGCTAATCCATTTCGACAAGAAATATCAACCAAATCAGCCTAAATTGCCTAAAGTGGTAGATAGGAATAATCCATTTCGAACAAGAAATATCAACCAAATCAGCCTAAATTGCCTAAAGTGGTAGATAGAAATAATGTTTCTGTTCACACAACATGCAATTGTCGAACATTTCAATATTGGACAAAATAAAACAGAAATCCAAACACACCTATGTGAAACATATATGTAATCCAGTTGCAGGTGGTATATATATCCCTCACAGATTTAATGGGATTTAGATGAGTGACAGCCGTAACACGGTTCTACTGTGATGTCCTACTGTGATCTCCGCTCCAACAAGACTTGGCTTACTTCACATTTACTTTTACAATGAAAACACATTTATGCAATGACTTTACATAATGTAGGCTATATTTATGTGCATCCTCTGCAGCACTGGAGAAGAAAAGGTAGCGAGAGAAAACGATATAATTCTAATCTGGACAAACTTTCACCAATCTAATCTCATCATGACATAGGCCACATAGGGATAGGCTATATTTTTCTAGCCAATGCATTTAGAACATTCTTTTCACTTTGATCTTGCTATAGTGTAGCGTATTTACATGCTTGCAGTATTTAAACTGCAGTGAGATTGGTTTGAGAAGCATAGTAATATGGAATAGTATATATGGAGACAGACGGGGATGAAAGGGGGGGGGGGGGCGCTTGGCTTTTCTGACCGGACTGGATTGCTCCGTGGAATTGGAGCTTAAAAGGGAAGCTTGTGATTCGTTTACTGCACTTCTCCAATGAGCAGATTGTGCATAATTTTACGCTTAAAAGGCGTGGTTATAATGCTTAAGGCCGCCTGTAGCGCTGACACCAAAATATTGAGTGCGCTGGTCCACACCCACTAATCTGCGCTGCGCCTGGCACTAAGCGCAGTTTTTAGGCCGTTGCAACGATAGAGGGCTATATCTCCACGCTGGCCTCGGGATGGCCCAGTTTCTGGGGAAAGGGAAGTTTGGGGTCCCCTGCTGGAACAGCTACCTCCGCAACCCGATCCCAGAGTTAAAGATGGATGGATGGATTAGTCTCAAATTAAATGTTGGGGTATTTTCTATCAATCTATACTACAAACTAACAATGTAATTGAAATATAGCAGCATGGAACTGACTACTCCTGGGAGCACTTGGAGCAGTGATGACATCCCTTGCATGGCCCCTCCTTCATACCGCTTGGTAATACAACGCAGGAATAAATCCAGCTCACTGCTCTAAGCAGAACAGAAAAACAACCCCTTGAGCCAGAGCTTCACAGTCATTATTTCATGAATATCATATCATATCATATCATATCATATCATATCATATCATATCATACATACAAGGTACATACAGTACAATATCATACTGTAATAACTAACATGTTCAGTGTCCAAAATCCAAACGCAAAGATGGAATTTTGACATGGTTTAATGAAGTCTCTGTGGATGTGTGGGTGTGGGTGCATCCAGCTTCACTCACCCAGAAACCTGGAGGAAAACTTAGGAAGTGCCAACTGGAATTTATACTAGCAAGAGCAAATATTTGTTTTACCCTATGTAGGAATGCTGTCAGTGTGTTTGACGTGCACACATGTGTTTTACGGTACATGCGTGCACGTTTGTGTGGGTGGATATTTCAACATGGGCAGCAGCCAGCAGCAGCATGCTTCAAATGTTGGCAACTGAGCTGAAATGCCTCAGAGCAAGACAGTGAACCACCTAGCAGCTCCAGTGATGCTGCTCTGCATCTGACCCTGACCTCTGACCTCTGGGGGGGGGGGGGGGGGGGAGCAAGAGAAAAAATAATTTCACTATTATTCTCTTTTGGCAACCTCTGTCAAATCCACAGCAAACACTCAATTAGGTGTCGCCTCTGACAATGTTGCTCCTCGTTTATTGCAGGTTAGTGATCAGTACTTGGAGTATACAGCATACAGTATACAGGGACGTGCTGTACTCCTTAGTGAAGGTGAAGTAAAAAAAGGATGCTAAACGAGACAGAGGGAGAGATACAGAGGAAGAGAGAGAGAGAGGATAGAGAAAGTGAGTGTATAAATTCACCGAGTGGAGAGGGGGAGGAGGGTGCAGGCTTTTGTATGAGAGACAGAGACAGATAGGAGAGGGAGGGAGAGAGAGGGAGGGGGACTTGGAGATGGCAGAAACATGTGCAACAGCACCATGGGGAGTCGAATCAGACACGACTGAGGAGAAGCTGAGACTTCACTCTGATGCTGGAGAGGGAGAGGGATGAGCAGCTCCGCCTGAACACTCCTGACTCAACACTGCAGGGAGAGAGAAGCTTTGAGAGAACCACGACACCTCCAAGGCAGCTCTCCTCCGAGGGAAGAAGCAAGTCTACACCCGATGCCGTGTGATGAAAGTCGTGGTTTCCGTCAGACAAAGCTGGAGTAGAAGCCACTAGTTAGAACCTGCCTGGAAGTGTTTGAGGCAAGCCAAGGAGAAGCACAGCAGTCACTTTCAGGACCTGGAACCTGCTGTCTGTCATAATCTAGGACAAGATGCCTGTGATGAAGGGCCTCCTAGCTCCCCAAAACACCTTCTTAGACACCATTGCCAACCACTTTGATGGCACACGTAAGTCTATTTCACAAAGTTCCCTCACCTATCCACCTTCAGTCTGTGTTGATAGCGTTTTGGTGAAGAGATTTTTCATTATCACTGATTGTACTGTACTATAATGTTTTGTTTTGTTTATAACAACCTCCCTTGTTAGTAGTATAATATAATATAATATAATATAATATAATATAATATAATATAATATAATATAATATAATATAATAATAATAACATAACATAACATAACATAACATAACATAACATAACATAACATAACATAACATAACTTAATATAATAGTAGTATTTCCAATAGTACCTTCGTAACTTGTCACGGTACTTAAATAGCAAAAGCTCTGACATGATTGCAAGTCCATTCTGTATGGCAATAGAAAGAACTAAGCTCACAATGTGCACAAGTACAATGTGCACAAATACAATGTGCACAAAAATACAATGTGCACAAACACAATGTGCACAAAAATACAATGTGCACACAAATGCAATGTGCAGAAAAGTGGGGCAGACTGACACAGAAAGGCATGATGTTTCATCTATTGTCAAACTAGGCAGTTCTAAACATCTCAAGGGACCTACATCTTTCAATTTTAATTTGTGTTGCCTGGTAATGTGTACGTTCATCTAACATTAAACAATTGCTCTGTTTTGAGGCTGCAAATGTAACTAACCTAACATTGGCATTTGATTTTATCCTGCATATACTTGCAAGGACTTGAGAAAGATAAACCTAGCTTCATACAAAAGTAATAGTTCAGTCAAAAATAAACTGTTGTTGAACTCGCTACATTTAACCTACAGTAGGCTATTTAAGCATTTCTGGACCCCCTGTTCAGGTTGTGACGCAGACGCTGAAGACTCTACTGTAGACAAATGCATCAAACAGTGTAGCCTAGTCTAGAGCCATTTATAAGACTGCAAGTCACGACAGTAACCCAGAACGCAGGCTGGAGAGATGGAGCGCGATGAGAAGAGAGAGCAGGCGAGGCTATTGCAACTCAAGAGCCACTTGTTGGTTCATGCTGAAGATGCTGCTTAAGATGCGTGTGGTGCTGCTCTTAAGATTGATGCATTTTGACGTGTTCTTTTCTCATAATAGCATATTGCTATGTGTGGAAATCACATCTTTCAGTAAAAATAGAAAGAACATGCTGTAGACTAGAGCCTCTGTTCATCACCCTCTTCACTTAAAAATAAATGGACCAGACCTTTGTAATAGTTTTTGTCATCCAATAATAAAGCATGCCAGTGGACAACTGTAAACATTTCCAATGTGTTTAACATGTTTCTTCCAGACTCTTAAGCTTTGTACAAACACAAAGTTCTTCATAACCCTAATTTTGTGGGTGTTTTGCAGGTATTTTTTCACAATAGTTCTGCAACAGCAACTGTATGTTTTCCATTGATTTATTATTCAGCCTAGCTGATTTTTGACGTTTTGTTTGTTCTTCCCTGTTAGGAGTCTGAACCAGGCCTCAGTACAGAGGTGAAAGACTTTCACACACACACACACACACACACACACACACACACACACACACCAGAACACTATGAAAAATGAGATAGAGTGTGTATGGCTCAGACTGTCTGTGTCCCATGCAAATTAAGTTAATCTGTTAATTAAGTTCACAGAGTCAGTGTGATGACACTGTGTCTATCTCTCTCTCACACACACACACACACTCTCTTACAGTCGGTCTCTTTCTCTCTCTTAAAGACACACACATGCACGCATGCACACGCACACACACACACCCGCACACGCACGCACGCACGCACGCACGCACGCACGCACGCACGCACGCACGCACGCACACACACACACACACACACATAACAGATTTCTACTGCATGCACAAAAAACCTGCATGGTTTTTCCCAAAAATTTCATGGGATTAGCATGTCTGGAAAGGGAAGATTTGTGAATACCCATAGAACCCATTCTCATTCAGATATCTTGAGGTGAGAGGTCAAGGGACCCCTTTGAAAATGGACATGCCAGTTTTCCCTACCCAAAATCTAGCCTAAATTTGAAGTGTTATTTACCCCCCTTCCCAACAAGGTAGCATGACATGGTTACCAATGTACCAATGGATGCCTTATGTCTTCTAGTTTCAGATGATATCAGTATCTTCACTCTACCTCAAAAAACGGGAACATTAGAGCCTCTAAAATACCATAATGTTGGCCAAGGAATTGAAAAAAGTGCAGGGGTCCAATACTGCCTTCTGAAAAAGTGGGGGGGACATGTCCCCTGTCCCCCCCCCATAAATTACATCCTTGACACACACACACACACAGACACACACAGACACACACACACACACACACACACACACACACACACACACACACACACACACGACACGACGCACGCACGCACATGCGCACGGACACACACACACACACACACACACACACACACACACACACACACACACACGACGCACGCACGCACACACACACACCTTATAACCTTGTGTTCCCTATTAAACACACTCACACACATACACATAGCAGAGACATTGTCAATCTTGGCTGCCACATGGCTGCCACACTACCTGTGTATCAGCTGTGTGGGTGGGCGGACTGACCGAGGAGCTGTGTGGGAGGTGAAGGGGCCAACTGACAAAAGATGTCTTCACAACAACCCACTATCCAATCTCAAATCGCCATGAATTTGTCACCATTCAAAGCATTCCTTTGTCCTCCCTTGACAAGAAGATAACTGCAGGAGCGAAACTCAGATTTTGCGCTCAAATTTCTGTCACAGTAAGATAAATAGCTAAACTAATTTTGACACTGGTGGTACAGTGGTGGATGTGGATGTGAACACGAGACTCAGAGGAATGGGGGTGGCATCCAGGTGACCCTGATATGTGAGCAGGGAATTTAATTCAAATGAATTATGCAGAGGCCAAGAGCCAATCAAATATTATTGCAGGTCCAGCTCAGTTATGCTCTTTGAAAGCAGAAAAAAATCGCTTAAAGTATTCATCTTAAATTATTCATGTTATCACTCGCCACCTCTCAATATAGGTAACTAATGATGTAGCATAATCCTGCAAATAGAGAGGGGGGTTGAATTTGATGGTTTTAGGTTAGCATTTATGCACAATGGTTATTTGTACTCGATAGTGTCAGATATCTAGACTTGTTCCGGTGCATATGAGATGGTGCGGTGGTGTTGTGCCAGACACAGCAGGCTGCAGCTCTTTATCGTCCCTTCTCAACAGTCTGCTTCATGCTTATTGCCTGAGTGGGTGGTAGAATTGCAGCTTTTCTCCACCTCACTTGTAGGCTACTGCCAAGGATAATTAACAAACATGATCGTTTTGGACAGTGTATAGGCTACTATGTATCCAGTTAACTTCAGAAATGACATTTGAGTGATTGCAACATGAATGAATGAAAGGAAGCATGCATTAAATACAGAAAGCCATGATTTAAAAGTGTATGGAAATATGATAGTAATTAGCCAGGAAGTAAGACATTTGACCGCTTCATTATGTAACGATCGACGATGTTCACACTGTAGCTCCTCATGTGTGGCCCCTTTTCTGAGTTTTAGGCATGAGCATCTCCTGACAAGAAATCAGTTTTCACAAGATTGCCATACACGATTGTGAGGTCAGTCGGGCTTAGACGGCTGTCAGCGTGTGAAGTGGACTTGTATTGTTCGTGTCTAATAACATGAAGCCAGACAGACAGAATGGGGGTGAATGATAACATGAAGCCAGACAGACAGAATGGGGGTGAATGGGGCCCAGGAGAGGCGAGGAGAGAGGGAGGGAGGGAGGGAGGGAGGGAGGGAGGGAGGGAGGGAGGGAGGGAGGGAGGGAGGGAGAGAGGGAGGGAGGGAGAATAATGCAGAGAGCGATTTTAGAGACTGGCCTGACAACTGGAGGCACAGGTTCAGACTGGGACATACAGTACCTCTGTCTGTAACCATTACAATCAAGGAGGACCAGTATCGACTTGGGCTGAGAGAGGAATGTTTGTATTCCTATATGATCTCCTGGTTAGTTGGGGAATCAAATTGATTAATTAAATTGTCACATTAGGGGCTCAGAGCACTAAAAGAGTTGAGGGCCTAAGCACTTTGAGAAATCAGAATCAGTGGTAATTGCTAAAGCTATATGAATCAGAATAAGGCAAATTCTGCAGATATTTTATTGCCTCCATCTGTGGTTGTGAAGGGAGGGTCTTGGTAACCCAAGAGACACCATATGCTGTTTCTCCACAAATTGCTATGGCAACACAAGCATGGAAACAGTATTTCTTAATTTAGCTTGTGATTAACTCCACACATAGCCTATGTCAGTTAGAAACTATATACCTATCTTATCTTCCTGAGAATTCAATGCTGACAATTTACGTTTAAAACTCAGACAAAATATGATGAAAATTGTTGACTGCCATCAGCTTATCGGCAGATAAAATGACATTTACTGTGGCAGTGGCCAATCTTTATCTGTTTATCTGTCGCATCAATTGTGCTGGCTAAATGTTCAATGGTCATTCAAGGATAGTGTGGTGAAGGGCTGAAAGACTTTAAAACAGTTCAGTTTTTTTTTATATATAATGAAGATTTCTTTGTTTCCCTGTCACAAAAGGGGGAATAAATAACAACAACAGAAAATAAACAAATGCGAACAACATCGGAATCGGCATCGCCATCGGCCAAATTGTTATTTTAAACATCGGTCATAATGGCTGCATCCCTATTTGAAATGACTGTAATGTCATGAGTGTGTCTTTACTTGGAGAATACAAAGCCTCACTTTCATTCAGTGAGCAGGCTGAAGCACACACTGCATTGTCTATCACTGCAGCATCATTATAGAGTTTAGCAGCACAGGCACACACAACGTGTTTAAAATGCAATCTGTTTGAATTCAAAGAGCAATTGAATGGATAAATGAAAGAAGAAACCACTCAGTGCTAATCTCTCTATGCGGCTCCATATTGTAAGGTTATTTAGAGATAGGTGAAAGCGGACAGGCATTATTCATCAGTGAATGATGGCTGTGATCCATCTGTTATTTCTCTTCACAATGGGAGCATGAGTGCACTAACCCAATACCATCTATCATCTTACAAGTCATTTTGCAGCTTACAATAGGATGTTCATTTCGCAGCTGCAAAGTGTTTGCTTTACAGATCATGGCTGAGCAACAGATAATGTTACTCACACTACTTCAATGGAAATCTATCTGTTTGCTTGCTTGTTTCTCCAGACAAAATAAGTGATTAATATGGAAATGTTGGGGCCCAAGTTTTTAACTATGTTTTAACTATTTTAACTATGCGTCATTAACTATGTAATCTCTCGAGACAGACTTTCGACTTAAAATTTGTTTTTTTGTTTTTTTGTTGTTTAATGGATGGGTTCCCTGATTGTTAACTATGATGTCATGCTTCACCTGCAGCAGACTCATGATGCTCACTGAATTGGTTCTGTCCGTCTGCATGTCAGCTTGTGACAGCCTGCCTGATGAGGGGTCTGAAGAAAGTCTATTATCTACTGTGTGTGTGTGTGTGTGTGTGTGTGTGTGTGTGTGTGTGTGTGTGTGTGTGTGTGTGTGTGTGTGTGTGTGTGTGTGTGTGTGTGTGTGTGTGTGTGTGTGTGTGTGTGTGTGTGTGTGTGTGTGTGTGTTTCTGACAAATGCCAGGGATCAGCCTCTCAACCACCTGACTCAGCCTTCTGCAGGTGCGGGCATCCTCTAATACATTTGTGAGACACAAGTGAAGAAGCCAGAGGAGAATGAAGGCTGTGATGGTTATACTGTGTGTGTGTGTGTGTGTGTGTGTGTGTGTGTGTGTGTGTGTGTGTGTGTGTGTGTGTGTGTGTGTGTGTGTGTGTGTGTGTGTGTGTGTCTGTGTGTGTGTGTGTGTGTGTGTGTGTGTGTGTGTGTAAAAGAAATATTGCGCGCTGCGAGGGACATACATTTTTATGAAAATGTACCAGATTATTACAAAGATGCCATGTGTTGCCTTTCGATGGTGATAATAGATATGAAGAAATTATTATTTCTTCCGCTTTCCCTGTCCCCCGCTTGTCTCGTTCAACTTCTGGGACTGGGAGCCTGTAGAGTTATGTAACTAGCACTTATTGAAGCTCTGGATAAAATATGCCTCTGAGTTGTCATGGAAACAACAATGTTGCCTGGGTCCATGTAATTTTGATTGTGGAGTATTATGGGATTAAAAAAACCAATCCACTGTGTAAATAATGCATTTGAATGTGCTAAATCAGACTGGCTATCCCTATAGCCTGATATTCAGACTGGATTGCCACCTCCATGTGGAGTGGGCGGATTCAAAGGGCTGGACTCTATCCCCTCTTCTTGAACTAATCAATTCCCCAGTTATTAATTATTGCCCATCCAACATTTTCAAGATCCCTGTGTCACACAAAAAAGCTAATTCAGCAGCTGTGTAATGTTTCTTTATCCTATCTTTCTGGGGGGGAATTTACCGATATACATTTTTGTGTAGCATACTAAGCACAGTTTAGTCTAAATAAATCAAATAGACTACGGCATTCACTGAACATGAATGTAAAAAAACAAACAGCAGAGAATCATCGTAAAAGCTGTGAAAGAAAGGGTAAAAGCAAGTGTGTGTGTGTGTGTGTGTGTGTGTGAGTGTGTGTGTGTGTGTGTGTGTGTGTGCGTGTGTGTGTGTGTGTGTGTGTGTGTGTGTGTGTCTGTCTGTCTGTCTGTCTGTCTGTCTGTCTGTGTGTGTCTGTGTCTGTCTGTGTGTGTCTGTGTTTGGGGTTATGCTATAATAGGTTGGTTGCACAACGAGTGGCAGGATCAAAATCCGTTCCACAAGCTCATTTCCTGACTCCATGAATAAGCCCCGAGGAGCCTGCTAGAGCCCCCCTGGAGAAGCGGACCCCCACGGAGCCAACTGGGTCCCTTCACACATCTTTGGACTTCATACACACTGGCACACTTCAAAGCTGTCACTGATATAGCTACAGCAGACAGCAGAGCTTCAGGGGATCTGACGGACTCTGGGCCGAACCCACACAGAATGACTCAGATAAAGAAAGAGGAGGGGGAAGAAAGCTGTTTTATGCTGGTGTTATGCAGAGTTTTGCATCCCCGCCACCAAATGTATCCCTATTCAAATGTATGTGTCCTATACCTTTTAATACGTCCATGTCCCCACCTCATGGGAGCATATTGTAATTATTTATACGGCAATGTAACTGTTTAAAAATTATATAATCTTCTGACGTGACCTCGAGGCCAGTGGGGGTCTGTCCTGGCTCATGGAGACAGACTTTGATGCATAGAATCCGCTTGGAGGTGACTTCCATGCTTGGGGCTCTCTCATGAAGCCCGACTTTGGTGCTTAAAATCCACAGGTGACCTCGAGGCTTGGGAGTCTCTCCTGGCTTATGGAGGGGGATACAAATCCCTTTCAAATCTCGGCGGTTTTGTACCTGCTGAGATTTGCATCCCTGTTTTTTTCTCGGCAGGGATGCAGAACTCTGCATAACACCGGTAATCAAACGGATGAATCAGACTTGGAGCAGAGTGTGGACGGCCCTATCGTTGCATCGGCGCAGTTTCTAGGCCGAGCGGCAGGCGCAGATCAAAGCAGTGGGCGTGGAAAGGCGCACTTGATATCTTCGTGCTGGCGCTAGATGCAGCCCAAAGCATTACAACCACGCCTTTTAGGCGTAAAATTATGCACCGTCATGCTCATTGGATAAGTGCAATAAACGAATCGCACGCTTGCCTTTTTAGCTCCAATTCCAGTGATCCCGCAAAACCAGACGAAAGCCAAACGCTCTGCCCCCCCCCCCCCCCCCCTCCCTTCATCCAGCCTGTCTGTCTGCATTATAGGCTATTATTCCATATTATTATGCTTCTCAAACCAATCTAACTGCAGTTTCAATACTGCAAGCATGTAAATACGCTACACTATAGCAAGATCAAAGTGAAAATAATGTTCTATGCATCAGCTAGAAAAATATAGCCTATTAGATTGGTGAAAGTTTGTCCAGAAAGATATCATTTTCTCTCGCCTGCTGCAGGAAGGATGATGCACATAAATATACCCTACATTATGTCAAGTCATTGCATAAATGTGTTTTTATTGTAAAACTAAATGTGAAATAGGGCCAAGTTATTGGACGGACATCACAGTATAGCAGATGCCATTAGAAGCGCGTTCCGAAGCGCGTTCCGCTGTTACTTCTCTAAATCACGTTAACTCGACAAGGGGTATATATATGCCCAGGAGGACATATATGTTTCACATAGGGTGGTGTTTTCATTTCGAGGTTTTATTTGGTCCAATATTGAAATGTTGACAATGGCAGGCTGTGTTACCATTACACATTAATTTAGAACTACCTTTTATATCTATTTTGGCTCATTTGGTGGCTATTTAGTAGCGAAATGAAGAAACACAATGCATGCTGGGAACTCAGAGAGAGAGAGAGAGAAGGGTGACAGAGAAGAAGCAGTGAAGGCAAAGAATAGGCCTGCTTTTGAAAAGCGCAAAGCGCTAAATGTAGGCCAGCTCCCAAGATATGACTAGGCTGGTATTTAGCGCCGACACGCCCACTTTGGGACTGCGCCACGCCCATTCGGCCTAAAGCGCATTTGGCAGCCTAAAGCCTATTGCTATCTTGCCGAAACAGGCGCAAGGCACGTTTTTTTGCGGTTAAGGCCCGTAATAGCGCCGATGGCCTGTGGGAGAATAGAGCCAATGGGCTCTATCGTTGCAGCCGCGCAGTTTCTAGGCCGAACGCCAGCCGCAGCGCAAAGCAGTGGGCGTGGAAAGGCGCACTTGATATCTTGGTATCGGCGCTAAACTCAGCCTCAACCATTATAACCACGCCTTTTAAGCGTAAAATTATGCATTGTCCGCTCATTGGAGAATTGCAGGGAAGAGACACACGCTTGCCTTTTAAGCTCCAATTCCTGGACAAATCCGGTAAAACCAGACAAAGCCAAGGGCTCCGCCGCCCCCCCCCTCCCTTCATCCGGTCTGTCTATCTCCATATATAGGCTATTATTCCATATTATTATGCTTCTCAAACCAATAACTGCAGTTAAAATACTGCAAGCATGTAAATACGCTACACTATAGCAAGACCAAAGTGAAAATAATTTCTAAATGCATCTGATAGAAAAAAATATTGCCTATGGCTGGATGTCATGAGATTAGATGGCCAGAATGATATCGTTTTATCTCTCCTCCCCCACTGCACGATGCAACATCCTCTGAATGACACCTATCACTTTTACTGGATCTGATAACTTAATTCTATTTAATTTACAGGATTTTATTATTGAGTACGGTAATAGTATTTTATTTGGCCTATATATGCGTCCCCCCCACCCCCTGCCCACAGGCTCTGACAAATATGTTCATTCTCAATAAAATCTTCAGTAATCAATCAGAGGGGCTTTAAAAGCCAGATTGGCAGCAGCTGGCGCAGTGTGATCAATATGGCAGACGAAAACCGATCCACTGAATTCACAGCTGAGGAGAAGATGGTGCTGGCGAATCAGGTGATATATCTGTCCACCATTCATTTTGAATAGCTACAAAACAACTCTTTAAGTTGTTTATTCATCTATCCATTCAGGTTCAAATGTACCATCGCGCACTGTTTGGGGAGGAGAATTACCCCGCCGACGCCCCGCGCCCAGTCCTGGACCGCCTGAGTGAGCCGCCCCAGGTGGCCGTCTATGCGCTGCGCTTGTTCAGCACCTCGGACAGCTCCGCTGCCACAGACGGGGGAAACATTTGGAAATAATTATAACTTTCTATGCTTTGCACACAGAAAAAATAAATACAACAGACAATTCTGTAATGAATAGCTGTAATGAAGAGTGGGGTTTGAAGAAGCGCTACACAACAGTTGATCCAGTTTATCTCTTTCTCTCTTTTCTTTCTCTCTCCCTTTCTCTCACATTAAACGATATACATGCCTATAATGTCAATTATCTGAATGAAATAATAATACATATTAATTAGGAATATTAGTAATATTAGTAGCCTAGCTAATTTCGGGGGGGGGGGGGGTAATAAAATGTAGAGCTATATTACACATAAATGGGGATTATTATGATAGCCTAAACTAAATTTATGAAACTGCATTACAGCTTCACCCAAAAAGCCTGAGAAGGGTTGCAATCTTATATTCTATTGTATTCTAAAGTATTTTTTTCTATATATTGTATTCTCCATTCACTTTCCTGTCCCCGGTGCACAGAATCCTGCTTTAGGCCAGCTTTTCAAAAGCGCAAAGCGCTAAAAGTCGGCCAGGTCGGAAGATGGCTGGAAGATAGTAGTACGCCGGTATTTAGCGCCGCCACGCCCACTTCGGCGCATTCAGGGACTCCGCCACGCCCATTCGGCCTAAAGCGCATTTGGCAGCCTAAAGCCTATTGCTATTTTCCCGAAACAGGCGCAAGGCACGTTTTTTTGCGTTTAAGGCCCGTTTTAGCGCCAAAGGCCTGTGGGAGAATAGGGACCAAAGTGTCAACGTGAAGGAGAAACAATGAAATGAGCCGCAGTCGCCATGTCTGGATCTTATAAGTTCAGAGATGCAGAGACTGAATATAGTTTTAGAGCTGGAAAATGTCATGGTCGAAATCTGTGAAATAACAATATGAGGGACTCACTAGAGACTACCAGAACTGTGTGTCCTTGTAGATAATTAGATAGCTATTTTTGATTATACCGTTATAGAGAGCAAGGTAAACAGTAGGCACATTGCCTTCTCTCCTAGAAGGTTACATACAGAAAGTACCAACGGGAAGGAGAAACAATGAAATGACCCACAGTCGGCATGTCTGGATCTTATAAGTTCAGAGATGCAGAGACTGAATATAGTTTTAGAGTTGGAAAATGTCACAGTCTAAATCTGTGAAATAACACACAATATGAGGGACGTGTTCAAACGTGTTGTTGTGCAACCCGATCGCCAGAATAAGATGTCGGTATTGTATGCTTTTGGAATCCGCAGAAATGTAAAATATGAACATTTCTCTTTTTTTAAGATGATTTTTTGGGGCATTTTTGCCTTTATTTAATGAAGCTTAAGCGAAAGTTCTTTAAGAGAGACCTGTAGTATCATTAATTCACTCTCTTTCATTTATTCACTCTCCTAGGAGAAACCCTCTAGCTGTCACGCCCACTCATTCATACCACCACGTCATCAATCAACCCTTTCCCCGCTTCTATCTAGCATCACTGTTCGTGGGCGGTAACATTTAGATTAAACCAATCCGAGTAAGACACATCTTTCCATTCAGCCTATCATCATCTAGCTGTCAAAGCTAAAAGCCGCCTTTTCTCTGTGTGTGGTCTGCTGGGTTTTCAGTGTGTTCCTGCGTCCCTCCTCCACCCCATTCTCCTCCAATCCTCTCTTCTTCAGATTCAGAAGCCTTTTCCAGCAAGACCAAGGCCACCTTCACCACCACCAGGTCTAGACTCCATGGGGGGGATATTCCATCCTACTCCTGCCTGCTCGACCCCTGCTGATCATGACGTCATTATCAAGCTGACGTCATGATGTCTAATCGCCAAAAATAAATATTCTTATGTGCCTACAGGTTCATGTACCTAATCATCTAATAAATCACTGTCATTCTAGAATGTGTCTCTCTGTTTGAACTGTAGATAGGACAGTAGGCAGACAGGAAAGGTGGGGAGAGATAGTGGATGACATGCAGCAAAGGACCTTGGGTCAGATTTGAACCCGTGTCGGCAGCAAAGGACCAAGCCTCCGTCGTACGCGTTCTACCAGCTGAGCCACCGGGACACACAATTTTCCTTCCAATTTCCTGAACCAAAATGTGTTGCATATCACGTGTCTAAAATGTGGTATTTTATGTCTACATGTCAATTTGAAACAAAACGACCATTCATTTGAAAAACTTGCAGCCTTTCCAAAGTTAAACGCAAGTAACACAACTTTGGATATGTTTAGGGAAGTAAAACAACTTGGTTAGGTTTAGGCAACTAAAGCAACTTGGTTAAGGTTAGGGTTATGGTAGGTTGGGGTTAAAATAGAAAATAGAAACAGGACATGCTTCGGGGAGTTGAACTGGCGATCTCTGGCTTGTAAGACGAGGACGCTACAGGGCTGTTGCTGTGCTGTCCCTTTCCTCAAGCTCACACTCTTAGCTTTGCCTCGATCTAACCTCATTCTTCTTCTGATTTCCCTCACAGACAGTAACTTCCTGCTGGGGAACGCCCAGGGTCGCCATGGCTACCCCATCGTGTACTGCTCAGACGGGTTTTGCGAGCTGACGGGCTTTGTCAGGACCGAGGTGATGCAGAAAACCTGCACCTGCCACTTCCTGCACGGGGCTGAGACCAGCGACAGGGTAATGGAGCAGGTGGACAAGGCGCTGGAGGGCCAGCAGGAGTACCAGGGGGAAGTCTGTTTCTATAGGAAAAATGGTGAGGATCCTAAATTCTTAAAACCCGAAGAAGATATCTTGCTGAGCACAACGGTCTCAGTTTCATAAACTTTTGTTAATTATGTACGGACCTTATTTCAGGCAAAAGAAATCCCCATTCAAAAATCAAATTCAAAAATCCCCATACAAAAATCCCATTGACTTCGAGACAAGGGAACCCGTGCAGTGCGATGCAACGTTGGCCGACAAAAATACGTCATCCCTCCCTGCAGTACTCAATACAGAGAGGAGGACACACTCAGAAAGACCCAGAAGAACACACTCATAATGTTCCTCCCAGAGCCGTATAATAGAAGAGTTCCGACATCTCCATTCACTCCAATGGGACCAGTTTTTTTCCAGGAAGTAGAAAGTGGAACTCTTCAGTAAAAAAAGCAGCACTGTCGAGTTGCATCAAAATAGACAGTGTTGTACTTTGAAAGGGTTTTTCATCCCTTGAAATGAATCAAATTGTACATTATCGGCTTTATTTTAGCATGCAAAAGTAGCGCGAGACCCATTCCTGGCTGTTCATTGGCTAATGATTCTTGCATTTTGGTCCTCCGCTGACGCCACTCTCTTACTAGAGGACACTAGTTCCTCCTATTAACTCCAAGCCAAACAATAACTCACACCAATTAGGCTGTTAGTTCTATCCCATACGAGAACCCTAGCCTACAAGAACACACACACACACACACACACACACACACACACACACACACACACACACACACACACACACACACACACACACACACACACACACACACACACACACACACACTCACACTCACACAGGTGAGGTTGGGCCATTGGAACACCCCCCCCCCCCCCCACACACACACACACACACACACACACACGCTTATATTCCAGCCTTAATTGAAATCCAAATGTGAAGAATTGTCTCAGTGCTACTGTTGGTGGGTAATCTTGATGACTTCATTTTTATTATCTTCAGGTAATCCATTTTGGTGCCTCCTGGATATTGTGCCAATTAAAAATGAGAAAGGCGAGGTGGTTCTGTTCCTGTTCTCCTTCAAAGATGTCAGCGAATCATATGGGAAAAGCCACCATCATCACGGCCAGGGAGACGGTGAGCTCCAGACGCATTTCCCAGCTGTTAACAGTCACTATTAATGGACTCGTTTTAGACCATCAAAATGTCATGCTGCCACACTCACTGTCTAAATAAGCTTCTGCTAATGGCATACAGAACTCAATGGAATATTAAGTGACATCATGACGGTGTATTCAGTGGGTATTATGAAATGCACTAGTGTAAGCCACGTTGGATAAAAGCATCTGCTAAATGACAATTATGTATTTTATTCCGAGCAGGCATGTCAGAGGGCGGTCACCAGAGCAGGAAAAGCAGCCGATCCCCCTTGTCCCAAGCCCAGCAGAGGGGGAGGACGGTTCTGTTCCACCTCACCAGCCTCTTCTCCAAGAGGGGCAGGGGAAAACTGACCAATGTGAGTCCAAACCCTTGGCTTGCATGTCAGTGCTCAGTCTGGCACAGTCCGGCATCTGCAACATGCTATACCTATGAGTCTCCTACGATGTTCTGAGCATTTCATTATTCATTATCAGTCAGTCACATTTGGCTAGCCTCCGTGAGATAAAAGCATTTGTTCTGTTAAGAATCGAATTGACAGCTTTTAACGATTTTTGTGTCATGCAACATGTAAATACAGATGACATTTCAAGGCATTAAGACATTGATCAGACGGCGTTTGAAACCCTAGTCAGATGAGTTTGGAGTTGAGCTTTTGAGAACAATCTATAACCTTTGCATTTGGGGCAGATGCAAAGCACCAGAAACCACAGAGGAAGCAATCACACCAATATATCTTCATACTGAGAGACAGAGAGCAAAATAATAAAAGAAACGCAAATGGATTGTGTCATATAACTGGTATAGAACTCAACATGGTAATGTGAATGAATAACCATCAGCAGCTCTTAACTCATGCATGCACTGTTGTACCACAAGGATCTATATTCGGCCCGCTTCTGTTCGCCTTGTATATTAATGATCATCTGCCATCTGTCTGCCCCGATGACACCGTAGGACACCGTATGTGTGCAAGCCAGGACAAAAGATCTGGCTGCTGCCAAACTTACCACTGCCATAGATCAGATCACTATCTGGTTATACCGTCCCTGCATTCAACTTAAAGTCGAGCTAAAAATGACTTTTTAACTATTTTAGATCACATCCCTGGTCATAGAGTGCACCTATTTAAGAATGTATGCCAAAATAATTCACATAAATCCAATTTCTTTGGTTTTTCACATCAAAAGTCAACCATGTTGTCTTCATTCATAACGAAATCTACAGTGTGCTTACGTCAGCTAGCACTATCAAATTTCAACCCAATGTCAACCAATAATATTGACATGGCATGACAACATGACAGCTGTCAATCAATCTTCATGGCCAGAAGAAAATTCCAAACAGGCAACATGCCTGCCTACATGGGCAGACGTTGCTAGCCCATAAATGTTAATATACTTACTTAGCCAATAAGTGAACCAGCCAGCGAGGATGTAGACGGCGCTGTATTTACATTATATTGTGTTTGTACATAATATAGACTGTTATTGTTTAGCAGACTGCTTTCTCCATCTTCTCCGAGGCAGTTGCCAGGGTCCACTCGACTGCTCGCATCGCATTCAGTCCCCTCATCCCAGACACGGCCAATTTAACCTACAGCTTCATTATGCTGCAGTTAATCCAGCCAGGATTAAGCACAGAGGCCCTCGCGCCTCGAGGGCCTCACACCTGGCCTGTTAGAATCATTGGAAGATCATGAAAACCCAAAGCAGGCACACTTATAGCCTTTTCACACGAGGTCCAACCAGGGTTATACCCGGGTTGTTGTGTTTCAAAGGGTTAACCCACGCCCAACTCGGTTTGTCCAACCCAACCAGAGGTGGGTTGGACAAGGGTTGATTTTAGGGCTGCAACTAACGATTTATATTAGATAGTTTCTTCAATTAATCGATTAATCTGATAAAAATAAATTGCACAGATTTTATTTCAATAATTTTATTAAAAAAGAAAAATGGCCCAAGATTGACAATATTAGTGCACAAAAGTGCTGCTTGGCTGGACCAGAGCTGTCTAAACAATTAGCCTATGTAAAATTATAAGTAATCTTATGAGTAAGTGGGTTCTGTCTGTTTAAAATGTTGTCCCACTGATGATGTCACAATGTCTATGACATCATCAGTGATGTCATCAATGACATGATTATTGACCAAAATCATCTTATGACATCACTGATGACATCACTGATTATGCGGGTGAGGCCACGCAGTGGGCGAGCTGTGTGCGGCTGTGTTAACTGGATTTGCTACTTAACACGTTAAGTGCCATAGCCGAAATAATTCGTCTTACATAATCCAACGCTTGAGTGCCAGAGCCGAAATAACTCGTCTTACATAAACATTTTTTTTTTTTGACGGTGGGACATCAATCAACCCCTTTTACATCTTCGAGATAACTATTGGAGCAAGAGCATGTGTGTAATCTATTTTACCGACCACTAAGTGGCGACAGAGACAGAGAGAAGCCACAGCCACGGGACCCGTGGACCAAAAGCAGCCGCCTCCCGCGGAAATGGCTTGGCGATTTTACAGTCAGAAGCCCGGAGACACACACACAGAACGGACAGAGATCCCCTCCCCCCAGAGCCGCGGAGCAACGCGCGAACACACACACACACACACACACACACACACACACACACACACACACACACACACACACACACACACACACACACCGCGGGAGCAAGCCATTCAAGGAAATGGCGAGGCGATTTTACAGTAATCCATTTCAGACTCGTCTTGCCCGAGAGCGGCCGCGCGCAGGCAGCAGCACACAGAGAGCGGAGAGCGATTTGCAAAATAGATTATAGGTGAAACACACTTTGAAACACCTCAGAAAGGCCAGAATCAACATCTGCCCATCGCCCACGCATTCCCCGGCCCATCTTGACTCGCACAAGGAGCGTCCGCACGCAGGCAAGCAGGCAGGCAGGCAGGCACGCAGACAGGCAGGCAGGCAGCAGCAACGCGCTTCTGACACGCCCGCTGTTAGAGCCAGGAGGAAGGAGGAGAAGACACACGGAGGGAGGAGTTTGAATGAGAGGGGTGTTTCCTGTTGTTATGGAGGAAATTACTGTTCAAAACTATTGTTTAGAATGTCTGACGGTCTTACTGATGCCAAAAATGAATGGTTAAAGTGACTGTTTCACAAAAAGCCATTTATCTCTGAATAAATTTCCAGACGCTGAAACCATGCTGTACTCAACGGCTAATATCTACATAACTACTAACTCTGCAAACTAACTCTTTTAGACAGAGAAAGCACACATTCTATTAGTTATTTTTAGATGATTGGTGTTCATGAATTCTTAACAGAAAATAATCCTCGGCTGTTGTAAAATGAGCCAGAATCGTCAAAAACACCCCTGGCACAAGTTACCTACAGGATTGAAAACATGGCTGGCACTCAATGTGTTAATAGGCTACCTTTAACAACAGTAATAAAAAAAATAGAGGAAGTGCCGTGCCAGAGAAAATAGTAAAAGGTACAAAAAGGCACGCATCCAGCAGTGAAAAGTTAAAACCAGGTGCAGGACCGAAGTGCAAGTAATAAAAAATAGAGTCCGCACATCACATTTTATTACTTACTTGCACTTCGGTCCTGCACCTGGTTTTAACTTTTCACTGTACCTTTTACCAACAGGCCACGGACTATATGAAGGTAGATTGTTTCTGCACTTGCTCTCTCTCTTTCTCACACACATGCACGCACGCACACACACACACACACAGTGGCGTGCCGTCCATTAGGCGAACTAGGCAAATGCTAGGGGCGCTTGAGCCGTTGGGGGCGCCAGAGAGGGTAAAAAAAAAAAAAAAAAATTACAAATACTTTTTCATGATAATAGGCCTACTATCATTTTACAATAGTAGACAAAAAATAAGCACAACAACGTCTTAAGTCTTTAAATAATAGTGAAATCATTTTTCTAATTCTGGCTTTCTGGCTGCCTGGGCTGCAGCACTTTCACCACGGTCCCTAATCCATACCACCCCACCCCCTGCGCGGCCGCGCCCCCTTCTACCTGCTTGGAGCTTTTTCCCAGAGTGGGGGAAGCCCAAGGGAGCTGGAAGGTGGGTGCTGAGGGTGCTGCAGCACCCCCTGGTGGCAAGAAATGGGATTTTCGAAATTGTTGGATTTGGCTGTCTTGTGCTTATACCACCAACAAAATGCATTAAAAAACAGTTTGTGCTTCCCAGCTCTAATCTTATTTCATACGCTCTCTCTTCAAAAGTGTTTGATTTTCATCATAATCTGGTTTTCCATAATAATAATAATAAGTTCAGTGTTTATGCCTGTGTTGCTGTCTGTTGTAGTGTAAAACGACAGGTGCTTACATGAAAGTGAGTGAGAAAAGGAGAGGATACTGAATAATGACATCACAATAGTATAATCCTAATGTTAATTTAAAATTAAATATTCTTCTAAATATGGATGAAAGTCCAAAAAACATCAAATCTTCTACGGCGCTGCCCTGGCGGGCAGCACCGAGGGGCCCTTCCTTACAGCACCCCCTACCTAAAAGTACTGTACTTCCAGCGCCACTTGGGAAGGGCAATTCTGAGACTGCACTGCAGTGGTGGAATTAGCTGCGATATAATTTGTATTATATTTTCTTTGGGGGGGGGGGGGGGGGGGGGCACCAGCAAAAATCTTGCCTAGGGCACCAACTTGGTCAGGCACGCCACTGCACACACACACACACACACACACACACACACACACACACACACACACACACACACACACACACACACACACACACACACAGGAAGGATGTAGAAAGGTTTTGCCTCACAAAACTTTTGCTTAACGAGCTGGATCGCGAGCAGCAAACACCGGCCATTAGACAGCGTTAAACGAGAAAACTGTCTGCCGTGTTGATGAATGTTTCCTCACTTCAAAACGCAAAGCACTATGTGTCTAATCTCCTTTACTTAATTAAAGCCCCCTCTGCTCAGCTGTTGAGGCCCCATGGTTGAGCCCTTTCCCTCAGGCTCTTTCTATTGTTGGTCTCAAGACTTCACTAATGAAAGAGACCTCTTTCGTTCTAGCCAGAATTCTTTCAGGAATCTTTGTAAGACAGAACTACTCTTCTTCCCAGGGAAAGACTGCCCTCTTACAGACCTCTCCATTTCCATTGACAACATTACTGTGCTTCCCTCTGAAATATAGCTAAGAACCTCGGGGTGATCCTTGACAAGCAGCTGTCTTGCTCGGTCTATATCGATGCGACAGCATGCTCCTGTAGGTTCTTCCTGTACAACATCCGCAAAATCCATCAGTTTCTTATGAGGGAAGCGACACAACTCCTGGTCCAAGCATTTGTCATCTCCCGCCTGGACTACTGCAATGTTCCTCTGGCTGGGCTACCTGCCTCGGCCATCCGACCGCTTCAGCTCATTCAGAACACTGCAGCCCGACTTGTGTTCAACCAACCCAAATTCTCTCATGTCACTCTCCTCTTCCGGGACCTTCACTGGCTTCCCATCTCGGCATGCATCAAATTCAAGGCACTGGTAGTGGCCTACAGTAAGGTGACCAGATTTATCAAATGAAAATCGGGGACATTTCCAGTCCGGCAATCAATGTATCATAAAAATATCCAATGTTATTACCTATGAAATAATAAAGGGGGATGATTCCAGTTTCATTTATTTTGTCCATGGCTGTTGTACTGTAATAAAGAGTACAACCCCCCCCCCCCCCCCGACACACACACACACACACACACACACACACACACACACACACACACACACACACACACACACACACACACACACACACACACACACACACACACACACACACACACACACACGTCATTCACTGTGCCCCTTTACAAAATGTCAATGTGTTCCCCAGCAGCATTGGCCTGGCCTTCCGAGGCTACAGCACCAGATGTTTTATGAAAAGCCTCAGATCTCAAAAAGTATTTTCGGTGGAGTCCTAATTGCTTCTTCATTGTTCAAGATCTAGTGAAAGAGCTGCAGCAGAACATGTAAACACTTGTTGGATCCCTGGATCAAAACATTGACTCATAGAATCCATTCTCATTCAGATATCTTGAGATGAGAACGGTCAAGGGTCCCCTTTGAAATTGTCAATTAAAGTAGGAAAACTGTGCGCACATCCAAAACCACATTGGGCATCAGGTGCAGGACAAATAGGCGAAATCAAAAAATAAAGGAATTGTCCGCACACTGATTAGCAGCTCCCGTTTTTATTTGCTCAAGGTTGGCAAGCTTTCGACCCCCTTTGAAATTGACCATATATGCCGGTTTTTCAAAATTCATTATTTAGCCCCCTTCCCGACAAGGTAGCATGGCATTGTTGGTCCCAATGGATGCTGTGTAGGTCTTACAGTCATACCCTGTAAGTATCTTCACTCGAGATTTAAGAATGATCCTGCTAGAGCTAGAGTCATATCGGCCGCAGACGCCAGTAGAAAATCGGGGACATTTTCAGGGACAGCTCCAGCCGGGGACAGGTCACCAAAAACGGGGACTGTCCCCGAAAATCGGGGACGTCTGGTCACCTTAGCCTACAGGGCAGTACACCAGACAGCCCCTCTGTGCCTACAAGCCCGACTTTTGAGCCCGCTACTTGGGCGCAAAAGTCGCTCATCCCAATCACGACTCTTCTCGTCCCTGGCACCACAATGGTGGAACGAGCTCCCCCCTTCGGTCAGGATGGCCGAATCACTACCCATCTTTCAGCAAAGACTAAAAACACACCTTTTCAGGCTCCACCTGGGCCCATCTTGAACTAACATCTCTCTCTCTGAAAAAAAAAACTTTCTACTGTAAGTGCTACTCTATTCCTTCAAAAGGTTGTAGCTGTCATATATTGATTGTGTTGCATAGTTGTTTCTCTACTGTTGACAAAATGTGATATTGTAAGTCACTTTGGATAAAAGCGTCTGCCAAATGATGTAATGTAATGTAATGTAATCATGTGTCAGGCATTAAACTCACCTTATTTCTGCACTTTGAAGGCACCTTGCATGGGGCAACCTCATTATATTGGAATCTTAGTTGCTCCAAAAGGTGAGTGGTTATTGTTTTAAAAGACAAAGTTTGGTGAGAATCGGCTAGTTATCTGGGACCAGAGTCCAGACGCATGGTCCCTCTGGTCCCTGATGACAGTTCACATTGCGTTTTTATTTATTTATTTTTTCCACAGATTAAACCTGTGTCAATGTTTAAAATGTGTCAATTTGAGAATTAAAAAAAAGTATTTTATGTATTTAAAATACGCAAAATACAAGGTATGAAAGTATTTTTGATACTTTTTACTCGGTCCAGCCAAATACAAATTGCAAAATACACAAGTGTATTTGAAATACGTCCCATCTCTGTTTCCTGTTATAGTACTGTAGTCGGCGGGGTTATCTCTTGGGGCAATGATTGGAATATGTGTACCATCTATGACTGTGGTGCACTGAGGGTAGCCACGGTTCAAAAAGCCTCCAATTGTGTCATGGAGGCGCTGTCCGGTTGGAAGTGAAATGAACCGCTAGTATAATGTTTCAACTAGTGCCTTGCCTCTGTCACTGTGACTTCTCACACCAACACACATACAGTTGACACACCAACCCCAACCAAACAGGCAATGCTGTGGTACTCCCCGAGTGTTGCAAGCCACGATCAGTTCAAGTAACATTGTCGAATGTCGAACATCACATGCGATGATGCGACATGTTGTCTGGCCCGTCCGTTTCCAGCCTGAGTTCATGCATCATCTGAAATGTCATGAGCAGGGATGACTTGGTGTGAACTTGACACAAGAAGGGTTGAACACGGGTCAAGTAGCACTGGCCCGACCCTGGTCAGGTCCGAAACCAACACTCCTGCAGATTTAAAGGATAGCTTGTATCTTTCAGAGTGCAATTTCTTGTGATGTTTTATCATGTATATTCTCTCTCTCTCTCTCTCTCTCTCTCTCTCTCTCTCTCTCCCTTTCTCTCTCTCTCTCTCTCTCTCTCTCTCTCTCTGACCCTCTGTCAGAGTGTGTTCCAGAAACCGTCTCTCCCTGAGTACAAGGTGGCGGCTGTAAAGAAGTCCCGTTTCATCCTGCTCCACTACAGCATCTCTAAGGCCTTGTGGGACTGGCTGATCCTGCTGGCGACCTTCTACGTTGCCGTCACCGTGCCATACGACGTCTGCTTTGTCAGCCATGATGATGGCAGTGACCACGACTCGCTCGTCAACCGCAGCACCATTGGCAGTGACATTGCAGTGGAGATGCTCTTTATACTGGGTACGATACTATACGCTGTACCTCACTAGATGTATTTCAACATTTTGCAGTACTGTAGTAGCCTGGTAATTATACTGGGTACGATACTATACGCTGTACCTCACTACATGTAATTCAACATTTTGCAGTACTGTAGTAGCCTGGTAATTATACTGGGTACGATACTATACGCTGTACCTCACTACATGTAATTCAACATTTTGCAGTACTGTAGTAGCCTGGTAATTATACTGGGTACGATACTATAGTATATGCTGTACCTCACTACATGTAATTCAACATTTTGCAGTACTGTAGTAGCCTGGTAAACCATCCGGTCACGTGAACTCACATTCTGTTTTGTTCAGAGATCAGAAAGAGATTACAAAGTTCACTAGCCAATCAGGGACCTGCCTCGTATTTGACATCGTAACCGGCCAATCAGGAACGCCGCTGGCATAACAGTAATGGCTGGGCGGAAAATACGTTATTTCGCAGTTCTTCCGAGTGGATTTGGATTTGACGGGATCCAACGCTGATTGGCTGAAGGACTGGCTACTTCCACCCACTGAAATGACTGTGTACAGCAGATCCACGAAACAAAACACAATGTGAGTTCACGGATCCGGATGGTTTTAACTAGTGTCCTCTAGAGAGAGAGTGGCGTCAGCGGAGGACCAAAATGCGAGACTAATTAGCCAATGACCAGCCAGGAATGGGTCTCGCGCTACTTTTGCATGCTAAAATAAAGCTGATAGTGTACAATTTGATTAAAGAAAAAAAAAACTTTCAAAGTACAACACAAACTGTCCATTTTGCTGCAACTCGACAGTGCTGCTTAATCCAGGACCTTACTTCCTGGAACTCTTGAGTGAATGGAGATGTCGCAACTCTTCTTACACGGCTCTGGTTTTAACCAGGTATAGCAATGGTGGTAGTTCGCCTCAATTTTAGACATTTTCTTTTATTATTATTATGAGACATAAGAGTTACTGTAACTACCATTTATATTTGGCTGTAAAATGGAATTTTCCTTTATTGGTTCCTATTATGTATTTATTTATCTTATGTTTACACACAACAGAAACATATTCCTTATTTCTTGTCTGCGAAGAACCCAAATATGGGTTTGGATTTGGGTTTAGGTCCAGAATGTAGAGAGAGTAGTGTGTGATGATGTCATCCAAAGTGATGATGTCATCCAAAAGAAGGTTCCTTGGATCTCCAGACAGGAGGAGGTTTGTCTTTACAGTATGTTCAGACTTTAGTTTCTGTCAGGCGTGCTGTCAGTGTGAGCATTAAAAACAGAAATTGAATTAAAAAAATCGACATCCTAATCCGTGGCATCTTTGCACTCATGTGAGTTTATATATGACCTTGCAGATGTAGATATGATCAATTTTTCCAAAGTACTGTTTTCGAACTACCTTTTCTAAGCAGCTTCAGTGAACAAAACTACATTTCTCTTGATAGCTTTGCTTTTGTCCAATTTCTTCCAGTATGAAGTAACTGCTAACTGTACTTTCAAAGCTGCTTCCGCCAACATGGTCTGTGTGCTCCAAACCGGTCTAAAGACTCCCTAAAGTCAAAGATTTGTTTTTCTTCTTGTTCCTTCAGTTGGACGTTTGAGCTTCACTGTGCAGAATGATGTCTGTGCAAAGTTTGACACTAGAAGGCTGTTTCCACAATCGTCTGCTGAAATATTAACTTTCTCTGAGCTCACTGAAAAGGCTATTTTTAACGAGCATGATCATCACGACTACTACTGGAGCCAATCCCTGTCCAGTCAGTATTCAGCAGTTAAAGCCATTGTTGGTATGCTGTGATTGGATAGTTTTACCATCTAGATTACCATGATTGGTTGCTTTGGGATTTTAATGAGGTAGAACGAGCGGAAGTCATTTTAAGATATATTTTATATGTGAGGGAAAAACCATCAGGCACAAATTATTATTCAAATTATTCAAAGCAGTGGAACACCAACAGCATTAAGAAGAGACACCAATAATTAACTTAATGAAGAACAGGCAATATTTTCTGATGCAGCTGTGGTGGTTTCCGTGGCAATGGCTAGCACATGACTAAACTCCTTCCTACCTTTCCTCGCCCACTCAGGGTGTCTCTGTTGCCCCAGGTTACGAATCATAATTAGATCTCTCTCACTTTGTCCCACTTTTCCTCTGAAGGAAGTGTGATAGCGCAGCTGTCGAGGGGCATCGACTCCCTCCCTCCCTCCCTCTCTCAACAACTTTGTCTGGTGGCAGTCACACATTGATATTCATGATCAATTAGCTCACCTTTAATTACATCCTGCTGTGCCACTTATTGTTCGTCATTTTCATGCCGTATCCCTGACATGTTTTTGAGCAGGAACTACTTTTAAAAATGACGTTCCTCTGCCACAGCTCCATTTAACTCTGTCCACTAAACTGCAGTCTAGATGGTTAGAAAGTACTTCGACTGGGCGACCTGGGTTCAAGCGCCATCAGAGCAAAAGTCCACCCTGCTGAAGTGTCCTTGAGCAAGTCATTGCACCCTGCTGTTCTGTAGCTGACTCTGACCTCTGGCCTCACTGGATGGGGCATGTGAGAATCAAGGTTTTCCCTACATTAATTGGGACAGAAACATTGCAATGAAACACAGCTTTGGAAAATCTAACAATCTCAGAATCTGAATCAGCTTTATTGGCCAAGTATGTTGTAGACATACAAAGAATTTGACTCCGGTATACGTCGCTCTCATTAACAGCAGACTATCAAAACCTTGATTTTCTACATGCTGATCACGTTTTCTCTCCTATTCTCACTGCTGCTGCTCAGATATCATCCTGAATTTCCGCACCACCTATGTGAGTCAGTCTGGTCAGGTGGTGTACGACGCCCGATCCATCTACCTGCATTACTGCACCACCTGGTTCTTTGTGGATCTGATCGCCGCTCTGCCCTTTGACCTCCTCTACGCCTTCAACATCACAGTGGTGAGATTGTGTGTGTGTGTGTGTGTGTGTGTGTGTGTGTGTGTGTGTGCGTGCGTGCGCGTGTGTGTGTGTGCGTGCGTGCGTGCGTGTGTGTGTGTGCATGTGTGTGTGTTTGGGTGCCATTATTAGACACAATCTCCGTTTCCCCCCCCCCCCCCCCAGAAAAGACAGCTCTCTTTTCTTCTGTTAAAGCGAACTGTTTTGGTGTTTGTTATTCTCCCCAGAGCATTGGACTGTAGAAGATTAGCCCTGCTACTATTGACTGAGCTTCCCCCAGTACTCTGCTCTCCTCAGTCCTATTCACATTAGAAACACTCACATTTGTTCTGGATTAGTCTTCCTTTGTCACAGGCCTCAATTCACACACAAACCCAATATCTCCACTTAATCTTGGCGATAAGAATTTCAATCAAAACTTTTCCTGCACTAACGGTACAATAGTGCAAAGAGAGATGTCATCACATGAATCCACATGTGTAGAAACAGGTCTAACGATGTGTGTGTTTGGCTCTCCCTCCTCTTGTCCAGACGTCTCTGGTTCACTTGTTGAAGACGGTTCGGCTGCTGCGCCTGCTGCGCCTGCTACAGAAACTGGATCGCTACTCCCAGTACAGCGCTGTGGTCCTGACCCTGCTAATGTCTGTGTTCGCCCTGCTGGCCCACTGGATGGCCTGTGTCTGGTACGTCATCGGACGCAAGCAGATAGAAAGCAGTGACCCCGTTACCTGGGAAATAGGTGAGTGCAGTGTGTGTGTGTGTGTGTGTGTGTGTGTGCGCGTGTGTGTGTGTGTGTGTGTGTGCATGCGTGTGTGCGTGCTAGGTGTCTGTTTACAGCTCTCACATCCCAGAATCAATCAAGACTATAACATTCTTCCACAATGGATATCTATACTGGGTCCTTTTATAGTGCCTCTCCTGGTAGCTAACGTCATGCCTGCATGCTTCAGCAATCACTTCAACCTTTTGAGACCCGGGAAATAGGTGAATGCAGTGTGTGTGTGTGTGTGTGTGTGTGTGTGTGTGTGTGTGTGTGTGTGTGTGTGTGTGTGTGTGTGTGTGTACATGTGCGTGCGTGTGTGTGTGTGTGTGCGTGCGTGCGTGCTGCGTGTGTCTGTTTACAGCTCTCACATCCCAGAATCAATCAAGACTATAATATTCTCCCACAATGGATATCTATACTGAGTCATTTTATAGTGCCTCTCCTGGTAGCTAACGTCATGCCTGCATGCTTCAGCAATCACTTCAACCTTTTGAGACCTCCTCAGCCCGTCAGCCGTGCCTCCTCTCAGCCCAGAGGAAGTGCAGATCACAGAGTATTGGTATAGAGACTAGTCCTCCCCTGCAGAGTGTGAATCCAATTCACACACAAAGATGCATTGCTCTCCATAGATGACATATATATTATATACACATTGTATTTTATATTACACACACACACACACACACACAAACCACGATTTTTTTGAATATTTTCACAGAACATTCCCCGCACATTTGCCTTATCCCACCTACACTCTGCTCCTCATCCCGTCTCTCCTCTGGTCCGACAGGCTGGCTTCAGGAGTTGGGAAAGCGCATGGAGACGCCCTACATCAACAGCACCATGGGTGGCCCCTCCATGCCCAGCGCCTATATCGCCTCTCTCTACTTCACCCTCAGCAGCCTCACCAGCGTGGGTTTTGGCAATGTCTGCGCCAATACAGATGCTGAGAAGATCTTCTCCATCTGCATCATGCTGATGGGCGGTGAGTTTATGGGTGATCTACTGATTGCCGCCAACACAACTGATGAGCGTTCAGAGGGTTTGAACTCATTTTATTGTTGCCCCCCTCCCCCCTGCAGCCCTGATGCATGCAGTGGTCTTCGGCAACGTAACAGCCATCATCCAGCGCATGTACTCACGGCGCTCACTCTACCACACACGCATGAAGGACCTGAAGGACTTCATCCGTGTGCATCGGCTGCCTCAGCAGCTGAAGCAGAGGATGCTAGAGTACTTCCAGGCCACCTGGTCTGTGAACAATGGCATCAACGCCAACGAGGTGGGTAAAAAAATCCTTGTGTGTGTGTGTGTGTGTGTGTGTGTGTGTGTGTGTGTGTGTGTGTGTGTGTGTGTGTGTGTGTGTATATACAGTATATATACATATACATATATATACATACATATTGTAACAGGGTCGGTTCTCAAAAATGAACCAGACCCGCTACAACAACAACAGAACCAACTGAGCAAAAGGTATATATATATACATATATATATATATATATATACTGTATATATATACCATTTAGCAACTCTTAGTTATCTACATATCAACTCTTGACAGCATGGGCTGTGGTAATGTCCTTTTTCCTTTTCATGAAGTACAAATCCAAGACATGCTGCTGGTGTTTGTGTGGGGGCAAGATTCCAGGTTCACAAATTCATCATGGCACCTACTTAAGAAAATGGAATAAGACTCCAATGACTTTGAGGTGGCCTACATTTAAAGGACATTGCAAATTACAACTTTGAAAGCCAGAGAGGACTTTGGAGCAGCACCATGTAATTACAAGGGTTTGGAGGAGTTGAGAAAGAGAGAATAGTCATTAACACCCTCGCCACTGCCATCTGTAGATCATAGATTCATTGTTGAAGCTAACAGACAACCAATGGCTTCTGGGAACTTGATGGCTTTAACACCTCAAGTCTGTTTTTACTGGCTAGCATGTCAAAGACACAGTCTGTGTGTGTGGTGTTGTTGTTTGTGCTGATGGACATTAATAATGCGCATATAAATGTAGAATCTGGAAGAGTCGGGAAAGATTTCTGATTCCACTAATGTTGGTCATTTTGTTCCACAGGCACAACTACATTAAAAACTCATGTTTATCTGTCACATAAGTAAGTCAATGTCAGAGTAGTCTCGCTGGCCAGCCTCCTCTCCCTTCCGTCCGAGGAGTCTGGCGCCACAGGTCTCCATAGTGGGATTGCGATGGGCGGCGCTTAGCGGCAGTGCCCTTGGAAAATAGTTTCAAACAATCCAACTTGCCGTTTTCAGCGTGTAGCAACGAGCTAGCGTGTAGGTTTCTGCCGTTAGCTTGCTAGCTAGTTAGCGTTGTTGTTTTCACTGTGGCGGCAGGGCACTATTTACAGCGACACACAGGGAGGAGGGAGCGGAAGCCGCTCTGATTTACATGGTCGGAGCCAATGACAGCGCTTGTAATAAGCCGGGAGCGGACATCCGGCTGCCACCGAAACAGTCGCTCAAATGGGAGAGCAGAGTAGAGCAGGGGAGGGTTTATCCCAGTTATGGAGACCTGCAGCGCCAGACTCCTCGGACGGAAGGGAGAGGAGGCTGGCCAGCGAGACTAATGTCAGAGTGAAAAGGGCATGTCACACATGGCCTTTACTGTAAATAGGCTAATGTCAGCCAATCAGAAGAGCTATTCTTAGCTTAACTCTACATTATAGTTCCACATAGCCCTATAGCCTAGCCCTAGAGCACACTGAATCAAAGTGTGGGTGGTGGAAGTGGGCGGGGCTGGGGAAAAGGGGCCGTAGCTAGGGATAGGAAGGTTGTAGACTCTAAACTTTAAGAGTAGAGATTTTAGGGGTGGGAGGGTAGGGGGAGTGGCTTGTGGCATGTGGGTGGTGGTAGGGGTGTGTGGTCAGGAAGGCATGGGACTAGGGAAAAGGGGCTGTAGCTAAGGGTAGGCAGGTTGTAGAGAGTCAGGGTTCGAGGGATGGGTAAGGGGGAGTGGCTGGGGGATGTGGGCGGGTTAAGGGTCCATGAAAGCAATTAGCCGTGTTATTGAGGTACCCCCAAAACATTGCCTGACTGAATGTCCACACCACTGTGCCGTTGGCTTCAAGTTATTTGTGCTTGTTATTGACCATATAAGCTGTATGTATTTCAGACAAGCCTTCAACAGACTATTTCAAAATAGCATAAGCAAGGTGCTTTTTACACATAGACCTACTTGAAGTGCTGCCATTCATATCTTTTCATGGCTACTGTACTTTGTGTTTGGCAAAGCACCTAGGCAGTAGGCAGTGTGAGAAAGACACTTCTGTTCTCTACAAAGACGCCATGTGTTCAGAATTCCCATCAATGAAAAGAGACATTGATGATATCCGCCAGAGAAGAGGAGGTGTTTTGGTGTCTCCTACTCAAGCACACTCTTTCTAGTAGACCCATTCTTTATACTCAAATTGCCTAGCGTACAGGCGGGCGGGCGATGTCTCTCTGTCTGTCAGTCATGCGCCAAAAAATGCGCATTAACCCCCGAGGCGCCAGCTCATACAATATTAACCCCCAAGGTGCCAGCTCATATGACATTAACCCCGAGGCATTAGCTCATACGACATTAACCCTTGAGGCGCCAGCTCCTTACAAACACAACACAACACCAACAACAACACACACCGGACAAGGGGCCGGAGTCCCAGTGGACGTTGCACTGTAATGGTCTTGACGTGTTTCCCTGCCTCTCTCTCAGCTGCTGCATGACTTTCCGGATGAACTGCGGGCGGATATTGCCATGCATCTGAACAAGGACATCCTACAGCTGCCTGTATTTGAGCGGGCCAGTAGGGGGTGTCTGCGCTCCCTCTCCCTGCACATCAAGACCTCATTCTGCGCACCCGGGGAATACCTCATCCGCCAGGGGGACGCCCTGCAAGCCAATTATTTTGTCTGCTCCGGTTCCTTGGAGGTTCTGAAAGACGGCATGGTTCTAGCCATCCTGGGTCAGTGTGGGCCAAGTGTGAAACATCCCCCCTCTGCTGCCCTTTTTGGATCTTTTAGCCGCATTCGACCCATTCTAACCCCTCTGTTTAACCTACAATCCACACAGGCAAAGGTGACCTTATCGGGGCCGACCTCCCAGGACAGGACCAGGTGATCAAGACCAATGCGGACGTGAAGGCGCTGACCTACTGTGACTTGCAGTACATCAGCGTCAGGGCTCTGAGGGAAGTCCTTGGGCTGTACCCAGAGTACGACAGCCGCTTCAGCTCCGACATCCACCACAACCTCACCTACAACCTGAGGGAGGGCAGTGGAAACGATGTAAGACATGTACCATCACATCTCAGGAGAGGAGAGAGAGAGAGAGAGAGAGAGAGAGAGAGAGAGAGAGAGAGAGAGAGAGAGAGAGAGAGAGAATATTTCATTCTGACAGTATTTCATTGCCTATACTCATTAGCAGACAATACTTCATCACTGCTCTAATTAATGAGAACAAATGATTTGACTACATTTCTCTAGGGAGTAACAAGATTTCCGCGGTCTCCCAGGCTGTCTCAGGTAGGCTATGTCTGCCTCGCTGAGGTTATTCTGTCTCAGGTAGGCTATGTCTGCCTCGCTGAGGTTATTCTGTCTCAGATAGGCTATGTCTACCTCGCTGAGGTTATTCTGTCTCAGGTAGGCTATGTCTGCCTCGCTGAGGTTATTCTGTCTCAGATAGGCTATGTCTGCCTCACTGAGGTTATTCTGTCGCAGGTAGGCTATGTATGCCTCGCTTAGGTTATTCTGTCTCAGGTAGGCTATGTCTGCCTCGCTGAGGTTATTCTGTCTCAGGTAGGCTATGTCTGCCTCGCTGAGGTTATTCTGTCTCAGGTAGGCTATGTCTGCCTCGCTTAGGTTATTCTGTCTCAGGTAGGCTATGTCTGCCTCGCTGAGGTTATTCTGTCTCAGGTAGGCTATGTCTGCCTCGCTGAGGTTATTCTGTCTCAGATAGGCTATGTCTACCTCGCTGAGGTTATTCTGTCTCAGGTAGGCTATGTCTGCCTCGCTGAGGTTATTCTGTCTCAGATAGGCTATGTCTGCCTCACTGAGGTTATTCTGTCGCAGGTAGGCTATGTATGCCTCGCTTAGGTTATTCTGTCTCAGGTAGGCTATGTCTGCCTCGCTGAGGTTATTCTGTCTCAGGTAGGCTATGTCTGCCTCGCTGAGGTTATTCTGTCTCAGGTAGGCTATGTCTGCCTCGCTTAGGTTATTCTGTCTCAGGTAGGCTATGTCTGCCTCGCTGAGGTTATTCTGTCTCAGGTAGGCTATGTCTGCCTCGCTGAGGTTATTCTGTCTCAGGTAGGCTATGTCTGCCTCGCTGAGGTTATTCTGTCTCAGGTAGGCTATGTCTGCCTCGCTTAGGTTATTCTGTCTCAGGTAGGCTATGTCTGCCTCGCTGAGGTTATTCTGTCTCAGGTAGGCTATGTGTGCCTCGCTGAGGTTATTCTGTCTCAGGTAGGCTATGTCTGCCTCACTGAGGTTATTCTGTCTCAGGTAGGCTATGTCTGCCTCACTGAGGTTATTCTGTCTCAGGTAGGCTATGTCTACCTCGCTTAGGTTATTCTGTCTCAGGTAGGCTATGTCTGCCTCGCTGAGGTTATTCTGTCTCAGGTAGGCTATGTCTGCCTCGCTGAGGTTATTCTGTCTCAGGTAGGCTATGTCTACCTCGCTTAGGTTATTCTGTTTCAGGTAGGCTATGTCTGCCTCGCTGAGGTTATTCTGTCTCAGGTAGGCTATGTCTGCCTCGCTGAGGTTATTCTGTCTCAGGTAGGCTATGTCTGCCTCGCTTAGGTTATTCTGTCTCAGGTAGGCTATGTCTGCCTCGCTGAGGTTATTCTGTCTCAGGTAGGCTATGTCTGCCTCGCTGAGGTTATTCTGTCTCAGATAGGCTATGTCTACCTCGCTGAGGTTATTCTGTCTCAGGTAGGCTATGTCTGCCTCGCTGAGGTTATTCTGTCTCAGATAGGCTATGTCTGCCTCGCTGAGGTTATTCTGTCTCAGGTAGGCTATGTCTGCCTCGCTGAGGTTATTCTGTCTCAGATAGGCTATGTCTGCCTCACTGAGGTTATTCTGTCTCAGATAGGCTATGTCTGCCTCGCTGAGGTTATTCTGTCTCAGATAGGCTATGTCTGCCTCACTGAGGTTATTCTGTCTCAGGTAGGCTATGTCTGCCTCGCTGAGGTTATTCTGTCTCAGATAGGCTATGTCTGCCTCGCTGAGGTTATTCTGTCTCAGGTAGGCTATGTCTGCCTCGCTGAGGTTATTCTGTCTCAGATAGGCTATGTCTGCCTCGCTTAGGTTATTCTGTCTCAGGTAGGCTATGTCTGCCTCGCTGAGGTTATTCTGTCTCAGGTAGGCTATGTCTAACCTGACGCTGCCAGATGGACGGTATAGCTCCACATAGGTTTCACTAAACCAGTCGTCACGGAGAACCAAATGCAATGTGAGTTCACGTGACGGGCGGTTTACCAGGCTAGGCTATGTCTGCCTCGCTGAGGTTATTACTTCAGCCTTCATCTGTCTGACAAATTCTCCCATCAGCTCACTGAAGGTTTGCAATCATTGATCTTCTTGCAGAAATGCATTCATCTTGTGAAATCATTCAGACTCAGAGGTTGATTTCACAATCTTTTTCATACTTTTTTCATATTTGTGTTTCAAAGCATTCCAGGAAAGTCACGACCACACAATATTCCTAGACAAGACATTATAATGAGCTTTTTTGTGGGGGGAATGGGGGGTAGTAGTTCATGGAAATACCTTTTTACTAATAGTAAAGATAACAGTTTTGAGGAGTATTTCTGGACACTTACTAATCAGGAGAACATTGTCCTCTTATAGGCATCCTTGTGTTTTTAAGCCACTGGCATAACTGTAGGTGTGAAAGTTGACCATTTTTGGCAATTGCTGTCCACTAAGAAAGAAGGAAAAGGCACAGAATCACTGTCACTAACGCCATGGAATTTGACAAAAGAACTACGAAATTATTCTTTAGCCAATTTGAGCTTGTCACAGTCTGATGCCATTCATCCTGGAAATTATTATAGGTTTTTACCATTATAAACACACAGTTTGTGAGGGTGGAGTGTCTAAAGGTTGCGTTAAAGACCTGTCACAATGCTGTAATGAGTAGGCCTATGGTTAATATTTGAGCCCTATGTTTTGTCAGCCAATAATGTCAGCTGTCACATTATCAAACATCTTAAACAAGAGAGCTTTTGAGGAGCTGCCTTGATATTTTATATATTTTATTTAACTATCAATTTGATAGTTTATATCTCAAGAGTGAAAAAATAGATTGTACTGTGAGAAGAACGCTACTCGCCTTGTAGAAATGGTCTATGAGCACCTCTCAAAACTCACCAAAAATGAGCATTTAGAGACAGTTTCTGAAAAGAAAAGAAAAAAGTGAACATGTCTTCAAATATTCCCTACGCACTAGCTCTTGTATAGGCGACAGTTATCCTGGAAAGCCTCTGGAGGCTTGATGGTTAAGGAAGGCAGGCAGCCAACCAATTAAAAACAATAACTGCCAATCAAACTGCAAGCTGAGTCACAACTGAGTGGAATTTGATTAAAAGCCTAATCAAAATTCAAATGCCAAATATAATAGCCTACAGTTATTTTTGTTCTTCGGGGGCCATGTAGCCCCATTGAGATCATTTTGTGAATCAATCAGTAGAAGCTGCAGCAGGGCCATTAGGCAACGCATATAAATTGATATAAATTGAATTTTTGCTTGTGTCTACTTCATTTACGAGAGCTTTCTCTATGAGAAATGGAGGGTACCGATCTCACTGTTTCTGCTAAACATCTACAGACAAAGCGAATACATTTGAATGATTGGATATCTACTATAAATAAAGTGTTGAAATGTTACAAATACTCTGTAGACTCTATAGGCGGACTATCCTAATAAAGTGTTACCAGGAAAAAACATATCTTTGTATCATTGGTGGCTGCAGATTTCTTTCTCACTGTTGTTCAGAAGAAAGTTTCCTTTCAGTGATCACACCTGACACTTGCAATTAAACTGAGCTAATTGGGTGAATCTATTCACCTTAATATGTCCCATCGCAGGCGTCAGCCAATGACTTCCTATTGTGTTTACACTTCCTGTGACAGTACAGTACTTATATATCGTGTTCGTTGTGTTAACTTTGGCCAACACTGCTGAGGGGAATTAATGTGTGTGCAGTCAGACTAGGTTTGAAACAGATGGCTTTTTGAACAGGAAGTCATAACACAACTGGGTCAAGTGGGCAGGGCTACATAAGGTGAATAGTGTCACAGTTACCCCAGTTACCTCAATTACAATTACTGGGGGTAACTGTAATTACAATTACAGTTACCCCAGTTTGTGATTTACGCGGATATGACGTGGTGTATTATGGTGTATTTGTTTTACAAAAACGTCTTGCCACGTGCATTTTTAAGACTCTTTCCACAGCCTCTATTCATCCAGTCCCATAAATCCAAAAAGAAACCCTAACAAACTTTCCAACCTTCTTGTCCCCCAGAGCCACGCTGCTATGGACCATAAAGTCCCCTTTATTGTGGAGTCAGATGATGAAGATATGGGACACTCTCATGAGACGGGGCTGCCCCTGCTGCATGGAGTGGGCAGCCCTGTTCGCCAGGCCTGCCTCAGCACCCTGCTGGGGGAGGAGCTCCGCCACATCAACGCGCTCCGCCTCTGCAGGTCACCTGGTCAGGACTGTCAAGGCCACAGCCCCTCCCCTCAGCCCTTCAGCAATGACGAGCTCTACCCCACTCCATTGCCCACTCTTACTCTTGACCCAGGCTTGAGCCATCGGCCGGCCAAGCTGCTCATCCCCGTCAGCCCGCTGGACCTCAGCCCCAGGTGACCCATTCAATCTGCTTCATTCAAATATGAATTGCTTATCGGTTCGCCTCCATTCAAACTTATGCAACTCTTATTTGTGTCTCTACCAGAGTCGTGGATGGAATCGAGGACAATGGTCATGCATTTCAATTTAATGTAGAGCAGAGCGAGGCAAAGACTAATGGAAAAGGTAATCTCTCCACAAGCAGCGCAGTGGATGAACAACACGTATTGAACTGTACCAAACTGAACAGAAACCTTGACTGAAAGCACATTTCAGTAACGAGGCTTTCACCATAAATTATTCATACAAGGTTGGATTAACACAGGAAAATATCAGGTTTTAACCCTTTGTTAGACACGTTTTGCTGTTTCTCCACGTTTAACCAATACCGATACATATCAAGCTTCAAAGTATAAGATTAATGATTTGAGATTAGTTGTCATGTCTCATTTGTCTCTTTCCTATCTTTTTCTACCCAGTTACAGATCCGCTCCAGGTGAGTGCTAACCTGCTTCTGGAGACAGAGGAAGTGAGACAGAACATCAGCAAATTGAACAAAGAGGTATGTCGTCCCAACATCAGATCAACTTACATACAAATGGGAAAATGTGAATTATGTTATTATGTTTGGAGGACAAAAGAGAGTCCAAACATTTTATTCATTTTTATTCATCTCTATTCAGCAGACTTTTTGTGCATCTTTCACCTCGGCCGTAATGCACTTTTGCTGGTCCTTGAGGGCTGGGGACACATCTAAAAACAGACCTCTGTTGACACACTTTCAGTGTTAAGTAAAATGCTAAGGTCATGGGCACTGCCCTGCCAAAGTTAAGTGCACTATAAGACACTGAAAGTGAACGTGCCCCAATTTTAAATGTAGTCTTTGAGGCAACTAGGCCTTTATCCCTTTCCCTGCAAGCTTATCTCTGATTCTTGTCATTGATGAGGATCAAACAGCAGATAATTATTTTCCTTCTCAGGTGAACAACTTGAACCACGAAATATCTAACCTGACCAAGGAGCTCCATGAGATGATGCATTTCCTGCAGTCTCATATGACGATGCCGCATTATACCTCTCCAGTCTCCACATATTCCTGTGGCGTACAGATGATTCCCAGTGCCAGTGTGGCTGCTTCCAGTGACTGGAAGACCGGGGTGCCTTTGGATAGAACCACCAGGCCACACCTCCATCATGAGGCAATTAGCCACCCTGCCAGAAATGTGTGGGGCTGCAGTGGGACGCCTGCCCAGAGCCGAGGCCCCACCTTGGGGCAAAGGGCTGAGGTGGACCATTTGCTCCAGTCCACTAGTCCCATGTCATCCTGTTTACACCAGTGCTGCTCTGACAAGGACAGAGCCGCCGGTCACAGACTGCAGAGTCAGTGCGGCCCCTTCCAGACCTCCAGAACAACACCCAACTCTCCCTACATGACCCACTCTCACGGCCGGGGAGGTCCGTCCCTCCTGGGCCTCAGCGCTGCCTTTCACAGCTTCCCGGTGACTTCTCCAGGCCCTCAGGTGGGATACAAAGCCCCTATTCTCACAATGAGTAGCTCTGCCCCTCTGTGCTCCCCGGGAAGTCTCAGCCAGTCCCATCCCTCTCTGAGTGTGCAAAACAAGTCTGATCTCACACACTCCGAGTCCAGCTCCCCCACACCCATCCATTCCTCCACCACCCCCACTGGCCAGCCACAGTTCCACACTACATTCAGCTCTCTCACCCCCTTGGGTGTGTACACCTCAAGCACAGCACACATCCAGGGCCAACAGGGTTCTATCAGACAAAATGACCTAGTAGGATCCAGCCCTATCCACCACACACAGGACGTGGTGCATTCTGTTCTGGGGCAGTCAACAGACAGTAGAGCTCCTGAGTATCCAGAGACTAAGTCCAGGCCAGATAATGACATCGTGGATTCTGAGGGTACCAGCAGCAGCATGCTGACCGTGGAAGCTGAACCAATCTTGGACCTGGAGGTGACACAAGCCCCGCCCCCTCGCTGATCAAATCAGTATCTTGTTGTGGTGTGTTACTGCATGATAATGATGCCTCTATTGTACCTTCGAATAACTTTCGGTGTATAGTTTCCATGACGATGAAATCAGTCCAAAGGCATCAACAACTGCTGAAAAACCAATCCCAGAACTGAATAAAATATTTCACAAGCTATTGTAAATCTGTCATTTTGTTTATAACATGATAATGCGCATTCTTTGTCGAGTTGGTAGACACTGCTTACTGGGCTGCAAGGCTCATTAAGAGGGACAAGGCATTTTATCTCACAGATATGCACTACTTTCTGTCTCTCTAGTTTTGCATTCAAATAAAACTGATCTTAGCTTGGCGATATTAAAAATAAAACAATTGAAGGAAAACAAACTAAATAGCATTTATTGTTATCAGACATTAAAGACATCTTTAGTCCATGGAGGATTTAGATATTTCACTGTTGTCATCAATGTGGCCATTCAGTGTGACCACAGATTTTTAAGAGACATGTCTGCAGTGCCACTCTGTGGTAAGAAGCAGTTACAGCGAAGAGGATGAATGCTACCATTTCATCACATTCAGCAGAGTGGAATAAGCAGGAAAAATCAATAAAACAACCAAGAGAATATAATCACTTGATTGTTCATCTTCACAATGAGACAAATTTCCAAACAGAGAAAGCAGAGATCTGCAAAAGATCTGACATGCTTTTCTGCACTGATACAGCAGTGCATTGCACATTTTGCAGTAATATATTTTAGGATGTAATTTTGATTTAGTTTTCATAAAATCCCCACTTTATGCACTCACCTTGTCCCAGGCCACCAGGGGTCCATGTTATTCAGAGGTGAGGGTCTTAACCAGTCGAACAATCTGGGCACACTGCGACTTTGGGACTTGGCATATTTGAATTTAAATGCCTATTTGATTTTGGGAGTAGTTTTCAGACATTTGCTTTTTACAGACTTATTTAAAACTGCTGACACTTTCTTTAACAAGAAGTTATCAGCTGGAACAGTCTGGCTTATAGCGTTTAGAGAGACACTCATGCAATCACAAGGTCCAGGTTCAATTCCTGCTACATCCAGTGCCATAAAACAGCCATATACCCCGGAATCCCTAGCGCTCTGGATAAGAGCATTGACTACATTTCTAAACTGTAGTGTACATTGTGCCTTGAAGGATCAAAGCCTTCATCATGGCATCTACAGGCTATGGTATGGTCAAGTGATGCACCTCATCACTGCAGTCATGCAAAAGCACTGACTGGCCCAAGGGGGCGCTACAATTACAGGTTAATATGGTAAATGGTAATGGTAATAATGGTCAAATAGTTCCATGGTTAAAACAAGGTGACATTTTTTTCTGATTGGCCCTCGGGGGTCATCAGCATTCAGGGGGAGGAGGTGACATGTTTATTGTTGTCTTGGGTTTTATGATATGGTTTCTAAATACATTTCTGGTGAAGTTAAGGTATCAAGAGTGCCCACAGATTGTCAAAGTGATGCCACACACACACACGCACGCACACACACACGCACGCACGCACGCACGCACGCACGCACGCACGCACGCACGCACGCACGCACGCACGCACACACACACACACACACACACACACACACACACACACACACACACACACACACACACACACACACACACACACACACACACACACACATTCCCAATGGCATGGCAAGTATTTTGGCTTTCATTTAAGGTCGAACACGCTAACCAGTAACCAGCCGGCCAAAGAGACAGTCCATACTTACACAGTCAGTCCTTTGTCTGCTGCGCAGAAAAGGTTTCCGAAATTCGTCTGACAAGGAAAACTGTTGCAAATTATTATTATACTTGGTCAGAAAGCCACTGACAAAAAGTGGGAGGTTCCCGGAAAAATCAAACCGGAAAGGAAGGCAGAAGGCCAGGCCCAAGAAGAAGAAGGAGGAGGAGGAAGAAGAGGAGAAGAAGAAGAAGAAGACATCAGCTGCCGATGTGATCAGCGAGAGAAGGAAAAGTATTGTAAGTCAAACTAACGTACTTGAAATTGTGAATGGCGGGAGTTAAGAGGAACACTGGACGCATATTCGGCTTTTATCCTATGTGAGCTGTTAACCGTAGCAGCAGATTTGCTCTGTCAGATTTTGTCCAACCAGCCAAGTCCAGTCGGTCGAAATGTCCATCAAACTGGATCGAGACGCTACGAGTTTACGACCATCTCAGCTCACACAAAATGCTGTGGCATGACTTTTTTTGCGGAACAACACTGACCACAATATCTGTATCAACAGGCAATCTTCATCAGTCCCCCAACGTTGCGCTGTCAAACAGCTGACGAGCTGGGGGTCCGGGGCCGACTCGAGAAAGAGAAAGTTGTTTAACGTTAATGACATTATCAACCGTGCTAACTTGGATAACGTAACGTTACACCAGCCAGCGGGAACTCAGCATTTCATCTTCTGGGTTTGGTTTGTCTGGTTAGTTTGGATATTTGTTTTTGCCGTGAACTGACGTGAATTAGCTAATGCTAACATTAGCTAAGCTAAATGATGCAACTGCTAATGCTTTCTATGATAGCCAATGTAACGTTGGCGCTTACCTAGGTTCGCATGTATGACTGCCTGAACGTTATTTAAAACAGCATACCTGGTACATAATTACGTTACGATATTTCAATGACACTGAACAGCGAACTAAATCAAGGCACCGGTTGACGTTAGCGAGCTAGTGTAATGGCTAGTTGCCCTGCAACGTTAGCAGCTAACGCTAGCAACAATGAGAAAAACTCCTCAAGTAGCACGCCAATGCTGGAGAAAACTCTGAATAGTTCGCGTAACGTTGGGCCTACATTGTTAATATGCAGTTGGTTATAATAGCATTGGTGTTTTAATACGACTGGGATGTTGTGCTGCAGGTCGTTATTAGCTTACATTGGCTAGCAAGTTTTGGGGAGCAGTTTTGACTCAGCCGCTCATCTGATAACGTTAGCTTATATGCGCTGTCAGTTTCTCTCACAGACGATACAGATCCATGAAGGCTAGCACATAACTAGCAAACGTCCTTTCAATAGTCTCATTTAACGTTGCCATGAAACACAGGTGACGTCGCTGCTAAGATTACCATGCATTGTGGATATTTAATACGTCTGCGGTTCTGTCAACTTAGCTGTCAATTGACTTTCAACAAATGTCCATAGTGTGTTTATGGCTCAATAAGGGGAACAGCTAAGACCTTTGAGACAGACTGGGACCTTTACAATAACTTGCCTAAGCTGTTATGTTTATGGTGTGTGGACTTCGACCTTCTAGAGTGGTGACACCACTTGACAAGCCAACCCTGAATGAATTATATCCCCCCAAAAAGAGAATAATACATTTTTGGGGTCTATATCACTCGGTTTCTTACTTGGGCCATGATGGCTTAAATTCTAGGTCATTAGTCTTGAACTAGCAAATTGCTGTAACACTTTGAAGTAGTGTATCATTTACTGTATTGTGTGTGTGTCTTATAACGTTGCTGACACTGGACGTTTTAGTTTATTAGTTTATTTGACAGGGAGCATATACAAAATACATTAAACCCCATAGAGGAAAGATGCATTGTAACAGATTTAGCCATAGGCTAATTTCCATCTGGAGTCCCTGGGACGGTGCCATCAACTACGCCCTGACATAAGTCCCTTTATCTCTACAGAGGAGAGCACAATTTGAAACATCTGGGGTTCTTATCACTCAACAAGAGCTGCCTGAAAAAATGCAAAGGGACAAACAGTATTTTGGCTCATGGTGATGAGTCGTACTGTACAGCTACAGCTACAGTTTGTGTAGGTGCAGTATGGGAATATCATCTAAAATATGGAGTCATTAGAAATACCATGTTAAGATGTGTTCAGTGCAAGATTCAGACTTGTAGTCCTAGTACTGTTAGTACTATTTGTATTATCAGTACTATTAAGATCTACAAATTGTACATTTGCATGTTGGTTGCTTAGTTTTTTTTACTGGTAATAATAGCTTCATCAGCTAGTTTTTCACATAGAGAACTAGTGAGAAAAGGAAGTGTCTAGAATTTCCTATGGGCCTATCTGCTGGTGATGATGAGTATCCTGTTTTCCTCTCCTGTGTTTTTTCACCAGTTTCCCATCCAAACTGTCACTATAGCCAAAGCAGTTCTTCATTTGAAACTTAAACTACCGTATATGAGCTGTTTACCTTTTACCTTTGATCAAGAACATATTCAGTTTCATGGACATAAATCCCTATTCCCGAGCAATGATCTGCTTTTGTTCGTTTGACGTTATCTTGGAGCTCAATTTCGCCTCTAAAAGCTCTTCGCCAACAATAACACACGTAGCCTAGGTCTTTAACGCATGGCTTTACCTGGAACATCTCAATTCATCCACTGACCAAAGCCTAATAATTTGACATGGAAGCCAAAGCAGACCCCACCCTTGGAATAAAGACAACAGCCCTCAAGTCACTGCTTGTTTCTTGGTAACTGGTAGAGCGAGGTCCGCCCTGATGATTGTTGCACATTGGTTAGGCCTGCATGTTGCTGTGATGACAAGACTGCCAATTCTCTCATTTATTTTCTTGTAAAGTGATCATTTACTCCCTGAAGACAATGTGCTAATGATCCTGCAACTAAGCATTAATCTATCACATGTTGTTTCTACAGGATACTGAAATTGGAGGTTAATCTCTTAGAAAATGTGATGAACTGTGGTACAATGGAATGTGAAGTGGGTTCAGTTGTTCTTGTTGTTGGCCTAGTCTGTGTGTTTAATGCTGATTAGCAGTATGCAGACGACTCTGTCCACATGATTCTGTCCTCAGGCAGACCATACAATCATCATTGTGTCAAGGAAACGCTGTAATGCCCCTTATAAAATTCACTAGCCACAAGGCCAGTTTGGCATGCCCCCCTGTTTTGAACTGGCCATTATGCCCTTAAAACAAAGTTGCAGATTTCCTCATTTAAAACTAGTTTTGCAGTGTCTCCAGTCAGTCATCATGCTGAATATCAACGGTAGTGAGAGATTCTCTCACTCGTCTCCCGCAAGGAACAACGTTCAATTGTAGCATCTACTGATAGGCAGATGCTGTGAGGCATTTAGGGAACACCTGTAATTTGTAGCTACAGAAAATAACCTGGGTTACACTTATGTCATTCATTGTGTGTTACTGGGCATGTAACTAACTTTGCAGTAGTGTTGTCACGATACCAAGATTTTACCCTGCGATACTATACCAGGCAGCCAAAGTATCACAATACCGGGTAGTATCATGATACTGCAGATACATCTATATATGTTTTTGTTTTATGAATGTGCAATGTCTTTTACCTACACACATTACAATGTGTTAGACAAGGGCCGGTATGATAACATTAGGCAAAAAATACCACGGTTTCAGATAGAGCTGCACAATATATCGTTTCAGCATCGTCATCGCAATGTGCGCATGCGCAATACTCACATCGCAGAACGCGCAATGTCATAGGATAAGGCAAAGTAACTCAAACATGTCATGCTATAACTATTTTGCTGGTTGATACTCAGCATTAGCACACTACCATCCTGCCAATCACTGGCTGCAGCTAAAAACACTTGCTACTATGTCACCCACGCAGGTTACCCACTACCTTCTTAAAGGGACAAGGCTTGATGAGCTAATCAAGTAATTTGGTGAAAATTCCTGTATTCTTTCATATCGCAATATATATCGCAGAAACCAAATATATTGCAATGTCTGTTTTTTCCAATATCGTGCAGCCCTAGTTTCAGACAGTATATCTCAGTATTGCGCACCTCTAAAATGTTGTTGTAGAATCTCTGGTAGAAAAAAGCCATTGAACAAAATGTATTTTATATAAAAAAACAAAACATTTGGAACATTAGTAAATCATGTATGCTAATTTAACTGTATGTTACGGGTTAGTAGTATAGTATAATATAATATAGAACATAAATATTAGGGCTGTCAAACGCGAAACTTTCTTAATCGCGATGAATCTTTAATCACATCTTTGTATCGCATGTTTAAAATGCCATTATTTTGCATTCAAAGCATTTTTAATTTGATATTAATAATTATTACCAGTGTGTCGTGATTGGGAATCAAATTAATGCAAATAAATGTACTTTGTGATCTTGAATTTTAGATTTATTTTCAATTCAATAGAAGTGCAATGTAGACAGGAGGTAACTGTGTGTGTGTGTGTGTGTGTGTGTGTGTGTGTGTGTGTGTGTGTGTGTGTGTGTGTGTGTGTGTGTTTTTAAGTTGTAGCTTACTTGCATCGTTCGAGTAGTGTCTCAAGCTTTTGGATCTAATCAAACTCTGCATTGGTCAGCATGGCTGGAGTGATCCTTTGCTGATGGAGATCAAGTGTAGCTCTGATGGCATCTTTGTTTTTTGGCAGCCGAGTGATCATGCTCAGAGTGGAGTTCCATCTGATGGAAACGTCTTGCTCTCGCTCAGGCTCTTGTCTTCTCTCTGCTTATTCTCGTTGCAGTTCTGCTGCATTTGCTGGACTAATGCTTGAAATGTCCAACCAGTTTGCGGCATTTTGCCAATACATTCTCAAAACCACCGTCACGGATTGACGTTGTAATCGTCCTCTGTATACTATGTGCAATGCACGCCATGTGTTGTTGGTATGGCATGATTTTTGCTGCTGCTATCAAATGCCGTGCACTGTCTGACTCTGTACCGATTGTCGTCACCTTCCTTGCAATGTCCCATTGCTCTGCTACTTCGGAGAAGTGCTGGGCACATGTTTCTGCATAGTGTGTCGTTCTTCTGTATGTAGGAACGCTTAAAGCAAACGTGCCATCTGGGAGTTTTTTTTAAGTAAAACGAGCCATTTAGAAGCGTGTTGCCGTGTTTCTTTTCCATGCCTGAAACATACAGGAGACAGGAAACTGCTGCGAGTTTCCTGTCACAAAATAGCAGCATGCAATTTAAGAAAAACGCGTTATGGTCGGCCCTTAATCGCATCGCGATTAACGCGTTAACGCTGACAGCCCTAATAAATATATATACTTTTTTAAAGCTGCCCCAATAAGTTTTTATTTATCAAAGGCCACAGTAGCCTTGCCCTAAAATGAGTTAATTCCAGGCCTGAGCAAACTTGAGCCCAGAGGGGAGAAGTGAACCCATGACTGAAATCAGCTGGAGTACCGGTAGTCTTTTGTTGGGATGAAAAGCTGCATACTTTTGGCCTTCCATGGCACATGGTTGCCCACTATCACTGGTCTACCTACATCCTTTACAATGACAGTATTGTTCAATCATATTGATTTTGTGATTAGACTGTTGACTTGCGTACGGACAGCATGGTTAGCTTCCCATTTGACTGTCAGTTTTACTGATGATTTTCCAGAAGCTTTTTAGGACGGATATGTCCGACTCCGAATGTGAGCTTTTATCTGCTAATCAGTTGTATTGCATTATTTTATTGCAGTCATAAATGGGTAATGTCATCATTTCCTCTTCACTAATACTATGGATACTAGTATCACTGACTATACTGTACTGCTTACTGCTATAGTGAACAATAATAATTTTCAGGAATATAATTTTTCATCGTTTGTTTTTTAACTGGCCTAAGTTTTGAATTTGAGCAGACTGTGTACCACTGTCATACAATAGTCCCGTAGATGTATACAGATAGTATGGGTGGCTAGGCTACTATGTTTATATGTAGGGGTTCAGTGCACTGCAATCCCTGCTAAGTGCTTGGATATCATGCTGGCAGCAGAGCATACAGGAGGTCACTATGAATATTTCACAGGCTCGCTCTCTAGGCAGCTCCCTCTTCCTGCCTCCTCTCCTCCCCCTCTCTCTGACTGACCCGTGTCCTGCTGTCTGTGTCTCTGACCCACTTCCCTGTGGAGGTCTCAGGAAGCCATTATGGATGCCATCAAAGCATCCGTCACAGGCTGCTTGAGATGCATGCAGGTCTGTCAGTCCCAGCGTCAGAAAGAGCCTCTGATTGCAAGCTGAGAGTGCTACCAGCCTGCTGTCTTTCATACAGCGCTCAGGCCTACATCTTTGATACATACTAGTACCTAACCTACCTGTTGCTGCTACTGTACAGCGGCGACTAGCAGGAGACTGTGCGTAAGCAAGTCATAATTTGATACAAGTCAATCTGAAGCATAATTTCTCCTTTTAGTAGTAGTATGGTTTAAAAGTATTTGTAGCAGAAAGTGTTATTAAACTTATAATTAATGTTCAGCCCGAGAGCACAGGCCCTATGCTATCTCACCCACCTATATCGTTTATGTTTTGAAACCCGCATCCAGGAGTTTTGAAATCATTACACTCCCCAACCGTCATCACTACTGCTTTTCCTCCTCTCTGTGTCTCTAAAGGCTACAATATACTTATGATGAGCAGAATTGGAAAAAGTAGTCGGTCAACTGCTGGTTTGCTTTGATTTGCATGCATGACTTGCATTTTGAATAAGCGATATATTTTGAATAGGCAAGGCTTTGGTCTGGACTGGAATTGCAGTAGCAGCATTTCATTGTCCCTATAACATTTCATTGTCCTGTGCATCCTCTGGTCAACAGGAGTGAAATGAAACGCTTTAGGCCTCTTCTCTAAGTCTATTCTCTAAGTCTGCTTTTCCCTCTCTCTTGCTTCCTTTAGTGAGGAATGTGAACAGGTGAAGGCTCAGCTCCGTCATTGGCATTCAAATGAGCACAGAGCCACTGTTTGACCCAGTGAACAGAGTCTCTTTATTCCTGCTCCACCTCCGCTGCTCAGCTCTGCCTCAGACCCGTGCGCGCGCGTGTGTGTGTGTGTGTGTGTGTGCACGTGTGTGACCTCTCAGGCACTAGTTCAAGACTCCAGCCAGGCCTTTGGTGCCCTGCGTCTGTGCTTAGTTGGACACAGTTCACCTGCCATGCTGGTTACTAACTTACTTACTAACAGATATATATATATACCCAGTCTAAATACGATATCAACAGTGGGCATGTAGGCTACACATTTCAAGCTTTGGCTGTAAGCTGAAAAGGATTAAGTTATCCTCCATACATATCCTACAGTCTGGACATATTCTAGAAGCTGTGAAATGGGAAAAAATTTGACATTGCCGCCTGCAATACGAATAATCGATTCTTGGGAGTTTGGAATCGATCCAGGAATCGTGGCATTAAGAATCGCGATCCTTTCAAGAATCGATTTTTTAGCACCCCTAGAAGCTAAAATACTTTATAAATGCCCAGTTATAACAGCCTATGTATTTCCGTATTCAATTGAGTAAAGGGGAAAGTACAATGCAGGAACTAGGATGTTTATGTTGGTAATGATGCTCTGTGACAGACGGTGAGTACAGCATTTGGGCTTTGTTATTGATCAAATGGATAATGTTGAAAGTGGCTAGATAGCATACGTAGCGTACAGTTATGTGAGTAATATTGAATGCATGATGGAGCATGCTTGGTGCGTTGTGAAAGGCAGCATGTAAATTCTGAATATTTGTCAGACAGAGAGAGCTGTGATCTGCAGTCACATGCTGAAGATTAAGGCCTGGTCCAGCCAGGGGCTGAGGAAAAGCCCAACACACCCTACCTCAGGTCTGAGAGTCTCAGAGGAGACTACCTCAGGCCTGAGAGTCTCAGAGGAGACTACCTCAGGCCTGAGTCTCAGAGGAGACTACCTCAGGCCTGAGAGTCTCAGAGGAGACTAACTCACGCCTGAGAGTCTCAGAGGAGACTAACTCAGGCCTGAGAGTCTCAGAGGAGACTACCTCAGGCCTGAGTCTCAGAGGAGACTACCTCAGGCCTGAGAGTCTCAGAGGAGACTAACTCATGCCTGAGAGTCTCAGAGGAGACTAACTCAGGCCTGAGAGTCTCAGAGGAGACTAACTCATGCCTGAGAGTCTCAGAGTAGACTAACTCAGGCCTGAGAGTCTCAGAGGAGACTACCTCAGGCCTGAGTCTCAGAGGAGACTACCTCAGGCCTGAGAGTCTCAGAGGAGACTAACTCATGCCTGAGAGTCTCAGAGGAGACTAACTCAGGCCTGAGAGTCTCAGAGGAGACTAACTCAGGCCTGAGTGTCTCAGAGGAGACTACCTCAGGCCTGAGTCTCAGAGGAGACTAACTCAGGCCTGAGAGTCTCAGTAGACTAACTCAGGCCTGAGAGTCTCAGAGGGCCTGGATTTGGCTTTCCCAGTGACAAAGTTGAGGCTACCCCACACACACTTACATGCTGCTCAGCAGTGTAATATCTTCAGCAATCTTCACTTCCTGCTTTGAGCTGAATTGGGTTTCCTGTCCCTCTGACCAAGCAGAAGCTGGCTGACCTCATGCGTATCGCCCAACTGAAACAAGATTAGGCAAGATTTCTCAAAGCAGATACTCTCATAAACAATGAGAGAACAGTGATGAGTGATTGGCCGATTTGACTGTCAACTTGCTGTTATTGTGCAGGATTATACGGCTTATATGTATATGGGCTGGATGGTTGACAGACATGTTGATTGTGTAACTCCACCTCTGTGATATAAGTTCCTCTTAATGTCAGCAGCAGTGTGGGTTCCACCAGAGAGATCTTAACACTGTTGTACGGGACGGGTGGCCAGACAACATTTGTTAAGAAGTGAGTCACAAGAACAAATGTGCTGATGTATGAGATTGTGTTTGGAAAAGACGTTAAGCGGAGAGCATGCTACAACGTCAAAGCCCTCGCCGTACGTGCAGCCAGCGTGCAGCTCCCCACAAATGTGACTCAACGCAGCTAATAATATAATATATACTGTGTGAATGGGGAAGTAACAGGACAGAGTGAAAGCTGCACTACATTCTCTCCTTGAGCTAACTTCTAGTCATTGAAATCCTAGTGAAATCACGTAATTTATTCATTTTGCTGAGGACTCCCCTGCGACCCCCTTTTCAAGCTTACATTTGAGAGTATGTAGGTCTAGCTGTCATTGACAAGGCTCCAAGTTGAGGCTAACGTTGTAGCATGTTTCCAGCTTTAGCCTCCTAATTTCTATAGTTTCTGTTCACCTTATGTTCCAACGCGGGTCAGCCAATTACTTCCTATTGGTGTTGACACTTCCTGTGACAGTACACAGTACTTATATATTGTGCTCGTTGTGTTATCGGCCTCTAGAATCATCTGCCACTCAATGTGAAATTGGGTCAAGTGGGCGGGGCTACATAAGGTGAATAGTCACCCGATGTCACATAGCCTGCACTCCATGAGGACAAGTTCTGGAAGATAGAGCGCAGATGGCTTCAAATGGGAATGGGAGAGCAGGTTATTTCCTTAAAGGCGTGTTTAATATAACCCCTTTATCTAGCGGCCCAACCCTGATGTGATGTAGCAGCTTTCTGTGTCAACACCACCATATCAGCACGAAGCTCTGAAAATAACCTTGGCTAAAACAAAAGCTTGACTACTTTCGCTATTGGCCAGCATATTAAGTTTCACAGGGACAGTTGGGAGACTGTTTTGGCAGTTACGTGTACAGTATAATAAATAGTCTCTTATTGATTTATAATGGTCTGTTATTGTCTACTTATTCAAGCAACTGCCAGAAGGAACAAGGAAGTTAAGGAAGGCTATTTTGAATCTCAATTTTATTTTCAAGGTCTCTAGGACTAGGTCTGGTAACTGTGGTAAGTGACAAAACATGGCTGATGCAATAGGGTGCTTTTCTCAGTTCAGAGTTGAGGTTCATTTGTGTGTGTGGCGTCTTTTCCAGGTCCCACTGGTGAGGTGTCCCCTTCCTCCGGCTCATCCGCTGCTTGGCCTGTACCTGCCCAGCTCGGCCTCCCTCAGCCCCTGCACCACGCCCCAGCCTCCAGTCGCCCGGACTTCCAGCCTCTACTCCCGGCGTCTTCTCTCCTCCCGGCTCTCCACACAGCGGCATGGCAGGGCGAGGCGGACCGGCGCGGACCAACGGGACCGCGGCAAGCAACAAGATCTGCCAGTTCAAGCTCGTGCTGCTGGGAGAATCGGCGGTGGGCAAATCCAGCTTGGTGCTGCGCTTCGTCAAGGGCCAGTTCCACGAGTACCAGGAGAGCACCATCGGAGGTGAGAGTTTCACATCCTCTCAGCAGCACTGGTCTCTGTTCTCGTTCATGCTTTATGCTGTGCTGGCTTTGTCACGGTGTACAGCACTTAGTTTTCTACCAATCATATCTCTTCTTCATTGTATGTAGGTAGTAGAATGATGTGAAAGTTGTATTTTTGGAAGCTATGATTTGCAGTGTTCCCCACAGAAACCCAAATGCATTTCGTGCTGGTAGGTGGGATGGCCGGGGGGGGGGGTGTACTTCGAGTACTTTGTGTCAAAGATAACATAACTTAAAGATATAAGCGCAGTGCTATACTGTTCTGTTTGTTTTTTTTGCTCATTAACCAAATTAAAATACTGGGTGTGTGCAACATGAAAGGCTAACAATTTACACATAGCTTCGGTATTAAACTTTATTATTAAATATATTGTGGTGGTCACTGCTGATATTGTGTGTGCGCGACCACACAAATGTTTGTGTGCTAAACACTGAATTGTCACACATTAGCTGTGAATTACCAGGTACCCTCCCGCAGTTTTCTTTCTTTAGAAGGAACTCTACGTCATCGCCGTATATGTGCCTGGGGGGGGGGGGGGGGGCTGTATAGAATCTATACTTATTGAACTAATAGTAGTTGACTTGGTTAACTATTGGGACCCTGGAGCTTGAACATGTTAATGGACACTGCTGGCTGCATGGAAGCAGAGGTAAGTGCTAGCTCACTCACCAGCCCTAAAGCGGTGTGTTGTCAAAACCTGTGAAGGAGGAGCGGCAGAACCAGTTCTTGGCAGCTGATCACCTGACCCTCCCATGAGCCAGCAAGCTCATCAGACTGACACGGCACACATGCCTGCAAGGCTTCATTCACTTCACGCTTTTTCCACAGAAAAAAGAAAATGACTGTGCAATTTTAGACTGTTGTCTATGAAGGGTGTTTCGCACCTTGAGGCAGTGTGAGACTTGTTTTCTTTTGAATGGTGTTTCGCACCTTGAGGCAGTGAGTGAGGTCACTCAGGCCCTGTTTACACGGCGACGCTCCCTGCATAAAACGGCAAACTTCTTTACCGTTAGTGCCTTCCTTTTACACGGTGACGGCGTTATTGGGGGGTGAAAACGCCCAAATCTGAGAACGGGTCCCAGAGTGGAATTCTTGAAAATGCTGCCCCTTACTGTCGCCTGTAAAGTGGAGAAACGCAATTCAGGTGATGACACAGCCCCCCTTCACCATGTTAGACAATGGTAGGCAATAAGAACATTGAACTAGCCCAATACAGCCTTATGGCACAGGCATAATGAGTCGCATTGACATTCAACAAACGTGATAACTATTTCCAAAAAAACACAATCTGCGTTAAGTCCCCCCTACTAACGTCGCACATAGCCTATTCATCACTGTCTCCCGCATTGAATAATTGACAACAACTCACCGTCTGCGATGCATTTCCTCAAGTGAAGTCGCAATTGTGCTCAGGTCTTTTTGATGTTGCTTTACTGGGTTTTTATTCGGTAATCCAATCTGGAGCATCATCTGGAGCTATCACAAAGCTAAATCAAGCCCGTTAGAAACAGACAGAACAGGGGAAGCTAGGCATTTTTACCTTCAGAATAAAAGCCGTATTTTATAACTGGATAAATAAAAATCAGGGTCGTCGACTCACTGCGTGTTAAAATTGACTTTTAGTTGTCTGTGTTCTATATGTCTTCTGTGTATTTCGGATCACACACAAAAAACGTTGCGACATGCATCAATAAGACTATTAGTTTATTTAATTCCCATTATTGTGAAGGTTTTAACCAGAAGTTTCAATGTTATTCTGGCTCACTTGATGCTTTTGCAGCTTCAGTCAGCAGACAGTCTGCACGAAAATCGTTATCACACCAGCTGTGTGTAAATGCGAAATAAAAGGTGAGGACGCAACGCTAGTTTGCCGTTTTATGCAGAGATGGTTGTCGTCTAAACATGGCCTCAAACAGGAAGGAAGTGAGACAATGGGGGCTTTCCTGGACCTGCTGCAGACTACCCAAGAATGATGAGATGGCCAAATAACTAGGTTAATTTGTACAGCAATAATAAGATAATACACAGATAAAACAATGAAGCCTGAAGGTTGCAGAAGTAAGCTTGTAACTGACAAGATGGGTGCAAATCTCTGAACCAGATGGGGAAATAACATCCTGCATTCCATTTAAACTGGGAGCCGGGGATTTCACGGTTCAAAGGTCATGAACGTGATGTCACCTGTCCTCGGATTTTCTCTGCCGAACTCGGGGGAGCCTCACCAGCCCCGACCTCAAAAATCAAAGATGGCTGCTCCGCTCATCATCAACAGTAGTTAAAATCGTAGTCTTTTTGTGTCTCATTAAATCAGCTGTACACACACAGCACTGGCTAACGTCTATCTGTGTGGACATGTTGCTGCAGTGTTTGTATGTGCAAAATACCACGAAATGCATTGTCCTCAACTGTTATTGCTAACAATGGCTACCCTGGCTAGAGCTAACCATGGCCGTTTTCCCGATTGTTTAAATGGAACGCCGACAACTCGGGTGTGATGTCACTCAACTGTGAAATCCCAAGCTCCCAGTTTAATGGGAATGCAGCAAATAGTCCTTAGCACGTCACCTGACCTGCTAGATGGCCAATGGGCCTTTCAGATTGTGGTAGGAGATTCTGCAGACTGGACTCATCGTTCATGATTATGTTAACTTTCATCTGCTTTCCCCACATCTCTCCCATTGACCTCCCATAGCCTCGGTCCTCTGTGTGCTATTTCCCCCAGGCCATTGCTGTATATAAAATACGTTCTCACACAGGACTTTGTAAGTCAATAAATATTGAGTAGCGTTATCTGCTAAGCTGTCTGGTGTATACGGCTATAAAGATGTTTACCAGCAACAGAACTTTATTTTGGGTCAATTCATTCCTTTTCTCTCTCATGTTGAAGCAACATATTTTATTTTTCCAGTTGCCTATAGGAAGCCTCCTATGAGTAACAGGGCGTAAGGCTGTAGAGACAGGATGCTCGGTGCTTACACCAGCCAAAGACTGAAAACGAGTCAGCATGTTTTGTTTTCCTGGTTAACATGTGGTCAGCATGCAGCCTGACCAAAGGTTACAAAGCTTCAAAGTATGTGCTACTCAAACCAGCACACATTTTCCTGCGTCATGTGACAACGGGCTGAATAAGCAAGTAGTATGTGCAATTGTGCTTCTCTCGTCACTCGTATAAGCTCTGTTCTTACTCTAGACGCCGGGGGAATTGTTGAATTCTTCAGATTTTCTTTTTTGTGTGCATTTCCGTGGCACGTGTAAAAAAATATTTCCTGGCATTCTTGTGCTGTATGTCGACTCCAGAAAGTTCTTAAAGTGTTAAATTGATTTGACACTCTGGGGCCTTTTATAGACTGGGTTAGCCACAGCTTACTCATTGTGTCGTTTACACAATTTCCTCTGCATTTTCTCTTTGCAGTGTTTTACTTTCACAGATCATTTCCCCACAGGGGTAGGATTTCAAATGATTTGCTCTTTCGCTAATGTGGTGTAAAACATTTTGAGTTAAACCTGGCCCTAATGTAAAAGCGTTTCGCCTTTTTTTTCAGTGGACAAGCAGACACAAATTATTTTGAAGAAGCAGTAGACAAAATCCCCTGATGTTACAGCCAGGACTTCAGTAGCAGGTTCCTGATTTCCACTGACTTTCACTGTCTGGAATGCACCTCTCAGAATGCACTTATCCCAGGACGCCCTGGACCAGTGGGAACGCCATCTTGTTTGCTTTCTCTGGCTTTAGTCTCTGCTTTGTCATCCAGGGTATCTGCAATTATTTTGTTGACAATGCTCTTTCCCTTCCTCCCTGCTCCGTTTTAGGAACTAGCATTGTAGCTTCACGACGTCTCGTAAAAAAAACAAAAAGTGATTGTGTGATTTTGCTTTGATTACGGTAGTTTGGTCTGACTTCTCTTACATTTGATATCTGAAACGTCAGTGCTGTAATGGGGCGGTGGGTGGGATGTGATTTTAGGCATGATCAAACTGCACACCTCTCCTCAGTGCTAACAGCTTGTATCTCTTCTCTCTAGCTGCCTTCCTCACACAGACGGTATGTTTGGATGACACAACAGTCAAGTTTGAGATCTGGGACACTGCAGGACAGGAGCGGTATCACAGCCTGGCGCCCATGTACTACAGGGGAGCGCAGGCCGCCATCGTGGTCTACGACATCACCAACACAGTAAGTAAGGCACCCACATGGTTCAGCCAGCTGTGCGATTACCCTGGTCTTGCAGCTTGGGTTGATGATTGCTCAGTTACACAGACCGCTAACAGACCTTTGTTCTTTTAACTCTGACACAAGTCAGATGTAAAAGTCATATCAGGGATTTTTTTAGTTTTAAAATTACAGTGTTTTATGATTATGCATGTTGTTTTCTGTTTTTTCAGGATACATTCACACGTGCAAAGAACTGGGTGAAGGAGCTTCAGCGACAAGCCAGTCCTAATATTGTCATTGCACTGGCAGGGAACAAAGCAGACCTGGCCAACAAGAGAGCTGTAGACTTCCAGGTACAGAGGAATCCTCATCAATCAATTATTCACCACAGTACACTATTTACAACCTTTACACGCAATATTTAAGCTTTTTAATGAAACTCTTAATTGGAACAACAAGTTATTATATTGTCTCATATATTCTCATTCTTGCTTTAGGAAGCACAGGCATACGCAGATGACAACAGCTTGCTCTTCATGGAGACCTCCGCCAAGACCGCTATGAACGTCAATGAGATTTTTATGGCTATAGGTAAGTGCTCCAACAGGGAAGAATCAAACACAGATGCAAAACACTTTATCATTACATTTTCTTAGTGCAGAAATGCACTCAATGCCCTGCCGACTCTTTTTACCACGGCGCTGTGCCAGAGGCCCTACTGGGGTCATAAGATGGAAAAGTCAGGACAGTCACTCAGTCAGTCACTAAGTAATGGACGTTTAGTGGTTAACGGGCCATTAGGCCATAGCTAGGCATAGGAAGGTGGTACAGTCAGGATTTGAGGGGTGGGTAGGATTAGTGGCTAGGGGGATATAGGTGTTGTTTGTGGGGGGGGTGCGAGGGAAAAGTGGCGCTGTCGTCTAAAATGTTTGTGCTTGTTTCTCTAAATTAGCCAAGAAGCTTCCCAAGAACGAACCCCAGGGTGGAGCGGGTGCTGGCGGACGGGCCAGAGGCGGGGTGGACCTGCAGGAAGCTACACCGCATGGCTCTAGTGGCAAGTGCTGTGGGGGCGGGAACTAACGAACATACTGATCCAGCCAGCCTTCAGTATCGAGCACCCAGACCAGATATCAACCAGCTGTCAAACACGTCCCATTGGTCAGACCAGCTACCCTTTGAGCAACACAGCACCAATCAAACTGTTTGGCAAACCAGTCCACTGGCCAGTAAACTGCCAGACCCCACTGATGGTTTCAACTGATGAACCGACCCAACAGACAAAGAAATTGACCCAACAGGCTCATTTACAGAATCAAGTTTTAACCCCAGGACACATGCCAACCCATGACCTCTCAATTGACGATGGACATTTGACGTCACCCCAGGGGGAGAGAAAAAAAAGGTCCCGCTGATGGAAGGAGGAAAAAAAGGAAAAAGATCAATCAGTACCAATCACACTTAATGGCGCCATCTGCTTAGCTTTGTTTCTGTATTTCTGTAGTGGGGAAAAATCAAACACCACTGGGAGGAACGTAAGCAGGCTTGTTGGCCCTCTCCTTCCTCTCCTACCCCCCTATTTCCCATGCACCATACATGTATACAGTATTCCATCATGGTCCTATGTCACTGTTTAAACTCACTTCCTGTTGAGGTTGGTGGCAGGTGCATGCAGCAATCCTTCACCTTTCTTTCTTCTTCCTGATCTGCTTCCTGGAAAAGATGGAGAGGGGAGGGTTCATAAAAGCAGAAGGGGAATGGACAGTTATTTCCTTCTTGATAGCAGCTGTGTAGATTAACTGAATTATGACTATGTTATTACTACTCCAGCCTCTTGACATAGGCTGTTCAGTATGATTTTAAAGCCTAGACCACCTAAGGTTTTGCAATCCTTCACCTATGATATCGAACCATATACAGTAAATAGTACATTATTAACATTGTCACCAATAAGTCATTTTAGCATTAATGTAATGTTTTTGAATCATCAGTGTACAATGAAAAATTCATAAAGCAAGATTTGTTTTCTTGACCAAAATCACAATTGTGTATTGGAAACATGTTGCTGTATTTGTATCATCCTTTTCTGCAAGCTTATAATAACCAATCAGTAGTTATTGTCAAAACAATATGTTCCCAATCTCTACATGATGTTTTTGTCGTACTCAATTCTTTTGTGATGGAAATGTTCTTTTTTTATTATTTGTCTTGATTTTTTTCCTGAAGATCTATGGTATTAAATGCACTGGTTCTGTCTCATCTTTGTGAATTCAGATGTTATCCTCTGCTTCCTTTCATTTTCCTTTCTCTTTATTTGGACTTTTCATATCAGGGAGGGATTGCTTTGACCGGTGTTGTCATCCTTTGTTATGGCATCAACAACTAGCACAACAGTACCTGTGCAGCAGCCGCTGCTGTGAGGTGGGGGATATGGGGGAGGGTGGGGTCATCATGGGTAGAGAAAGCAGAAAAAAAACAAATTGTAATTTTACCAATAAACGAGGGGAAGGTATCCTTTTTTGTCTGCCTGTCTTATCATTTCATATCTAAATATTGACTCTGGCTTAGGACATTTTGATTTGTATTCATATAACAATCAGTGGAACTTTTGCAGTTAATCTAACCTGTATTTAACCACAGATTTACACTGAGTCTTTCTATCTTTTAAGAGAAACCTGGGCCCGTATTTATCAAGCTTCCTAGAATTACTCCTAAGAACACTGCTAAGAGTACACTTATGAGCAAAAAAATTCCCAGCCAAAAGCTGCACTTAAAAGTCAGTTATTATGCATCTCACTCGCTCTTTCAGCGAGGTGTAGGACTGAATCCTAAGTGTCAATCTCAGAGCTGATTTACGACAGGTGTGTGTGCCGTAAAGGGAAATGTTGATGACGCAATTCCAAGTACACAGGAATGGCCAATCGCTGAATGGAATCCCTTATGCACGAATATCCTAAATAGAGATGATTCAACAGTGAAATGCACAATGGGAGTGTAGCATATAATCACCAATAATTTCAGAAGAAATTATCAACAAAATAATACAAGATAGCCTACATTGAAAATGACTCAAGAATAGGCTAAATGTTTCCTAATCCACCCAATTTACCTAATCCCACAACTGACTCGAAACTGGTGTGCTGTCAATTGACTACCCTATATAGCCAGGTTCTATAGGCTGTATGATGAGTAAACATGGAATCCAAAAGAAAGCCGAATTGGAGGGAGGATGACACGCTGTGCTTAGTGGAGTTAGTAGAAGATTTGCGCACGTCTCTGTCTCCTGAATGCCATGATGTCAACATTGCCCTGCTGGCAACTCCTAACCACTTAGGACACCTCCTGATGACTCCTAAATAGCTGGGGGAGTAGGAGTGTTTCCTAGTCTTAAGAAGGTTGATAAAAAGCTTTTATTCTTAAGTGTGAGAGTAGGACTAAATTTCACAAATTCTCAGCATTTACGACTAAAATGGCACTCTGAGACGCTTGATAAATACGGGCCCTGATCAATAAACGGGCATTGTTGCAAATGCACTGGTAGACTAATAACACAACTACTGCATGTACATAAGTAGCCTAGTATAAAACTGTTAAAATCACAACTGCAAAGCCAAAATTCACCAGTGCAATCAAAATGCAATGTTCTAATAAAAGTGGTAGGATCAGGAGACAAGCCTAAATACATCTTCACTTTGCAATGAGTTCCAAGCATTCCAAGTAGAAGCGGCAGATTGCAAAGACTGTCCCTCACTACACTTGTATGTTAGATTTGTGAGTCAAAGCTGACTCAGCCAGTCACTGCATGAGAGCCTGGAGACTTGTGAATTCGTCATGTCACTTTGCCTTGCCCTTGCTCAATTCCTCACATTCCTCCTCCAGTTGTTTCTTCGCAGTGGGTTTGGTTGGCCCGAGTCCTTTGACATGTGACAGTAAAGCAAATTGGCTTCGCTTTCTTGGCTGAAATTAACAGCAGCTGTTGAAGTGAGTTCACTACTGTATGAGGTGGATAGATCTGATTGCTCAAAACTACTTAAAATATATTGCTAAAATATTGAAAATAATTTATATTGTCCATATTTGAGTTGATAAACTGTTTTTTACAGGCAAATGTACTACATACTGACATTTTTTTTTAATTCTACAACAATGTGATGTATTGGTTTTATTTTTCTTTCCACTGACATCTGCTATTTAGTTGGTTTGTTCATTTGTTTGTTGGAGACATGATCCACTAAAGGTGAGTTTCCAGAGGGCTATGCTGATCAGGAAGGAACATTAGCTTCAGGGTTTGAAATAAAATAGATCAGTGTTGTTCAGTCTTGTTCTTTGTGATCTTTGTTGGGTGAACACAGGGTCAACCTCCTGTTGTCCATCATGCACACTTCAGCTTTACAAGCTTACTCAGCTTGCTGTTTCAGTCAGTATAGCCTAGATCCATGTCATAGTTCATTAAAAAAAGGGGGGGCACATGACATGTATCTCCTAATCACAAATTAGAAATTCCTGACTGAGCATTAAATGTTTAGATGGCTGATAGTTTTGGTTGATCTCCCTGTGTTTCAATGTACAGTATCTTCATCAACTGGGAAATGATGGTCTGATTACAAATGATAAGAAGTAAAAAAAAAAAAAAAAAAATATATATATATATATATATATATATATATATATATATATATATATATATATATATATATATATATATATATATATATATATAATTGTGTAAACGTTTAATTTAATCAATCCATTTGAAATATGCATCAACTGTCAGTCAACATTTGCAAATAATTTGATGCGTTTGCCAAAAACTACAGTGCCCATAAAACATTTCACCGGAGACTAGGCGTGGACAGCAATGCTGCTTTCAAGTGCTCTGCGTAAATTGCGTATAATGTCGGGGCATTCGAGTACTTTTGGTCGCAGTTATTTTTATACACCAGTTTTACCATCAGATGTGGACACGGTCTACCACGTGCTGACATTTCTGTTTTAGGGCCTAAACGTATAATGTCAGCAACTCGCTATAATAGAAAATTAAGATTTCCACCACCAATCGTATTTACTACTTGTAAATATTGTGTACTCCGTGATTTAGATATTTCCGACAGTACATGAAGGCATCTTAATAGTCGAACGAGAGCAGAGGAAGAGTCTGCCGCAGCGTGGATATGTCGGACCCGGCGGCACAGGCCTTGCAACCCCGGCTTCTCCAAGCCCAGTCTAGCGGGTCAGCTGGGTCCAACACTGCCGCCACAGGCTCTGGGTCAGGGAATAGTGACCCGGCCAGACCAGGACTGAGCCAGCAACAGCGTGCAAGCCAGAAGAAAGCCCAAGTCCGGGCTTTCCCACGGGCCAAAAAGCTTGAGAAACTTGGCGTATTCTCTGCATGCAAGGTAGCTAGCTTAGCGTTAGCTAGCTAAAGTTCACCACAACAAAGCACTGTTAGGGCAGTATTAGCATTATTGTGTGCGAGGTAGCTAATGTTATGACACCTAGGACACAATAAAACAACAATATCAATAGAAAAGCCGTATAAGCTAACGTTAACTTGTTGTAGCTAGCTAGATTATCCCTTTGCTACTATGCATGTCATTAAATATGTAATATTAAATTATGCACTTATGCTCAGCTAACTGTGTAGTCATTCATTGGCTTGGATAGAATGTCAACATGACAGCTAAAATGTGTCGCTTTACATATTCTGCCTGTTCTCAGGCCAGTGACACATGCAAGTGCAATGGATGGAAAAACCCAAATCCACCAACAGCTACTCGTATGGACCTGCAACAGCAAGCAGCCAGTCTGAGCGAGTCCTGTCGCAGCTGTGGACATGCTCTGGGTACAAACTAACGCTAACCACCTCCACATCTCATCCACTACTCAGCCTTTAATTTATCGACAGACAAATCTATCTGTGACTTCTGACTTGTTGATTGCCAAAGTTCTTGTGACACTGACACCTCACCTGCATGTAGCTGCAGAGACAAAGTGCCTTGTTTTGACTTGTGCATCTTTTTGTTGATGCTGCCTTTATAGCTGACCATGTGTCCCACCTGGAGAACGTGTCTGAGGACGAGATAAACAGACTGTTGGGGATGGTGGTGGATGTGGAGAACCTCTTCATGTCCGTCCACAAAGAGGAGGACACGGACACCAAGCAGGTCTACTTCTACCTCTTCAAGGTAACCAAAGTACATCTCTGATTGGTGTGAAGTATGACACGCTCTTCTAATAGGTAGGCTGATTTATTGAAATATGGTCAGGGGTCCACTCCCCAAAGCAGCAAATGTGTGTATCAATATCCTTGTGTCATGTCACTGGTAAGACGGTAGGCGGAATGCCTCAAATGCTACCGTATTCATTTAGTGGAGTTAAACATACGTCATCATAAACTTACCAATCTCACATTAATGTTCTCCCTCAATTCTCTGCTCTTTCACTTTAGCTGCTCAGGAAATGTATCCTGCAGATGAGCCAGCCAATCGTGGAGGGATCTCTTGGAAGTCCGCCTTTTGAAAAGCCCAACATTGAGCAGGTGAACATGGACGAAAGTGAAATTGTTTATACATCTTCAGCTCCTATCCTGATCTATAGCTGTAACCGAATGAGGACCAAGGATGTATTTGGAAGGATATACAGACGGGTGCCAAATTAAAGGAAAAACATGTACAAGCCTGAATCCTGAATACAGTGAGGGGATCCGGTGTCTCTGCTGTGGCATTTTCCTCGTATGGTTTGGGTCAACTTGTCCCCTTAGAGGGAAGGACCACTGCAAATCAATGCAAAGTTGTCCTGAGTGATCACCTTTATCCTATGATGAAACATTTCTATCCTGATGGGAGTGGTCTCTTCCAGGACTACAATGCCTCCATCTATTGGCACGAGGGGTCACTGAATGGTTATATGAATATGAATTATGTGAATCATTATGCTTATGCTATGGCCTTCGCAGTCACCAGATCTCATCCTAATTTAATGCCATTAGAGATTTTGGACCGATGTGTTGTACAGCTCTCTCCACCACCATCATCAAAACACCAAATGAGGGAATATCTTTTGGGAGAATGGTGTTCCATCCCTCCAGTAGAGTTAGAGACTTTTATATCCCAACTAGCATTGAAGCTGTTCTGGCTGCTGTGCTAAGACACTTTATGTTGGTTTTTCCTTTAATTTGTCACCCATCTTTATATGGTTTTCATGGAATTGTGTTGCAAGGGAGCAGTTTGAAACCTAGCTTATTTCCTGACAGCTATTGTATTAGCAACCACTGCAACAGGAAGTAAGCTAGGGGCAATTTAGTAGTTGTGTGATGACTTCCTTTTTCCTTTCTTCCAAAGGGGGTTTTGAATTTTGTTCAGTATAAATTCAGCCACCTGGCACCTAAGGAGAGGCAGACCATGTTTGAGCTTTCAAAGATGTTCCTCTTGTGCCTGAATTATTGGAAGCTGGAGACGCCGACACAATATCGCCAGCGCTCCCAGAAGGATGATGGCACCGCCTACAAAGTGGACTACACTAGGTGTGTGTATGTGCGCGCGCACGCATTCTCATTTAATTTTTGAAGGAAGCAGTAACACTTTATCTTTACAGTAATTCCTTTGTCAATATATTGGCCGCTTTGCATGCTTTGACTTGTTGGAATTCTGTGCTGGTTCTGCTGTTATCAGTCTAGAGACAATGGCAGCATTTTGCCTTGTGATTCCCAGGTGGCTGTGCTACTGCCATGTCCCCCAGAGCAATGACAGCCTCCCGCGCTATGAAACCACTCAGGTGTTCGGCCGTAGCTTGCTCAAGTCCATCTTCACTGTGACCCGACGCCAGCTCCTGGAGAAGTTCAGAGTAGAGAAGGATAAACTGCTACCAGAGAAACGTACACTCATCCTCACACACTTCCCCAAGTAAGTGCAACCACTCATGGAAAAAAACACGAAATATTATGAAGCAGTGCAACATCCCTTCATTGTATTGCACTAGGTTAGTGTGCTTTTGCATTAGTGCGCATGACTGTACAATGTTCAGTGATCAATCTTTCTAAGTTCCTGTAGAAATTATCACCTTTCTCACAAAAGTGGATCCCTTCCATTGTGTCCCTGACTGTTTTTATACATCAAAATGACCGCTTATACTGGGCTCACCTTGTAGAGCGCGTACCACTCCCCTCTCTCTCCACCTCTCTTGTCTATCTACTGTCCCATCTAATAAAGGCAAAAATGCACCCCCCCACCCCAAATATATATATTTCATTTTTTGTCCCACATTGTGATGTCACTGATGTCACAATGTCTATGACATCATCACTGATGATGTCACAATGTATATGACATCATCAGTGATGTCACTCAAGCAATTTGGATGTCGTCATGACATCATTGATGTCACTTGAGCACTCGATGATGTCATCAGTTATGCAATTGCAGTTATGCAATTGTGATGTCATCAGTGAGTGATGTCATCAGTGATGCGAAGTTGGGCAATTGTGCACTACGCATGCTACGCAGCTGCCAAGCTGCGGGCGAGGCCACATTAATGTAATAATTTACCAATAATGTAATAACGCCCGGAAATGTAATACAATTTTCATTTAACGATCAAAAATGCAATAAAATCCAATTATGTAATAACTTGACCAATAATGTAATAAAATGTCCTGACTGATATCGTAATAAAAAATTTACCGAAGTACATTGGATTTGAAATGAAAGAATGGCTAATGGGTTAAAGTGCAGACTTTGAGCACCATACAGCCAGGAACTGTTCTTTTGTTCTGCTCTGCCTGTGTGTGAAAAAGCATGTTGTGCCATATTGCTAGAGTCCTTGGATCTATTGATGGAGGCTTGTTTCGGTTTGTCTTAATTATGGATATATGTCTTCCAGGTTCTTGTCCATGCTGGAGGAGGAAATTTATGGGGAGAATTCACCCATCTGGGAGGCTGACTTCACCATGCCTGCTTCAGATGGCACACAGCTGGGACACCAAACAGGTGAGGGGGACACGTTGTGGTTTAACGGACACATATCCTATGGGATGGGACGGGACCGAGACAGTAATACATATGCATATATTTTGTACTTCTGCTGAAAACCTCTGTTCTTTGTACCTTGTAATGTCTATACTTATAGTAAAGTACAGTTCTTGAATCATTCTTCAGGTTACTTGACCATGGGAATGTAAACTGTTCTCAATTCAAATACAGCTATTCTAAAGCTAGATACAAACTACTAGAACATTTCAAAGAAATTGTGCAACATTTCAAACTAATGAATGTCAAGTAATTCCTTTGTTTCTCTCATACTACTATGCTATAATCAGTGCCATCTCTCTACCTGTCCCAAAATGTGCACAAAAAGGTTCAAACACACTTGAGTCTCTTTTTCCCCCATTTCTTTCTTCTTTATAATGGTTTATGTATTGTTTGCAGCACCGGGTGCTTTATTAATATAAGACCTACATGTTTGTAATTTATGAACCGTTGTCTGGTCATCTCTCTGTTGCAGTGATCAGTCCTGCAGCAGTGTCTGGCTCCCCCTCCCTCTCCAAGGGAATGAGCAGCGGCTCCTCACTGGGCAGCATGGACACAGGTGGGGCAGAGCCCATCACAGGTCTGTAGGCCCTGGGTGCAGTCCTTTATCATCCAGTACCTTGCTACTACATCCTGACTATGTGCATTGGGGCCTCACAAATGTCTCTTGTTTATAGGATATTTTGTAACATTGAAAGCCATTGTAAAATACCCAGTACATGCACGTCTATGTTTCAAATGTTATGTGCCAACTGGAAATCACCACTCATACCACTTATGTAATTTACTGTAGCAACCATGTTGTTTACCTATTGTTCAAGAACATTCAATTATTATTTAATTATTGCGATAACGTATTAAAACAAAATTTGTTGAACACAATGTTTATAAGAGCTATAAGCCAATAACTAAACCATAACATTGCACTGTAAAATACCCAGTAAACGCGCATCTCTGACTGCATAAGTTTCAAATGTTAATGTGCCAACTTGAAATCATCACTCATAGCACTAGTTATGTCACTGTAACTACCATGTTGTTTAGCTATTATTCAAGAACATTCAATTATTATTGAATTATTGGTATATTAAAACAAAATAATTTGTTGAACACAGTGTTTATAAGAGCTGTACACCAATAACTTAACCAATAAGCCAACAGCTGATGCCTAAAACCACCTCTTGAATGTTCCATCTAAAACACTCAAGTATGGCCTCTTGTGGCTTATTGCTTAAAAATAGAGCCTCACGAGTCTTGCCGTCCCGTCCAGGAGAGAAGCGTAAGCTTCCGGAGGCGCTGACCCTGGAAGATGCCAAGCGGATCCGAGTGATGGGAGACATTCCCATGGAGCTGGTCAACGAGGTCATGATGACCATCACTGACCCTGCTGCTATGCTGGGACCAGAGGTGAGCACCCTGTAGGTCTCTGCTCATTTGGTAAGATTGGGATCTTTATGAGGTAAAAGGAGATTCATTATTTGGTCAAATATTTAAATCTATACTGACAGTTTGTCATTTATTTATTTACTTTGCTAGACCAACCTACTGACCCCAAATGCTGCCCGCGACGAGACTGCCAGGTTGGAGGAGAGGCGAGGCATCATAGAGTTCCACGTCATTGGAAACTCACTTTCCCAGAAGTCCAACAAGAAGATCCTGATGTGGCTGGTCGGCCTGCAGAACGTCTTCTCCCATCAGTTACCTCGCATGCCCAAAGAATACATCACACGACTGGTGTTTGACCCGTAAGTAGGTTTCTGAGACCACATGGTTATCGGATGCCGCGTCACTTCCCTTTTTGAGTTCCTGAATTGTTCAACTCTCACAGGAAGCACAAGACCCTAGCCCTTATCAAAGATGGACGCGTCATCGGAGGCATCTGTTTTAGGATGTTTCCCACTCAGGGCTTCACGGAGATTGTCTTCTGTGCCGTCACATCCAACGAGCAAGTTAAGGTACATAACTACCTTTTATACCCATAAGAGACGAACTGGTCTGAACAGACTTAGAACATTTTACAGAGAGAGGAAAAGTACTCCTTCAACTGCCTTTTTTTTTTACTGATATTGAAAAGCTGGTTGTATTGGTTGCATAACTATCTATAGCACCTATAAGCTGCCACTATCGGCAAACACTGATAAGGTACCACTCCCAAGTTGCTTGCCCACTCCCAAGTCCCACAATGCAGCCAATGTGCTCCATACTGACCGTTTATCATTATACCAACCACTACTGCCAATTTTTCTACCACTGTTCTTGTCAGTCTTGTTCTCTTGTGTTTGGAAAAATCTGAATATTATGAACATGCATGTACTAAGTTGTCAGGCTCATGTGTCCAATTGTCCCGTCTCTGGTCTTTTTAATAAAAGGGCTATGGAACGCACCTGATGAACCACCTGAAGGAGTACCACATCAAACACAACATCCTCTATTTTCTCACCTACGCTGACGAGTATGCCATCGGCTACTTCAAGAAGCAGGTACTGCAGGCACAACCTGTACATTCTGTCCTGGACTTCCCGCTCTATCCTGCCATGTCCCATCTTTCCATGTCTTGTCCTTTCTGTAATTTGCCGTCTTCCTCGCAGGGCTTTTCCAAAGACATCAAAGTGCCGAAGAGTCGTTACCTTGGTTACATCAAAGACTACGAGGGGGCGACTCTCATGGAGTGCGAGCTGAACCCCAGAATCCCCTACACTGAGCTATCTCACATCATCAAGAGACAGAAGGAGGTATGGGAGTCTGGGACATTCTCATTAAAGCCCACTTGTCGGTTGTGAATCCCTGTATTTTGAACATCAAATATATCTTTCAATGTCATGTCAGATCATAAAGAAGCTGATTGAGCGTAAGCAGAGCCAGATCAGGAAGGTTTACCCAGGACTGACCTGCTTCAAAGAGGGGGTTAGACAGATCCCCGTGGAGAGCATCCCAGGCATCAGTGAGTGTTTTGGTTTGAGGATGCTTTATGGATACATTAAGAGGAATTTGTAAAGTCGGGAGGGTCTCTAACAGAGGTGCCTAAATTCTTTCGTATGAAGGGCCAAAAATGTATCTGGATGGAGGGTCGTGGGGCAAAAATAAATATTGATATGTGAAATATCACATTAAAATTATATTATATTATATATATTATATTATATCCCCATGTATTATATTTTATAGACAATTTACATTCTAAATCTAAAATAAATCTTAAAAATACTAAAAACACTACTCTTATCTGTTTAACAGTCATTTTTATTAAGAGTTAGATTTAAAGTTGATTGTAAAAAAAACACACACAATGGTCCATAATATTTCTGACTTTTTGTTGTTTTCAGGAGAGACCGGCTGGAAGCCCAGTAGCAAGGAGAAAGGGTAAGCTCAAGTCATAGTTTTTAAATCAATGTTCAAGTGTGTTATCGCATGAATTTGACCTATATGTATATAGTGCACTCACCCAGCACTTTATTAGGAACACCTGTACTCCTGCTTAGTCATGCAATTATCCATTCAGCCAATCACGTGGCAGCAGTGCAGTGCAGTGCATCAGATCATGCAGATACAGGTCAGCAGCTTCAGCTCATGTTCACATCAAACATTAGTGTGATATCTCAGTGACTTTGACCGTGGCATGGCTGTTGGTGCCAGATGGGCTGGTTTGAGTATTACTGAAAGGGTTGATCTCCTGGGATGTTCACACACAACAGTCTCTAGAGTTTAGAGAATGATGGTGGGTGGGGGGGGACAAAAGACCTGCAATGAGCGTTAGTTCTGCGGATGGAAACCCCTTGTTGATGAGAGGTCAGAGCGGAATGGCCAGACTGTTGCCTGACAGAAAGGAGACAGTAACTCAGATAACCTCTTTACAACTGTGCTGAGCAGAAAAGCATCCCAGAATGCAACACGTCCAACCTGGAGGCAGATGTCACTTTGGTAACCAGTTGAAACTGAGCTGAAATCTGATACCTACTCAGTCTTAGTAAAGTGTTCCTAATAAAAGTGCTCCGGGGGGGTGTCTATACCTATTGTGTGCTTGCTAATTTAACTATTCATATTCCTGTTTCAATATTGCATACATACAAGATTGACCGGGAGTAGTGTTTTTCAATATATAGTCTGGTCAAAGACTTTTCTTTATTTTTTATAATTAAATATTTGTATTACATAGCACATTAGCACTGAATGTATGCTGGCATTATTTTATAATCATGGTTTAGCAAGTAGTATAAAAAGATTGGTTACTCAACACCTGTTGTCATCAGTTGTTCTCATACAACACATTGTTTGTTTGTTTGTTTATTTATTTAAGAAAAGGGACAATGCACATTAATTAACATGAGCACATGAGTCCATCATGTAAATGTGCCAGATTTAGCCATACAGGCTAATTTTCATCTGCAGTCCATTAAGTGTAGTCATGGATGCAATGACTCATTTGCTTTGCATGAATGATTGAATGTTTGGTAGGAAAGAGGTGAAGGACCCTGATCTGCTGTACAACATGCTGAAGAACCTTCTGGCCCAGGTAAAGGTAAGTGACTCTTTGCCGCCAGACAGGAACACAGAAACCAAAGCAGCGCTGAGAGGGGCGACTAAAGCCTGGGACACGCACACGCAACGGCAAAGAAGTAGCGACGATGAAGGCCGACTGTTGAGTCACCTCACATCGCCTGTGTCTGGGCCAAAGGTTTGCACATGAACACACCGCAAAGACTGCAGCCGACGGTCAACTAGCACGTAGCCACGTACGTTCTGCGCCTGCGTGAGACCTAGGACTGCGGATACAAACCGATACATGAAACAAAGCAGCATTTGTCTACCATTTTCACACCACTCTCGCTCACCATTTTAACTGTTTTGTAATATAGCTACTTCTAATCAACAATATGATCAAAAGTTGCAAATGGCGCCGGTGTTGTCAGCCCTTGCCTGGTGTTTTGCTTGTGGAGGAAGAAAGGCGGAGGCAGAAGAATAAGGAGAAATTGCACTGAATGAATGATATACAGTGAGAAGCTCAATGGGCTTTCCTGAAGGCCACGTCATTGTGAAAATATTTGTGTATTGGAATTATCAGATGAAATGACAGAACGTTTTTTGTGAGCCCAATCTTCACCTGCACTGCTTGCTTAACCAGCTGACCAGCCAATCTGAGTGATTTATCTCAACTGCCTGATGCCGATCGGCGACTAGAGCCAACAGTGCAGGACAGCCGCTCCCCCACGGCCCAGACTTTGCCGACCACCGATTATCGACTGTGTGTGTGTGTCAGCCCCATAACCAGACCGTGTCTCTTCACCAGACTCATCCAGATGCCTGGCCCTTCATGGAACCAGTGAAGAAATCTGAAGCTCCAGATTACTACGAGATCATCCGCTTCCCCATCGGTGAGCCTGTCACCATACCTACCCGACTTGTCATTGTCTCGTCCAGTTTCCATTTACGACGCACAAACTATTCATCTGTCATATGAAAAGGAATTCACTTTGAATTTCATCGTCACTCTCCTCCTCCCCTCGTGTCCCCACAGACCTGAAGACGATGACCGAGAGGCTGAAGAACAGATATTACGTGACCAAGAAGCTTTTCATCGCAGACCTGCAGCGAATCATCACTAACTGTCGAGAGTACAACCCTCCAGACAGCGAGTACTGCAAGTGTGCCAACACGTTGGAGAAGTTCTTCTACTTCAAGTTGAAAGATGGAGGCCTGATTGAGAAATGAATTCAGCCACAGACTGATATACTTTCTTTGGTTGCCACAGACAAACATGGAGCAAATCACCAGGGGATCACTGCTAGCTATTTTCATACCTGGGTTAATGTAAGTGTATGTAAGGTTTGTGTACAGTACATAACTGACTAATCTTAGAAAGGAATTGTTGGGGTTGTACGAGCATTATGGATTATGGAAGGGGGTTGGCCAATGTCATAGGGACAGTTGAGCATTAGAAAGTGTCAAAATGGCATTGCCTTCCCCGTTTCAGTTACTTTCTGTCGTGTCTCTTTTCCAATACTCACAAATGGGTTAGCGATACATTTTAACATAAGTTTTGCATTCAGTGTACCAAAGTGATAGGTCTCAGTTAAAATGTTGCCACTTTTTTCAGTTGTATATGAAGTATAGTATGATCGACCTGTTTGTTCAGTCCAATTTTCACATGCCCGGAACTCATCACACAAACAGGTGTACATACAGTATTTTAGAGCTCTTTCACAGAAAACTAGACCTTGGGACCTAAGCCACGTTGCCTTCCGTTACTGACAGACACTTGAACAAGCCAGTCAACTTGAAGATGAAGTATCTCTGAGAGGTGAAGTCCCTATTAGGCTTTTCACATTGAAAGACTGACTCTTGAGTAGTGTGAGACAGTGCTGGACTGCTAGTGATGGACTGGGCATCAAAGATTTCCAGCACTTTACGTGCAAAACTTAAAACAGTTCCCCAAAGGTTGCATTCAAGAAAACCTCACTGTTGTTTCATGTTGACAATTAGCATAAATAGACGCTCATCTATACAGTAAAGGATGTGTACTGTAATTGAAGCATCATTTTCCACTTGTGGGGGTTTATTCCAAACCATTTAGGCTGCGGACACATTGTAGCTTTGCTTTAAACAATGCTTGCGTATGACAGTTGTTGGCATTGTTTTGTAGTCCTGATAAACTAGGTCACCTCACCGATCTGCTACCTAGTCCCATTTAACATACAGCCACGTTTGTGATGATCCGACACGTTTAGTTTATGTTGATATGACTTCAACAAAGGGGTGGGAGCTGAGCAGCAGACCACCCAGTAGTTCGGGGCTGTTTTTTTGATACGTTATGGTTGTTGTACAAAGGACCTAATTTGTGGTTTATTCATCACTCCATACTCACAAGCTGTAATGGGTGTTGTTGCATGGCGGACAGTCTAGGATTTATGTTCATAAAAACAAACAATCCAAATTGTACTCACAATTATGGCCACTGTTGTTGTCGTACAAACACGTTTATTTTCTCTCTCCAGTGGTCAGCGTCAGATTGGATGCTTCCTGAGATGCCTTCACTTGTTATTTCTAAGACATGTTTCAGAAGTGACTGATCACTGCTGGTTGAGCCTGCTTGTTGAGTGTTCCATTGACCTACGTGTGTGTGAGTTTGTGTTTGTGTGTTTATTTTTTTACTTGAATCATGACTAGCTTTGAACAACTGAAGTGATGTCAGTGTTGCATTATTCAGGGTTAATTACGTATTTCTCCCTTGATCTACCTATGCTGCATATCAGATTCTCTTATACAAGGACTGTCTGAGTGAACCTTCCAGCTATACTAGGACTGGACTGCTACTGTCTCTAGTTATGGTATAAATGCGATTTACTGTAACTGTAATACTGTTAATTACAATAAAGTTTTTTTTTATATAAGTAGTTGATACATTTTTCCGGTGGTTTCTAAACTGCCTTATACATATAACTGCCAGGGGGTATCTATAATGCAACATTTGTTATGGTTGGTATTGGAAAAAATGGGACCACACCAAAAAGTGCATAGAAGTGCTGACTAGTAGGACACTTTATTCACCCACCCCCATTTGCGCCAAGTCCCGCCCTTAGGCTTAGTCATGGCGACTGATGATTGGTTAGGTTTAGGCATGAGTAGGCTGGCTTCAGGCATGGGGAATGATGATTGGGTTGGGTTTAAGAATGAGGAGTGATGATTGGCTAAGGTCAGGGTAAAATATCAGGGTAAGCCAATCAGAGGCACAGTATGATGGGACTTCCGTGAGAAGAAAAAAAGTAAAATAAGATACCACTGAAAAGAGCCAAGGGGGTTACCAACATCAGCTCTATCGCTGTAGCTTTCGATTTCCTGACGTAATAGGAATGAAACAGCAGGGCCCACTTGGGGAACATTCAGACAGGCAGAGCTTAGAGCAGTTTCATCCTATTCAACAGACTGCAAAAGACCTCAGCTGAAGGATACAAATACAAGATTGACCACATACCTGTATACCAGGGATACTCAACTTGCTTTGCCTGGGGGCCACTTTTGCAAAATGACAGGAGACCAGGGGCCAGTCAATAAACAAACATTAATCATATAAAATCATATACATTTTTCTGTAGCTGATTGTAGGTTTTTGGGGTGCCAGCCGGAATTTAGCCTGACAATTTTAAATGTTTAAGATTCTTTACACTCTTGCCATGAACCCACATAGCATTCAGCTAGCTGAACCACAAAGCAGAATGTAAACAAGCAATAATCAGAGTGAGAATGCAAACACAATATCCAGTGTATTGAAGGCACAATGAAAACAATAAACAAACAAAAGTTAGAAATTCAGTTTCTTCAATTCAGTTCAGTTTTCAAATCTGTTCAGAGTAAACCCTCTTCCCAAACAAATCAATAAAATATATCTATCTCAAAAAGAAAATTAACCAAACAGGTCGACTTTGTGCACACAGGATAATTAGTTAGGTTAGGTCAGTTACAGTAAGTAGTACATAAGTGCCTGGGTGGCAAGCAGGCTGCGATATTTGACAATTTAGCTGGAGCTCAGTCAAAATGTATTTAACATTAGTTTTCATTGTGAATTAAAAAATGGTCAGGGGGCCACTCAATGTGGGCTGTATCTGACCCCTGGGCCGCAAGTTGAGTATCACTGACATACACTGTACATTCTGAAAGGACTGGAACAGTCACAGACCCATTGTTGTAGTTTTATATGCATGTGTGTAATGCCAGCTCCCTCTGTCATTGTATAATGAACTGCATCTGTTGTTCCTCGAGAGCCTCCCTCAAGGGGGCCATTTCTCTGGCAGAGAGCAAAGGGATTTTGCTTTCGTTTTCTCCTCTTGATATCACAGACCAACACAGAAGTTAAAATCCCTCCAACTGCATTTCCTGCTCAGAGTGGACTAGGAGAAGCAGCCGATCAATACTACTGCGCACGGTTCTCTTCTCACAGCTGACTGGTGAGTTGAAAACCTGATGGATGTGTTTGGCGTAGTTGTTAAACATGCTGTCTCTCACATAATGCTGGGTCATTTTCTCTCTGTGACTAACTGATCACACCAGAGAAGTGTAACTTGATGCACTTTATAATACAATGCTGAATGTATAGCATGTAAAGTGATATACTGTCTACTGTCCATTGTATGTCCCTGCACTCAAAAGTAGGCTGGGCACTATGTGTGTCACTATGTACTTATGTCAGAGTTGTCAATATCTTTCTGGATCGTCACCAAGAAAAAGATCTGTTGTAAATCTATTTCAAATGACAAAAGTATTCTAACTGATGTGTTTTTAAACAGGAGGGAAGAGTAGGATGGGAGACTTGAGTCTGTATTCTTACCAGGAGGAGGTGGTAGAGCGAGCTGTCCAGGGTGAGAACATCATTATCTGGCTGCCGACAGGAGGTGGAAAGACTCGAGCTGCCGTCTACGTGGCCAAAAGACACCTGGAGACCACCCCACACGCTAAGGTGGTGGTACTGGTCAACAAGGTACATAGAATACATAATATGCCAGGGTAGGCCTATAGACACAATTCAGAATGATTTCCATAAAGTTCATGATCAGTAGAGTTCCAAGATATTCTCTGAGTGTTATTACCAGAGTATAAATGTGTTATTACTGATGTGCTCTGTAGGTTCATTTGGTAGTCCAACATTACAACAATGAATTCGATCCTTACTTGGGCCATAAGTACAAACTGGTGGCAATTAGCGGAGAATGTGAGCAGAAGGACTTTTTTGGCAATGTGGTGAGGGACTCCCACCTGGTCATCTGCACAGCACAGATATTAGAGAATGCCCTGATCAACACAGAGGAGAGCAAACATGTTGAGTTCTCAGGTTAGTACATGTGAACTTGTGACCCTTGTCTATGATTGTCAATCAACGTTGGATATGTTTTCCCACTGTTCATTCATTCCATTCTTAATGGGACCTTTCTATAGGCAATCATACTTATTTATTTGTTAGGATCCCATGTGAAAACAACACCGCCCCCATCTGGCAGACTCAGGTTAATGCATTTGTGCTTCCTCACTACAGACATCACTCTACTGATAATTGATGAGTGTCACCACACCCACAAGGAGGCTGTCTACAACAAGATAATGAGGCGCTATGTGGAGAAGAAGCTGAGAGGAGACAGACCACTGCCACAGATCCTGGGCCTCACTGCATCACCTGGGACAGGGGGTGCAAGAACGCTGGACAATGCTGTGGAGCATGTACTGGAGGTCAGTAACTACCTGTTTGCCTTCTGACTTTGCTCACCACTAACTTCATGAGCTGTTGTGTCTGATCCCCCACATCTCTCTCTGTCCATCTCCATATTGATCTCCCTCAGATTTGTGCCAACCTGGACTCAGCCATAGTGTCATCTAAAACCTATGCCCCTGAGCTGAAGGAGAAGGTGCCCAGACCCATCAAAATGTTTGACATTGTGGACAGTGCACGTAGGGTGAGACTGATTTGTGACAGTGTATAGTTTTATTATTTTCCGGATAAGAGGACACAAATCTGTGAGACAGCTATTTTGTTCTCTTAGGATCCATTTGGAGATCATCTGAAGTGGATGATGCAGCAGATCCATGAGTTCATGGCTCTTGACTTACCTGTGGACTTCAGACTGAGGCAGATGGGCACACAGGAGTATGAGGAAGATGTGGTGACGCTACATAAGCGGGGTAAGAGGACGTATCAAATACTTTCAAAATGCATTCAGGGTTAAGCAGTAGTTTCTGTTTTAATGTTTATAGTTAATGGTAGGTGTTCACATCTGCTGCCAAGGAGACAGCTTGTGAGTTTGAGACTGGGCGGGGCAAACGTCTAGAGAAAGCAATAGGCCTACTGCTCTTGACACCTGGTGACACCCATACATGATTTCCATATTTTTATTTCCTGTCTCAGGAGTGGTAGATAGCAACAGATTGCTATCACAATGTGCACTCCACCTGAGGCAATACAATGACGCCCTGCTCATCAATGACACTGTGCGAATGATGGATGCTTATTGCTCCCTCGAGGACTTTTATAGTACCAAGAACACAGCTGCCGACGGAATAGACTTCCTCCTGCTGGGACTTTTTCAAGGCAAGTGTGCAGAGTTTTTCTTCGGTTCTGTATCCCTATGTCTAGCCCTATTAAGTTCTTATGTAGCTCAGGCTGTTCACCATGCAAGCAATCAATAAGTGTTGCCCTTACTTTACACAGAGAACCAGGTTGAGCTGATGAGACTGGCAACAGATTCTAGCTTTGAGAACCCAAAGATGGAGCAACTTCAGAGCACTTTGCTGAGACAGTTTGGTCTTCCATGTGTGAATTCCAGGGGAATCCTCTTCTGTCAGACCCGTAAATGCACCCACTACCTAAATGACTGGGTCGACAACAATACAGCCTTACAGAATGCCGGCGTCAAGGCAGCCATCCTAACTGGCGCTGGCAACGGCAACGGTAACATGACTCAGGTATATTTGTGCTACAATCCTGATCCTTGATCTTGAATTGCTACAGTTTGTTCAGTTGATCTCTCTGTGGGTATGTTTCTCTGATGCACGAGTGTGTCTTTATGTGTCTTTACGTGTACTTGCTTGCAGAATGAGCAGGCAGACACAATCCGTAATTTCCGCAAGGGTACTCTCAACCTCCTGATCTCCACCAGTGTGGCCGAAGAAGGCCTCGACATCCCAGAATGCAACCTGGTGGTGCGTTATGGGCTGGTTACCAATGAGATTGCCCAGCAGCAGGCCAGTGGACGTGCCCGAGCCAGGGACAGCGTGTATTCAGTGGTTGCCCAGGCAGGGGGGCGGGAGGTGCGTCGAGAACGCACCAATGAATACCTGGAGGAGTTAACGGGTAAAGCCATCAGCCAGGTCCAGCGGATGAGTCTCCAAGACTTTCGCTTGCAGGTGAGGGGCGGGCGCACACTTCTCTGTACAACAGCATGCCGGGCCGCCGCTGCTCAGTGTTTCTGCCATCCTTTTCTTCTCTCCCTCCAGTTAGCAGATCTTCAAACAAAGGCACTGCTTTGTAGTCGGCTTGCAGAAGGTCTCAAGATCAAGAAGAGGAGCCTCTACACTGCTGCCAGCATCCAGCTTGTGTGCAATGACTGTTTCAAGCCTGTGGCCTCTGGCAGTGACATTAAACTTATTGACAATGTGCACTATGTCAACGTCAACCCCGAGTTTGAGTGAGTTGTTCTCATTGTGTTATGAAAAATGCTGAACTGAATGAACAGAACTAAGCCTTTACAAAGCCTTACTGCTCTAACCTTGGTGTGTCTTTCTTTTCAGAAAGCACTACAAGACTGGTGGGCTGGTGGTGTTAGACAGGAGTTTCGAGGACTGGGAGCCTGGCCGTGTGATCAGCTGTAGTAACGGGAAGTGCAACAAGGTACAGTGGGCCTTCGACTCTGCCAAATATTACTATATTATATTATAATATATTATATTATATTATATTATATTATATTATATTATATTATATTATATTATATTATATATTATATACTATATTATTATATTAAGACACTGTTCTGCTCCAGGCTCTTTGACAACAACCTTATTAAGCTGATCGTGGTGCTTAGTTTGGGGCATTGAGTGTTTTTCTTATGTGAAATAGGATTGGGGATATGAGATGAAGTACAAGAAGGTTGGCCTGCTGCCCAATCTGGCCATCAAGAACTTTGCCCTGGACACCCCAGATGGCAGAACCATTGTTAAGAAGTGGAAGGATGTCAAATTCACTGTTGATGAGTTTAACCTCGGTGATTACTGCAAAGACAAATATCCTGACTTATTAGATTGAGACATCACCAAGAGAACTCTTGTTTTTGTTGTTGTTTTCTCACTGTCAATTTATCTTTCTTTTGTGTGTTGCATTATTCAGGGTTAATTACATATTTCTCCCTTGATCTACCTATGCTGCATATCAGATTCTCTTATACAAGGACTGTCTGAGTGAACCTTCCAGCTATACAAGGACTGGACTGCTACTGTCTCTAGTTATGGTATAAATGCGATTTACTGTAACTGTAATACTGTTAATTACAATAAATTTTTTTTTTATATAAGTAGTTGATTCATTTTTCCGGTGGTTTCTAAACTGCCTTATACATGTAACTGCCAGAGGGTATCTATAATGCAACATTTGTTATGGTTGGTATTGGAAACAAGGCCAGGTCGAAACCTGGCATAGCCCCGGTGCATGGTATCGTCACACATTTTTTCCAAAGGTGGGTTGTATCATTTTAGATAGTTATTGTCATGCTAATGCCTGTGCAAGTGGTCATTTTTCTGATCAGTTTGTTTTTAAGTAGTTATTTGACATATAAAAAGGGATGATTGACAGCTGTGGCAGCCAGTCTCAAGCCGTCATTGGCTGGACAGGCTGTTCACCTTATAGATCTATTTTACATAGAGAAGACACTGCTTGGTAAAAACCATGGGTAAAACAAAAGGAAGACACTGCTTGATCTGTCTACCAGACTGTATATCGATGGACCGCAATAAACAGGACATTGTTTTGAGAAAGGTGCGCGAAGTTGGTTGGGGACTGAAGTAAGTTCAGAAAATAATGTGTTTTATTAGTTACTCCAGCTACGTTATCGTTTATTTTAATACACAATGGTTTTAATGGAAGCAGACTTGTCTGTTTTGCCGGTTTTTGTCGGCTTCATATTACTATAACCTAACAACCGATAACGATAGCTGGAATAACACAATAATAGACACATATTTTCAGAACTTACCAGGTTTTCCAACTACCTGCATATGCCAGGAAATGTGTTTTATAATGTTAACTCCCGGGTCTAACCATAACATGGGGCCTACACAAGTGTACACAACAACCAGCCATTAGCTAATCGCTAACGCGTTAGCGTTAGCTTACAGACACTGGAGGTTTTATTTTTGGTATTAAAGCAATAAACGTTTTTATATAGATATCTCAGGGAAGTGCTTTGACTGTGGGGATGTTCGTTCAATCTTCACAAGCTCCTCTCTTAGCTGCTGTATATACAGAGAAGAGACCAGGCAGGCTGGCTGACATTGTGTAAAACAGAAGGAAGACACTGCTTTATCTGTCTACCAGACTGTACATGTATATCGATGGACCGCAATAAAAAGGACATTGTTTTGAGAAAGGTGCATGAAGAAGTAACGTTGGTTGGGGACTGAAGTAGTAAGTTCATAAAATATGTGTTTTAGATTCAAGATTCAAGATTTTTATTGTCACTCCATGGTACAAGTATCACGTGTGAAATTCTTGTGCTGTGGACTCCGTTTACGACATAGTACAAATAGGCAACAAGCAATGAGCAATAGGCAATAAGAAATAGGCATCAATAAGCAATACTAAGCAGCAATAGGCAATAAGGCAGAATAGCGATAAGACAAGTCAGTGGCTTATTCATTGCACATAGGTGCACATGTCATGTGCATACGTTAGACGTGTTCAGACATTTTAAATTCGACGTATTTGACATGCAGGTGCAAATAGCATGTACCTTATTAAACATACAATTAACATTAGGCATTGTGCATATGTTAGACGTGTTCAGACATTTTAAATTCGACGTATTTGACATACAGGTGCAAATAGCATGTACCTTATTAAACATACAATTAAACATTAGGCATACATAATGTTTTAGTAGTTACTCCAGCTACATTATCGGTTATTTTAATACATCAATGGTTTTAACGGTGTCATCGAGCTAGCATTAGCCGGTGTAACGTCGATTTTTGCTGCTTTGTCGAAAAATGCTACCGCCGCATAAACCGATAGGGTCTGTCTATCGATTAGGGCTAACGAAGCCTAACCCTAACCCTAACCCTAACCCTAACCCTAAAATTATGGGCGTGGCGACACTGGCGATGAAACTTGGAAAATCGGCTTTGCGCACGCGCAGAATCACAAAGTAGCAGTTCTCGACGGGTAGCAAAAATTTACGTTACACCGGCTTAGCTTCATTCTTTAATGTCGGCATAACATTACCAACAATCTAACAACCGATAACGATAGCTGGAATAACAGACACATATTTTCAGAACTTACCAGGTTGTCCAACTCCCTGCGGGTAACTGTCTGCCTTTCCGAAGCCCTGCCACTCCGAACGTTAACTTCCAGACTGGCGGTCGTTCACCTTAGAAGCCGCAATGCCGACCTTAGGTTTAGGCGTGGGGGTGGGAGAGGTTAGGTTTTGGGTTAGGGTTTGGGGGAGGACATGATCCCTTTCTGAGTGCCGATATTTCGGAGTTGCAGAACGTCAGAGTGGCAGCACGTCGGAGTGGCAGCATGTAACCCTGCCTGCGTATGCCAGGAAATGTGTTTTCTAACGTTACAACTCCCGGGTCTAAAATGAGCCTACACAATACCAGCCATTAGCTAATAGCTAACGGGTTAGCCAGCCTGTCGCAAACAGACACTAGAGGTTTTATTGGGGTGAACCACGAGGAGAGTATTTAGCCTATATATCTCTGGGAAGTCCTTTTACGGGATGTTAGCAAGCTCCTCTCCTCGTAGCTGTTAGGATACAGAAGAGACAGGCAGCTGGATAACGTTAACGTTAGTTAGACAAACGACCCAACTGAGAGACAGCAGCACTGGGCTGCCCAGTCAGTAAACGTTACAACGTAGCCAAAGGTTCAGTTCGATTTCACCTGTTAAACCAACATTTGTTACAAAATGAATTAAATCATAATGTTAACCAAATGCTACGGAAACATTAGCTAACCAACAGAGCTGCAAAGATCAGTTCATAGGATAATAATGTCCCCCTGTATGACGGTTTGTTACCGAGAGCACCTCGGAGTCTGGCTGCTAGGAGGAGCAATCTCCGACAACGAAATTCATTATTCGGATGAGTCTCGCAAAGTTACACACAAAGTGTGCATAAATTTCCACTGCCAGATTGGAGGAGTCTTTCGTCATTTTGTGCAATACGTTTTGATAACGACCTGCTGTACAGCGACGTTCGCTCAGTCAACTAACGTGTCGTTAACGTTAGTTGAGTTCAGTAGGTAACGTTAGCCTATAGAGAGTATTTATCTGACGTTTATGTTAGCTACTCCTCAAACCTGCGGGTGGAAATGGTTTATTATGCGATGCGATGTATGTTGAAGCAAGACAACGTTTTAATGTACCTTGAATTTGACAAATTACGACGGGTCGTGCTCACGCAGATCTAAGCCCTGGCCATCCTAGGCTCAACGCGAGACTCATCAGTCATTCGGATGAGTCTCGCGTTGAGGCTATGGCCATCTGTATTTTTACAATAGCCAAAATATTCCCATACAGCCGACGTTTTTAGATGGGGGAAAGTTCAGGGGGGTCCTTGCGTTCTCCTGCTTTATCACACAGGGACAGCTCCTCACAGCTCCTCTCTACTGTGCGTCTAGGTAGGCATGCAGCAAGGGGGAGGGGTTTTGGGGAAACAGCTGATACCGTGAGGAAGGTATGACGGCAAATCTTAGTGGGGCGGCGGCGCCCTCTAGTGGCCGGCCCATTGTCTCTTCTAAAGCCGTGCATAATATGTCTTAGCGACATGCGGGAACGTAAGGCCCCTGGTGCATTACCGCACCGGGGCCAAAAATGGGACCACACCCAAAAGTGCATAGAAGTGCTGACTAGTAGGACACTATTCACCCACCCCCACCCCATTTGTGCCAAGTCCCGCCCTTAGGTTTAGTCATGGCGACTGATGATTGGTTAGGTTTAGGCATGAGGAGGCTGGGTTTAGGCATGGGGACTGATGATTGGGTTGGGTTTAAGCATGAGGAGTGATGATTGGCTAAGGTCAGGGTAAAATATCAGGGTAAGCCAATCAGAGGCACAGTATGATGGGACTTCCGTGAGAAGAAAAAAAGTAAAATAAGATACCACTGAAAAGAGCCAAGGGGGTTACCAACATCAGCTCTATCGCTGTAGCTTTCGATTTCCTGACGTAATAGGAACGAAACAGCAGGGCCCACTTGGGGAACATTCAGACAGGCAAAGCTTAGAGCAGTTTCATCCTATTCAACAGACTGCAAAAGACCTCAGCTGAAGGACACAAATACAAGATTGACCACATACCTGTATAGAGAGCCGCAGTAACGAGTCCGGAAATCATCGATGCTAACAGCCCTGGTTCTTCACAGTTTTCGCCTATGGGAGTTTTGAATGGGTTTTTGGCGCGATGCTTCTAATAACCTCTCTGGGCAACACTGGCTTAATCAAACGCGAACCAGTGTTTAGTAATATCATCTTCACACACGAGGACCACTTTTACCAGTTTTGAAGCTTTTACTTGCCGTTAAAAGGACGGCTAGCTAGCAAACGGCTAAATGAGACTACACTGTTGAGTCGATATGGATATATTTAAGCAATATAGCATGAGAGCAAGTGTGTTGTGGCGAATATATCCCGCTGATAAGCTGTTATCCCACGAGGCCTGCGGCCTCGTGGGATAACAGCTTATCAGCGGGATATATGCCACAACACCATGCAGCTCGAGTGCTATATTGCTTTTATAAAACGGTTTCCAAGTATAATAATATAATAATACTATAAGTCCGACTGGCATGGTATTCTGATAGAGTCAGTTGAAACACTACTGTAAGGCGGGACCGCAAGAACGTGCGGGTGATTTGATTGGATCGTTCTGGAGACTGAAGTTGACATTGGCCAATCCTGGCGCTTGCTGAGAAGCTGAGAGCTTTCTGGAAAGCCGACAGGCAGCTCGAGCACAGCGCAGCATTCTCAGCGCTTGCTGAGAAGCTGAGTGCTTTCTGCAAAGCCTGACACCAACTAACGTTACGGGGTTAAATGCGGGGTTAAATGCTGGGTTAACAGCCTTTCTTTTGCAAAGAAGACATTAGCCCGCATCTATTCTTGTACAAAACATAATTTTCTGTGAAGTATTAGTAAAGTTATAAGCGAAGATCGATTCACAAGGATCTGACAGCTGTCTCCGCCATTTTTTTTTTCTACGTTGTCATTTGAGGTAAGCCTTATTATTACTCTCTTAGTAAGAGAGTTGCCATGGCAACTCAATAACCCATGGCCATGGGTTATTGGAGTGGGTTACTGGATTTATACAATGGCTGTGAACCAATCAGATTGCTTGATTTGAGAGAGCCGTTTTATAAACGTCAATAACGTCACCACTTCAAAGGACGAACACGGAAATTCTCTTTCCCTCACCTGGTTCAGCCCCGTTCAGCCCGGGGTAATCAGTGCACACATCAACAACAGTCGAGGTTGAGTGCTGACGTGACGTGGAAGCCTATGCGACAGTGTGTAGTTCTGGATTAGCTTAGCTCGAGCATTTTACTTCTAGGGCTCGCATTTACGCTTCAAAACTCATGAAAGTGGTCCTCATGTGTGAAGATTATCCGACGGAACTCTGGTTCGCGTTTGATTAATCTTGCGTTGCCCAGAGACCGTATTTGAAGCATCACGGCAAAAACCCATTCAAAAATCCTATAGACAGAAACAGTGTAGAACCAGGAAGTTCGGGACTTCCGCATTCTGCCTACAAAAATACGTCATCCCTGCGGCTCTCTATACCAGGGATACTCAACTTGCTTTGCCCTGGGGCCACTTTTGAAAAATGACAGGAGACCAGGGGCCAGTCAATAAACAAACATTAATAATATTAATTTTTCTGTAGCAGATTGTAGGTTTTTGGGGTGCCAGCCGGAATTTAGCCTGACAATTTTAAATGTTTAAGATTTTTTACACTCTTGCCATGAACCCACATAGTTCAGCTAGCTGAACCACAAAGCAGAATGTAAACAAGCAATAATCAGAGTGAGAATGCAAACACAATATCCAGTGTATTGGAGGCACAATGAAAACAATAAACAAACAAAAGTTAGAAATTCAGTTTCTTCAATTCAGTTCAGTTTTCAAATCTGTTCAGAGTAAACCCTCTTCCCAACCAAATCAATAAAAGATATCTCTCTCAAAAAGAAAATTAACCAAACAGGTCAACTTTGTGCACACAGGATAATTAGTTAGGTTAGGTCAGTTACAGTAATGTAGTACATACTGTAAGTGCCTGGGTGGCAAGCAGGCTGCAATATCAGGTCAGGGGGCCACTCAAGGTGAGCCGTATCTGGCCCCCGGGCCGCAAGTTGTGTATCACTGACATACACTGTACATTCTGAAAGGACTGGAACAGTCACAGACCCATTGTTGTAGTTTTATATGCATGTGTGTAATGCCAGCTCCATCTGTCATTGTATAATGAACTGCATCTGTTGTTCCTCGAGAGCCTCCCTCAAGGGGGCCATTTCTCTGGCAGAGAGCCAAGGGATTTTGCTTTCGTTTTCTCCTCTTGATATCACAGACCAACACAGAAGTTAAAATCCCTCCAACTGCATTTCCTGCTCAGAGTGGCTTGGAGAAGCAGCCGATCAATACTACTGCGCACGGTTCTCTTCTCACAGCTGACGGGTGAGTTGAAAACCTGATGGATGTGTTTGGCGTAGTTGTTAAACATACGGTCTCTCACATAATGCTGGGTCATTTTCTCTCTGTGACTAACTGATCACACCAGAGAAGTGCAACTTGATGCACTTTATGATACAATGCTGAATGTATAGTATGCAAAGTGATATACTGTCTACTGTCCATTGTATGTCCCTGCACTCAAAAGTAGGCTGGGCACTATGTGTGTCACTATGTACTTATGTCAGAGTTGTAACTTATAACAGAGTTGTCAATATCTTTCTGGATCGTCACCAAGAAAAAGATCTGTTGTAAATCTATTTCAAATGACAAAAGTATTCTAACTCTGATGTGTTTTTAAACAGGAGGGAAGAGTAGGATGGAAGACTTGAGTCTGTATTCTTACCAGGAGGAGGTGGTAGAGCGAGCTGTCCAGGGTGAGAACATCATTATCTGGCTGCCGACAGGAGGTGGAAAGACTCGAGCTGCCGTCTACGTGGCCAAAAGACACCTGGAGACCACCCCACACGCTAAGGTGGTGGTACTGGTCAACAAGGTACATAGAATACATAATATGCAAGGGTAGGCCTATAGACACAATTCAGAATGATTTCCACAAAGTTCATGATCAGTAGAGTTCCAAGATATTCTCTGAGTGTTATTACCAGAGTATAAATGTGTTATTACTGATGTGCTCTGTAGGTTCTTTTGGTAGTCCAACATTACAACAATGAGTTCGATCCTTACTTGGGCCATAAGTACAAACTGGTGGCAATCAGTGGAGAATGTGAGCAGAAGGACTTTTTTGGCAATGTGGTGAGGGACTCCCACCTGGTCATCTGCACAGCACAGATATTAGAGAATGCCCTGATCAACACAGAGGAGAGCAAACATGTTGAGTTCTCAGGTTAGTACATGTGAACTTGTAGACCCTTGTCTATGATTGTCAATCAACGTTGGATATGTTTTCCCACTGTTCATTCATTCCATTCTTACTGGGACCTTTCTATAGGCAATCATACTTATTTATTTTAATAGGATCCCATGTGAAAACAACACCGCCCCCATCTGGCAGACTCAGGTTAATGCATTTGTGCTTCCTCACTACAGACATCACTCTACTGATAATTGATGAGTGTCACCGCACGCACAAGGAGGCTGTCTACAACAAGATAATGAGGCGCTATGTGGAGAAGAAGCTGAGAGGAGACAGACCACTGCCACAGATCCTGGGCCTCACTGCATCACCTGGGACAGGGAACGCAAGAACCCTGGACAATGCTGTGGAGCATGTACTGGAGGTCAGTGACTACCTGTTTGCCTTCTGAACTTTGCTCACCACTAACTTCATGAGCTGTTGTGTCTGATCCCCCACATCTCTCTCTGTCCATCTCCATATTGATCTCCCTCAGATTTGTGCCAACCTGGACTCAGCCATAGTGTCATCTAAAACCTATGCCCCTGAGCTGAAGGAGAAGGTGCCCAGACCCATCAAAATGTTTGACATTGTGGACAGTGCACGTAGGGTGAGACTGATTTGTGACAGTGTATAGTTTTATTATTTTCCGGATAAGAGGACACAAATCTGTGAGACAGCTATTTTGTTCTCTTAGGATCCATTTGGAGATCATCTGAAGTGGATGATGCAGCAGATCCATGAGTTCATGGCTCTTGACTTACCTGTGGACTTCAGACTGAGGCAGATGGGCACACAGGAGTATGAGGAAGATGTGGTGACGCTACATAAGCGGGGTAAGAGGACGTATCAAATACTTTCAAAATGCATTCAGGGTTAAGCAGTAGTTTCTGTTTTAATGTTGTATAGTTAATGGGAGGTGTTCACATCTGCTGCCAAGGAGACAGCTTGTGAGTTTGAGACTGGGCGGGGCAAACGTCTAGAGAAAGCAATGGGCCTACTGCTCTTGACACCTGGTGACACCCATACATGATTTCCATATTTTTATTTCCTGTCTCAGGAGTGGTAGATAGCAACAGATTGCTATCACAATGTGCACTCCACCTGAGGCAATACAATGATGCCCTGCTCATCAATGACACTGTGCGAATGATGGATGCTTATTGCTCCCTCGAGGACTTTTATAGTACCAAGAACACAGCTGCCGACGGAATAGACTTCCTCCTGCTGGGACTTTTTCAAGGCAAGTGTGCAGAGTTTTTCTTCGGTTCTGTATCCCTATGTCTAGCCCTATTAAGATCTTATGTAGCTCAGGCTGTTCACCATGCAAGCAATCAATAAGTGTTGCCCTTACTTTAAACAGAGAACCAGGTTGAGCTGATGAGACTGGCAACAGATTCTAGCTTTGAGAACCCAAAGATGGAGCAACTTCAGAGCACTTTGCTGAGACAGTTTGGTCTTCCATGTGTGAATTCCAGGGGAATCCTCTTCTGTCAGACCCGTAAATGCACCCACTACCTAAATGACTGGGTCGACAACAATACAGCCTTACAGAATGCCGGCGTCAAGGCAGCCATCCTAACTGGCGCTGGCAATGGCAACGGTAACATGACTCAGGTATATTTGTGCTACAATCCTGATCCTTGATCTTGAATTGCTACAGTTTGTTCAGTTGATCTCTCTGTGGGTATGTTTCTATGATGCACAAGTGTGTCTTTATGTGTCTTTACGTGTACTTGCTTGCAGAATGAGCAGGCAGACACAATCCGTAATTTCCGCAAGGGTACTCTCAACCTCCTGATCTCCACCAGTGTGGCCGAAGAAGGCCTCGACATCCCAGAATGCAACCTGGTGGTGCGTTATGGGCTGGTTACGAATGAGATTGCCCAGCTGCAGGCCAGTGGACGTGCCCGAGCCAGGGACAGCGTGTATTCAGTGGTTGCCCAGGCAGGGGGGCGGGAGGTGCGTCGAGAACGCACCAATGAATACCTGGAGGAGTTAACGGGTAAAGCCATCAGCCAGGTCCAACGGATCAGTCTCCAAGACTTTCGCTTGCAGGTGAGGGGCGGGCGCACACTTCTCTGTACAACAGCATGCCGGGCCGCCGCTGCTCAGTGTTTCTGCCATCCTTTTCTTCTCTCCCTCCAGTTAGCAGATCTTCAAACAAAGGCACTGCTTTGTAGTCGGCTTGCAGAAGGTCTCAAGATCAAGAAGAGGAGCCTCTACACTGCTACCAGCATCCAGCTTGTGTGCAATGACTGTTTCAAGCCTGTGGCCTCTGGCAGTGACATTAAACTTATTGACAATGTGCACTATGTCAACGTCAACCCCGAGTTTGAGTGAGTTGTTCTCATTGTGTTGTGAAAAATGCTGAACTGAATGAACAGAACTAAGCCTTTACAAAGCCTTACTGCTCTAACCTTGGTGTGTCTTTCTTTTCAGAAAGCACTACAAGACTGGTGGGCTGGTGGTGTTAGACAGGAGTTTCGAGGACTGGGAGCCTGGCCGTGTGATCAGCTGTAGTAACGGGAAGTGCAACAAGGTACAGTGGGCCTTCGACTCTGCCAAATATTACTATATTATATTATAATATATTATATATTATATTATATTATATTATATTATATTATATTATATTATATTATATACTATATTATTATATTATATTAAGACACTGTTCTGCTCCAGGCTCTTTGACAACAGCCTTATTAAGCTGATGGTGGTGCTTAGTTTGGGGCATTGAGTGTTTTTCTTATGTGAAATAGGATTGGGGATATGAGATGAAGTACAAGAAGGTTGGCCTGCTGCCCAATCTGGCCATCAAGAACTTTGCCCTGGACACCCCAGATGGCAGAACCATTGTTAAGAAGTGGAAGGATGTCAAATTCACTGTTGATGAGTTTAACCTCGGTGATTACTGCAAAGACAAATATCCTGACTTATTAGATTGAGACATCACCAAGAGAACTCTTGTTTTTGTTGTTGTTTTCTCACTGTCAATTTATCTTTCTTTTGTGTGTTGCATTATTCAGGGTTAATTACATATTTCTCCCTTGATCTACCTATGCTGCATATCAGATTCTCTTATACAAGGACTGTCTGAGTGAACCTTCCAGCTATACAAGGACTGGACTGCTACTGTCTCTAGTTATGGTATAAATGCGATTTACTGTAACTGTAATACTGTTAATTACAATAAATTTTTTTTTTATATAAGTAGTTGATTCATTTTTCCGGTGGTTTCTAAACTGCCTTATACATGTAACTGCCAGAGGGTATCTATAATGCAACATTTGTTATGGTTGGTATTGGAAACAAGGCCAGGTCGAAACCTGGCATAGGCATAGGTATAGGTATCGTCACCCATTTTTTCCAAAGGTGGGTTGTATCATTTTAGATAGTTATTGTCATGCTAATGCCTGTGCAAGTGGTCATTTTTCTGATCAGTTTGTTTTTAAGTAGTTATTTGACATATAAAAAGAGATGATTGACAGCTGTGGCAGCCGGTCTCAAGCCGTCATTGGCTGGACAGGCTCTTCACCTTATAGATCTATTTTACATAGAGAAGACACTGCTTGGTAAAACCATGGGTAAAACAAAAGGAAGACACTGCTTGATCTGTCTACCAGACTGTATATCGATGGACCGCAATAAAAAGGACATTGTTTTGAGAAAGGTGCGCGAAGTTGGTTGGGGACTGAAGTAAGTTCAGAAAATAATGTGTTTTATTAGTTACTCCAGCCAGGGGCGTCATGCAAGCCAAAGCCAATGCGGCGAATTTTTGTGCGGCGCCAAAAAAAAATTGGGGGGTTGGAAGCCAGATTTAGAGGAATATCTCATTTTAAATTAACAGACTGAGCAGGTGTAACCATAAGGCTATTTTCCAAACTGCTCTCAGCCTCCTGGAAAGATCCATAATCACCAGACTAAGTACATTGCCACTGCCCAGGCTCAATGGACTTGACAAAAAAGGGAGACCACACGTTTCAAAGCAATGTAACACAATGTTTATTTTGGCTGGTATTGCCTTTTCAGAAGGTAGACATCTTTTCTCTTCCATTAGTCTCATCTAGTGTCCTCTAGAGCAGGGGTTCCCAACCATTTTTGTGCCAAGGACCGGTAGATACATGGGGGAAAAAAGTTGCGGACCGGTTGTCAATTTTAATGGTTTTAGTTATATATATTTACTCACCAGGTGGCAACAAAGGGTAAATAACAGCCTTTTGTGTTGTACTGTATGTAGCCTATACAGTATTTATGTTTTTGTTTGAACTACAAACATAAATAAACGTCAACTTGAAACTATGTTTCAACTACCACACACAGCCTATAATATTATAGCCTATGTTTATTTAAAAAAAAAAAAATTACCTCTCAAAAATCTAAGGGGGCAATGTTACAATGGGCATGACGCCTCTGACTCCAGCTACGTTATCGTTTATTTTAATACACAATGGTTTTAATGGAAGCAGACTTGTCTGTTTTGCCGTTTTTTGTCGGCTTCATATTACTATAACCTAACAACTGATAACGATAGCTGGAATAACACAATAATAGACACATATTTTCAGAACTTACCAGGTTTTCCAACTACCTGCATGTGCCAGGAAATGTGTTTTATAATGTTAACTCCCGGGTCTAACCATAACATGGGGCCTACACAAGTGTACACAACAACCAGCCATTAGCTAATCGCTAACGCGTTAGCGTTAGCTTACAGACACTGGAGGTTTTATTTTTGGTATTAAAGCAATAAACGTTTTTATATAGATATCTCAGGGAAGTGCTTTGACTGTGGGGATGTTCGTTCAATCTTCACAAGCTCCTCTCTTAGCTGTTGTATATACAGAGAAGAGACCAGGCAGGCTGGCTAACATTGTGTAAAACAGAAGGAAGACACTGCTTTATCTGTCTACGTGTTTTAGTAGTTACTCCAGCTACGTTATCGGTTATTTTAATACATCGATGGTTTTAACGGTGTCGTCGAGCTAGCATTAGCCGGCTTAGCTTCATTCTTTAATGTCGGCATAACATTACCAACAATCTAACAACCGATAACGATAGCTGGAATAACAGACACATATTTTCAGAACTTACCAGGTTGTCCAACTGCCTGCGTATGCCAGGAAATGTGTTTTCTAACGTTACAACTCCCGGGTCTAAAATGAGTCTACACAATACCAGCCATTAGCTAATAGCTAACGGGTTAGCCAGCCTGTCGCAAACAGACACTAGAGGTTTTATTGGGGTGAACCACGAGGAGAGTATTTAGCCTATATATCTCTGGGAAGTGCTTTTACGGGATGTTAGCAAGCTCCTCTCCTCGTAGCTGTTAGGATACAGAAGAGACAGGCAGCTGGATAACGTTAACGTTAGTTAGACAAACGACCCGACTGAGAGACAGCAGCACTGGGCTGCCCAGTCAGTAAACGTTACAACGTAGCCAAAGGTTCAGTTCGATTTCACCTGTTAAACCAACATTTGTTACAAAATGAATTAAATCATAACGTTAACCAAATGCTACGGAAACATTAGCTAACCAACAGAGCTGCAAAGATCAGTTCATAGGATAATAATGTCCCCCTGTATGACGGTTTGTTACCGAGAGCACCTCGGAGTCTGGCTGCTAGGAGGAGCAATCTCCGACAACGAAATTCATTATTCGGATGAGTCTCGCAAAGTTACACACAAAGTGTGCATAAATTTCCACTGCCAGATTGGAGGAGTCTTTCGTCATTTTCTAATGTTACTTCTCTTCAGTGCAATACGTTTTGATAACGACCTGCTGTACAGCGACGTTCGCTCAGTCAACTAACGTGTCGTTAACGTTAGTTGAGTTCAGTAGGTAACGTTAGCCTATAGAGAGTATTTATCTGACGTTTATGTTAGCTACTCCTCAAACCTGCGGGTGGAAATGGTTTATGCGATGCGATGTATGTTGAAGCAAGACAACGTTTTAATGTACCTTGAATTTGACAAATTACGACGGGTCGTGCTCACGCAGATCTAAGCCCTGGCCATCCTAGGCTCAACGCGAGACTCATCAGTCATTCGGATGAGTCTCGCGTTGAGGCTATGGCCATCTGTATTTTTACAATAGCCAAAATATTCCCATACAGCCGACGTTTTTAGATGGGGGAAAGTTCAGGGGGGTCCTTGCGTTCTCCTGCTTTATCACACACACAGTTGTAAACACACAGGGACAGCTCCTCACAGCTCCTCTCTACTGTGCATCTAGGTAGGCATGCAGCAAGGGGGAGGGGCCGCGTAAGCTGCACTCTGTAAAGCGACCTGGGCACGTTGTTTTGGGGAAACAGCTGATACCGTGAGGAAGGTATGATGGCAAATCTTAGTGGGGCGGCGGCACCCTCTAGTGGCCGGCCCATTGTCTCTTCTAAAGCCGTGCATAATATGTCTTAGCGACATGCGGGAACGTAAGGCCCCTGGTGCATTACCGCACCGGGGCCAAAAATGGGACCACACCCAAAAGTGCATAGAAGTGCTGACTAGTAGGACACTATTCACCCACCCCCACCCCATTTGTGCCAAGTCCCGCCCTTAGGTTTAGTCATGGCGACTGATGATTGGTTAGGTTTAGGCATGAGGAGGCTGGGTTTAGGCATGGGGACTGATGATTGGGTTGGGTTTAAGCATGAGGAGTGATGATTGGCTAAGGTCAGGGTAAAATATCAGGGTAAGCCAATCAGAGGCATAGTATGATGGGACTTCCGTGAGAAGAAAAAAAGTAAAATAAGATACCACTGAAAAGAGCCAAGGGGGTTACCAACATCAGCTCTATCGCTGTAGCTTTCGATTTCCTGACGTAATAGGAACGAAACAGCAGGGCCCACTTGGGGAACATTCAGACAGGCAGAGCTTAGAGCAGTTTCATCCTATTCAACAGACTGCAAAAGACCTCAGCTGAAGGACACAAATACAAGATTGACCACATACCTGTATACCAGGGATACTCAACTTGCTTTGCCCTGGGGCCACTTTTGAAAAATGACAGGAGACCAGGGGCCAGTCAATAAACAAACATTAATCATATAAAATCATATACATTTTTCTGTAGCTGATTGTAGGTTTTTGGGGTGCCAGCCGGAATTTAGCCTGACAATTTTAAATGTTTAAGATTCTTTACAGTCTTGCCATGAACCCACATAGCATTCAGCTAGCTGAACCACAAAGCAGAATGTAAACAAGCAATAATCAGAGTGAGAATGCAAACACAATATCCAGTGTATTGAAGGCACAATGAAAACAATAAACAAACAAAAGTTAGAAATTCAGTTTCTTCAATTCAGTTCAGTTTTCAAATCTGTTCAGAGTAAACCCTCTTCCCAACCAAATCAATAAAAGATATCTCTCTCAAAAAGAAAATTAACCAAACAGGTCAACTTTGTGCCCACAGGATAATTAGTTAGGTTAGGTCAGTTACAGTAATGTAGTACATAAGTGCCTGGGTGGCAAGCAGGCTGCAATATCAGGTCAGGGGGCCACTCAAGGTGGGCCGTATCTGGCCCCCGGGCCGCAAGTTGTGTATCACTGACATACACTGTACATTCTGAAAGGACTGTAACAGTCACATACCCATTGTTGTAGTTTTATATGCATGTGTGTAATGCCAGCTCCATCTGTCATTGTATAATGAACTGCATCTGTTGTTCCTCGAGAGCCTCCCTCAAAGGGGCCATTTCTCTGGCAGAGAGCCAAGGGATTTTGCTTTCGTTTACTCCTCTTGATATCATAGACCAACACAGAAGTTAAAATCCCTCCAACTGCATTTCCTGCTCAGAGTGGACTAGGAGAAGCAGCCGATCAATACTACTGCGCACGGTTCTCTTCTCACAGCTGACGGGTGAGTTGAAAACCTGATGGATGTGTTTGGCGTAGTTGTTAAACATGCTGTCTCTCACATAATGCTGGGTCATTTTCTCTCTGTGACTAACTGATCACACCAGAGAAGTGCAACTTGATGCACTTTATGATACAATGCTGAATGTATAGTATGTAAAGTGATATACTGTCTACTGTCCATTGTATGTCCCTGCACTCAAAAGTAGGCTGGGCAATATGTGTGTCACTATGTACTTATGTCAGAGTTGTAACTTATAACAGAGTTGTCAATATCTTTCTGGATCGTCACCAAGAAAAAGATCTGTTGTAAATCTATTTCAAATGACAAAAGTATTCTAACTCTGATGTGTTTTTAAACAGGAGGGAAGAGTAGGATGGAAGACTTGAGTCTGTATTCTTACCAGGAGGAGGTGGTAGAGCGAGCTGTCCAGGGTGAGAACATCATTATCTGGCTGCCGACAGGAGGTGGAAAGACTCGAGCTGCCGTCTACGTGGCCAAAAGACACCTGGAGACCACCCCACACGCTAAGGTGGTGGTACTGGTCAACAAGGTACATAGAATACATAATATGTAAGGGTAGGCCTATAGACACAATTCAGAATGATTTCCACAAAGTTCATGATCAGTAGAGTTCCAAGATATTCTCTGAGTGTTATTACCAGAGTATAAATGTGTTATTACTGATGTGCTCTGTAGGTTCTTTTGGTAACCCAACATTACAACAATGAGTTTGATCCTTACTTGGGCCATAAGTACAAACTGGTGGCAATCAGTGGAGAATGTGAGCAGAAGGACTTTTTTGGCAATGTGGTGAGGGACTCCGACCTGGTCATCTGCACAGCACAGATATTAGAGAATGCCCTGATCAACACAGAGGAGAGCAAACATGTTGAGTTCTCAGGTTAGTACATGTGAACTTGTAGACCCTTGTCTATGATTGTCAATCAACGTTGGATATGTTTTCCCACTGTTCATTCATTCCATTCTTACTGGGACCTTTCTATAGGCAATCATACTTATTTATTTTAATAGGATCCCATGTGAAAACAATACCGCCCCCATCTGGCAGAGTCAGGTTAATGCATTTGTGCTTCCTCACTACAGACATCACTCTACTGATAATTGATGAGTGTCACCACACGCACAAGGAGGCTGTCTACAACAAGATAATGAGGCGCTATGTGGAGAAGAAGCTGAGAGGAGACAGACCACTGCCACAGATCCTGGGCCTCACTGCATCACCTGGGACAGGGAAAGCAAGAACCCTGGACAATGCTGTGGAGCATGTACTGGAGGTCAGTGACTACCTGTTTGCCTTCTGAACTTTGCTCACCACTAACTTCATGAGCTGTTGTGTCTGATCCCCCACATCTCTCTCTGTCCATCTCCATATTGATCTCCCTCAGATTTGTGCCAACCTGGACTCAGCCATAGTGTCATCTAAAACCTATGCCCCTGAGCTGAAGGAGAAGGTGCCCAGACCCATCAAAATGTTTGACATTGTGGACAGTGCACGTAGGGTGAGACTGATTTGTGACAGTGTATAGTTTTATTATTTTCCGGTTAAGAGGACACAAATCTGTGAGACAGCTATTTTGTTCTCTTAGGATCCATTTGGAGATCATCTGAAGTGGATGATGCAGCAGATCCATGAGTTCATGGCTCTTGACTTACCTGTGGACTTCAGACTGAGGCAGATGGGCACACAGGAGTATGAGGAAGATGTGGTGACGCTACATAAGCGGGGTAAGAGGACGTATCAAATACTTTCAAAATGCATTCAGGGTTAAGCAGTAGTTTCTGTTTTAATGTTGTATAGTTAATGGGAGGTGTTCACATCTGCTGCCAAGGAGACAGCTTGTGAGTTTGAGACTGGGCGGGGCAAACGTCTAGAGAAAGCAATGGGCCTACTGCTCTTGACACCTGGTGACACCCATACATGATTTCCATATTTTTATTTCCTGTCTCAGGAGTGGTAGATAGCAACAGATTGCTATCACAATGTGCACTCCACCTGAGGCAATACAATGATGCCCTGCTCATCAATGACACTGTGCGAATGATGGATGCTTATTGCTCCCTCGAGGACTTTTATAGTACCAAGAACACAGCTGCCGACGGAATAGACTTCCTCCTGCTGGGACTTTTTCAAGGCAAGTGTGCAGAGTTTTTCTTCGGTTCTGTATCCCTATGTCTAGCCCTATTAAGTTCTTATGTAGCTCAGGCTGTTCACCATGCAAGCAATCAATAAGTGTTGCCCTTACTTTACACAGAGAACCAGGTTGAGCTGATGAGACTGGCAACAGATTCTAGCTTTGAGAACCCAAAGATGGAGCAACTTCAGAGCACCTTGCTGAGACAGTTTGGTCTTCCATGTGTGAATTCCAGGGGAATCCTCTTCTGTCAGACCCGTAAATGCACCCACTACCTAAATGACTGGGTCGACAACAATACAGCCTTACAGAATGCCGGCGTCAAGGCAGCCATCCTAACTGGCGCTGGCAACGGCAACGGTAACATGACTCAGGTATATTTGTGCTACAATCCTGATCCTTGATCTTGAATTGCTACAGTTTGTTCAGTTGATCTCTCTGTGGGTATGTTTCTCTGATGCACGAGTGTGTCTTTATGTGTCTTTACATGTACTTGCTTGCAGAATGAGCAGGCAGACACAATCCGTAATTTCCGCAAGGGTACTCTCAACCTCCTGATCTCCACCAGTGTGGCCGAAGAAGGCCTCGACATCCCAGAATGCAACCTGGTGGTGCGTTATGGGCTGGTTACGAATGAGATTGCCCAGCTGCAGGCCAGTGGACGTGCCCGAGCCAGGGACAGCGTGTATTCAGTGGTTGCCCAGGCAGGGGGGCGGGAGGTGCGTCGAGAACGCACCAATGAATACCTGGAGGAGTTAACGGGTAAAGCCATCAGCCAGGTCCAGCGGATCAGTCTCCAAGACTTTCGCTTGCAGGTGAGGGGCGGCCGCACACTTCTCTGTACAACAGCATGCCCGGGCCGCCGCTGCTCAGTGTTTCTGCCATCCTTTTCTTCTCTCCCTCCAGTTAGCAGATATTCAAACAAAGGCACTGGCTTGTAGTCGGCTTGCAGAAGGTCTCAAGATCAAGAAGAGGAGCCTGTACACTGCTGCCAGCATCCAGCTTGTGTGCAGTGACTGTTTCAAGCCTGTGGCCTCTGGCAGTGACATTAAACTTATTGACAAGGAGCACTATGTCAACGTCAACCCCGAGTTTGAGTGAGTTGTTCTCATTGTGTTATGAAAAATGCTGAACTGAATGAACAGAACTAAGCCTTTACAAAGCCTTACTGCTCTAACCTTGGTGTGTCTTTCTTTTCAGAAAGCACTACAAGACTGGTGGGCTGGTGGTGTTAGACAGGAGTTTCGACTGGGAGCCTGGGCGTGTGATCAGCTGTAGTAACGGGAAGTGCAACAAGGTACAGTGGGCCTTCGACTCTGCCAAATATTACTATATATTATATTATATTATATTATATTATATTATATTATATTATATTATATTATATTATATTATATTATATATTATATACTATATTATTGACACTGTTCTGCTCCAGGCTCTTTGACAACAGCCTTATTAAGCTGATGGTGGTGCTTAGGGGCATTGAATGTTTTTCTTATCTGAAATCACAGTATTGGGGATATGAGATGAAGTACAAGAAGGTTGGCCTGCTGCCCAATCTGGCCATCAAGAACTTTGCCCTGGACACCCCAGATGGCAGAACCATTGTTAAGAAGTGGAAGGATGTCAAATTCACTGTTGATGAGTTTAACCTCGGTGATTACTGCAAAGACAAATATCCTGACTTATTAGATTGAGACATCTCCAAGAGAACTCTTGTTTTTGTTGTTGTTTTCTCACTGTCAATTTATCTTTCTTTTTCATGGATGAGTGTCTTAGCTTGTCTGTGCACATTTATACTGCCCCCCCCCCCCATCATTGTATAGTGCTAAAAGATGTATACATGCTTTTTAAAATGCACTCCACATGCCAGCACTTCTTTGGGCTGTAGCAACCAGAGAGCCAGCATGAGTAGTGTGCTAAAACCCATTAGTACACATCATCATGGTTGGAATTAGCATGACAGCTTTGTTTATGCCCAAGGACTGATCTCCCTTTGCATGTACGTTTCTTCTGCTCCATCTCAAGTTGAGCTGAGAAACAGAGCATGAAGTGAGCTATGCTGCAACATGAGCTTTCACCATCACAGATACATTTCATCATGGAGATTATTCAACATGCTACATCTCCCTCCCCCTCTCTCTCTCTCTCTCTCTCTCTCTCTCTCTCTCTCTCTCTCTCTCTCTCTCTCTCTCTCTCTCTCTCTCTCTCTCCCTCTCCCTCTCCCCCCCTTTCTCTCTCATATCTACATGTCATTAGATCTACAATTGCTCTCATGGCCTCTGTAAATAAACTAAAACTGAGGTTAAGATGAATTTAAATAAACATTCTGGTACTGTAGATGCGCCGTACAGATTTTTTTGTTTTTATTCTGCCTTTATAAACTGCACCACTAGGTGTCAATGTTGGTTCTTCTATGTTTTTCTCTGTGTCCACACCAGAGGGCAACCTACATACAGATGTCTCCTCTTCCACTACCTCCGTGCTCTCTGTTGAAGGGTGTGGATGACACCAGAATGCTTACTTTCTCTATACTTGATTCTAGTGTTTCTCAAACTGAAGGTGAGGGGGGATTGGACCTCGACCTTTCAGCCCAAGGACCCCTTGGTTGATTGAGAAACAGAGCAGGGACCCCCTATGATTTAAAATAAATACATGAATTGTGTTGCATGTTAAGCGTGGCCTATAATAACATTTATAATCCAGCGCACACCAGGATATCAGGATTTATTTTTATTAATAGATTGTCAGATTTGTTTTGTAAATCATTTTAGTCAAAACTAGCTTATTAAAGTAGCCTATTATTAAAGTAGCCTATTAATGTCTAAAATCCATTTTTAACATTTTCACAAACTACTTTGACAAAAATTGGCAGACCCCCTGCAGTACCTCTGCAGACCCCAGGTTGAAGATCACTGGCCTAACCCAGTTTCCTCCAACTTGCACACCTGATTCAGTTCAGGTATAGCCTAATGAGAATGTGTGGGACCTTAATTGAATCAGGTCTGCAAGAGTAGAGTTGGACTGGTACTGGAATTTATGGATTTTTATTTGGAAGAACTAAAAAAAGAAAAGAAAAATGTAACAAGTATCAACTGAAAGGCGTGTTTCTATGCTGTAACTTTGCTCAATAAACATAGAGTTGGGGTGGGGGGCACTGGTACACTGGACTACAGGTTAGAGAAGCGAGCCTGTTATTGGTCATGAGTTGGAATCGCCACAACAGCAGGGTAAATGTGGGTGTGTGGGGAGGGTGAGTTGAGTCTCTCCCCTCCCTCAACAACCACCGCTGAGGGGCTCTTGAGCAAGGCACCCCAGCTTCAGCCGCTTTGTGACAATTGGTACAAGACTGTCATTGTATAGTGTACTGGGTGTGAATGTGTGGAACTGTATGAGTGAGTTGACTTGTGGAGAACAGCAGCCAGGCTCATTAACTTGCCCTGGATATCATGAAGGTTTAAACGAGTGTAAATGCCAGGGATGTTACTAAGTGCTTTCTGAGCTAAGTCTGCTCATAGAAATAAAGGTTTATATTAGTTTTGTAAGTTTACAGCAGCTTGTTTGTGTTTGGCAGCAGCATACCAGTTTGTGAAACTAAAAAGGTCCTTGAACCCAAAATATTTGTGAAGAGCTGCTCTTTAAGATACATATTATAGCTTTATAGAGGAATAAAAACACGTGCACACAGTTGCTTCATGAAATATTGTGACTACAGTAGCCAGACTATGCTGCTCTGCTTCACTAGATCAACACAGGGTTATGTAATATTTCCGCTTGAGTCATTTAACACCATCTAAAGAGTCTAAATAGAGAAAACGATTTATCACACATGCAATTTATCAGTTCAGACTGCCTGCTGAGACTGAAATCAGAAAAGCTTGATTATATCGCATAACTTCACTATTTCTCAGATCCTTGGCTATAGTTTCAGCAATCCCCAAAAGACAGATTTAGACAACTAAATTACATACAGAACATATAGCCTTGGCTTCGCATACATGAATAAAGCTGAATATAGTTTAGCTTCAGCTATAATTAGGACTTTCCTAAACAAACGCAGATTATGAAACGCAGGCGACTGGCGAGGAAACCATTCATTTTAAGGCTGGGAGTGCATGTTGACTGGGCAGACTCACTTATTGACCCACAACACATCTTACTGTGTATCTCTACATGATTAGCTCCAGCTCACTCTGCACATGCTCAGTAATCCTGTCAAATGTAGCTTAGCAGAGTGCTGGAGTCAATAGTGCTGCCATGGCTGCCTGGGACATAATCACAGTCAGAACAGGCTATGTTCTGGTGTCATGCTTGACTCATATTCAGGCAGGCAGCCATACAGTGCACTCTGATCATACAATGCACTCTGATCAGCCATACAGTGCACCCTGATCATACAGTGCACTCTGATCATACAGTGCACTCTGATCAGCCATACAGTGCACTCTGATCAGCCATACAGTGCACTCTGATCATACAGTACACTCTGATCATACAGTGCACTCTGATCAGCCATACAGTGCACTCTGATCATACAGTCACTCTGATCAGCCATGCAGTGCACTCTGATCATACAGTGCACTCTGATCAGCCATGCAGTGCACTCTGATCATACAGTGCACTCTGATCAGCCATACAGTGCACTCTGATCATACAGTCACTCTGATCAGCCATACAGTGCACTCTGATCAGCCATACAGTGCACTCTGATCAGCCATACAGTGCACTCTGATCATACAGTCACTCTGATCAGCCATACAGTGCACTCTGATCAGCCATACAGTGCACTCTGATCAGCCATACAGTGCACTCTGATCATACAGTCACTCTGATCAGCCATACAGTGCACTCTGATCATACAGTCACTCTGATCATACAGTGCACCCTGATCAGCCATACAGTGCACCCTGATCAGCCATACAGTGCACTCTGATCAGCCATACAGTGCACTCTGATCAGGCGTAGGCTCTATAATCAGCACTGATTGCTTCCCTTTACTTCCCAGCTCAACACCCCATGCATCTTAATTGCAATTAGCTCTCTTCTGAAATTAAAGCTTAGAGTAGTTTAGCAAAGCATGATAATATGATGTGTGTGTGTGTGTGTGTGTGTGTGTGTGTGTGTGTGTGTGTGTGTGTGTGTGTGTGTGTGTGTGTGTGCGTGCGTGTGTGTGTGTGTGTGTGTGTGTGTGTGTGTGTGTGTGTGTGTGTGTGTCTGTGTTTGTGTATTTAGCGAATGTTGTGCCCGTTATAGTCTGTCTATTTTTATTGGTATTCAAGGTGTGCACATCTGCCTTTATCTGAAATCTAGGTGAGCACTATGCCTCACATTTTAATTTGATACTCCTTGCTGAGAGGAAACATCTCATTTCATCTCATCGTCTCATTTATTGACTTTACTGAAACAATATCTCAACTTCCCAATCCAAATGATTAATTAAACATGGGAAAACGATATCTAATGAATGACGCCATGATAGCTAGGTTGCATTTATCTTTTCTTTACTTTGGGGTAGTGATGCACCTTTATGGAAATTCTTGGCCGATACCAGTAACATTGCTGTTATGGCCAATCACTGATGTTCACCAATGACGATATGATCTGTTTAAAAAGAAGTTCTGTGATGATCAAGTTTTGTCCATGCTGGAAACACATGTAATACTGTGAACTTTAACATTGCTGTTATATCACTCATACCACTAACATCTGCCCATACCGATATGGTGGCTGACGTATCATCGTGCATCTGTACTTTGTGGGTTTGTGGGTAAGGGGGTCCTGTGGGGAGGGGGGGATATGTTTGTATGTTTGAATGTACCTATATGTGCATGTATATGATTTTGTAGATGTATGTGGTTTTGTAAGTGGTATCTTATTTTATGTGATGTTGCAAAATCTATAATAAAAATTTAATCACCAAAAAAAACCTAATTCATAATTCTAACCACTAAAAATCGACATAATCGTTCATAATTTTTGTGTCATATAAAGCATGTGACAGCAGAATGGGGCATAGCATGTTTTGACAGAACTGAAGGTACATGTACAGGTAATGTTTTGTCAAGTCAAGTTTATTTGTAGTTTTTATTCATAGTTACAATCAACCCCCACATCCTCATCAGCATCATACTATTCATCTTATGTAGCCCCGCACACTTGACCCATTGTATCTAGACTTCCTGTTCAAAACGCCGGCTGTTTTACCTACCACCTAATCTGACTCACCTGGTCAAACCTAGTTTGACTCAAATTATGAGTTAGACTAGGTTTATGAGTCACACGGGCCTCAATGAAAACAAGGTAAAAACCCCTTCCAGAACAGTCAAGCATGCGATGGGTGCCGAAAGTGGATGGATGAAGATTAAAAATAAGCACTTTATAAGCATTTTCAGCAGTCAAACTAGAATACACAAGCATATAGTCAAACCCTTCAAGAAACATATTGAATGGTAAAACACCATTTCCAGTAGCCTGGTAAAGCATTCTGATCACGTGAACTCATATTCTGTTTGGTTCTGATCGGTTCTGATAATACGTAGAGCGAGAGAGAATCATTACCCAGGCTACATTCCCAAGAGTGGGACTTCCAGTAAACCTTCCAGGGACCGTAAAGTACCTGACAGATCCAATTCTTGGCTGCGAGCATAAGTCACACCTGTTAGTCCAGTGTCAAACTGTTCTCACACAACACAGCATGCTCTGCCTCATGCTGTCAACAGTTTAACACACACACATTTATTGTTTGCAATGTTCACACATACTCTCTTCAGGACACACACACACACACACACACACACACACACACACACACACACACACACACACACACACACACGTGCACGCACATTCAGACAGAGGCTATAGCCCTGTTCAAAACCGGTCCCTATTACAGAAATAGTGGACTATATAGTGTGTTGGCCATTTTGTACTACATAGTGTCCGAATTCTCAACTGTTAATTTGATTCACTATATAGTCCACTATCAAATACCCACAATGCACTGCAATTTCAGTACATGTGTGTGTATGGTCAGCCGGTCACAGGACAAGCATTTCCTGTGGGAGCTGCCTGTCAGCCTGCCCATGCTGTCTGAGCGCACATGAAACTGCTGCTGGGCAGTGTCCCCATGCACTCCCCACAGAGGCCATAGGACTTCAATATCTCTACTCTCTGGCCACCAGCAGCAGATCCGGTTACCCTCGGTGACAAGATAGGTGATGACATGACATAGCCGCCGTACAGCTGTGTTGTGTTGTATGTTGTCGGTGTGTGTTTGAGTTTGAGCCAGGTTTAGTTCAAAGTGCTTTGTGTGTGGAGCAGCCGGTCAGGCCGCGTGGACGTGCGCGGCACTGTACGGTGTCTATGTTTGGAGGCTGGCGGTGCAGCAGTGTGGAGTGTCTTTGACGTCTCTGTCTGGTAATGACATTTGATCTCAATCAGGCCTCTCCCGTTTTCCACGCCTTCCCCCGCCTGTGGTGGCGTGGCTGCCTTCAGGAAAGCACTGAACTTGAACTCAAGAGTGCTTTAGTGCGTTCCTTTTTCCTTTTTTTACCCCCCGCGACAGCACACACACACACACACACACACACACACACACACACACACACACACACACACACACGTTACGGCCCTGGCCCACATTCATTTTAAGTCACGGGCCTCACGGCTGGTGTGATCCTATCACAAGATTGTCACTAGACTAGTTGTTCTTTTTTGTGTGTCTCAGATGCTGAAAACACATTGACTTTATTTATGACTTTATTTGCGTGTGTATTTTGAAGACAACATGAAAGCCATTATACTGTAGTGTCCATGAAGAGTGCTTGTTTTGTCCCAAGTCTGCTATGATTGAGGTTGTAGCTCTCTGAAGTGGACTGGAGCGCTGGTGTGGGGCCAGAGTCAAGAGTTAACCAGCCTATTTCAGGCTTTATTATAGATAAAAGTCATTGCTGGCTGCCACTTTGTGGCTGGCTTTGTGTCGGCTCCTTACTGCCTTGGCCCTTTCCTCTGCCTTCCTGTGGAGAGCTGCATGCTCCTTCCTGTGGAGAGCTGCATGCTCCTTCCTGTGGAGAGCTGCCTGCTCCTTCATGTGGAGAGAGCTGCCTGCTCCTTCCTGTGGAGAGCTGCATGCTCCTTCCTGTGGAGAGCTCCCTGCTCCTTCCTGTGGAGAGCTGCCTGCTCCTTCCTGTGGAGAGCTGCCTGCTTCTTCATGTGGAGAGCTGCCTGCTTCTTCCTGTGGAGAGTGGAGAGAGCTGCCTGCTCCTTCCTGTGGAGAGTTGCCTGCTCCTTCCTGTGGAGAGCTGCCTGCTCCTTCCTGTGGAGAGCTGCATGCTCCTTCCTGTGGAGAGCTGCCTGCTCCTTCCTGTGGAGAGCTGCCTGCTTCTTCCTGTGGAGAGCTGCCTGCTTCTTCCTGTGGAGAGTGGAGAGAGCTGCCTGCTCCTTCATGTGGAGAGAGCTGCCTGCTCCTTCCTGTGGAGAGCTGCATGCTCCTTCCTGTGGAGAGCTGCCTGCTCCTTCCTGTGGAGAGAGCTGCCTGCTCCTTCCTGTGGATAGCTGCATGCTCCTTCCTGTGGAGAGCTGCCTGCTCCTTCCTGTGGAGAGCTGCCTGCTCCTTCCTGTGGATAGCTGCATGCTCCTTCCTGTGGAGAGCTCCCTGCTCCTTCCTGTGGAGAGAGCTGCCTGCTCCTTCCTGTGGAGAGCTGCCTGCTCCTTCCTGTGGAGAGCTCCCTGCTCCTTCCTGTGGAGAGAGCTGCCTGCTCCTTCCTGTGGAGAGCTGCCTGCTCCTTCCTGTGGAGAGCTGCCTGCTCCTTCCTGTGGAGAGCTGCCTGCTCCTTCCTGTGGATAGCTGCATGCTCCTTCCTGTGGAGAGCTGCCTGCTCCTTCCTGTGGAGAGCTCCCTGCTCCTTCCTGTGGAGAGAGCTGCCTGCTCCTTCCTGTGGAGAGCTGCCTGCTTCTTCCTGTGGAGAGCTGCCTGCTTCTTCCTGTGGAGAGAGCTGCCTGCTCCTTCCTGTGGAGAGCTGCCTGCTCCTTCCTGTGGAGAGCTGCCTGCTCCTTCCTGTGGAGAGAGCTGCCTGCTCCTTCCTGTGGAGAGCTGCCTGCTCCTTCCTGTGGAGAGCTGCCTGCTCCTTCCTGTGGAGAGCTGCCTGCTCCTTCCTGTGGAGAGAGCTCCCTGCTCCTTCCTGTGGAGAGAGCTGCCTGCTCCTTCCTGTGGAGAGCTGCCTGCTTCTTCCTGTGGAGAGCTGCCTGCTACATTAGAGTTTATACACATCAGCTCCCAATAAGTTGACTTCATCAGCCTCTGGAAGTTCCCCTCACAGATCACACAGGACTGCTCGGCTGTCTCACCGGCAGGAGGAAAGAATGTGTTAATTCTCTCTACACACCCAAAACAAGTGCAGATGTTGATGTTTTATGCCAGAAAACAGTAGGAATACAAACATTCAGATCAAAGTCTCTTTGCACAGACTGTTGGTGGAGTCAAGTTCTGATGCTCTTTTTAATCTTATCTAATTATGTGCAGGCTTCAGATCTTCATTGAGTGTGTGTGTGTGTGTGTGTGTGTGTGTGTGTGTGTGTGTGTGTGTGTGTGTGTGTGTGTGTGTGTGTGTGTGTGTGTGTGTGTGTGTGTGTGTGTGTGTGTGTGTGTGTGTGTGTGTGTGTGTGATTGATGAGTGAGAGAGTACGTTGGTTAGTTTGGTCTAAAATAATGTTTCTTCCTCTTCGTCTTCCTCCCTCTCATTTGGGCCGATGGGGGTTGATCTGACTGATTCACCAAGCCCACAGATGTATTTAGCCTTTCATACGCTGACAGTGATTTATTTTATGTTTATTACATATAATTGTAATATGGCTAAGTCTATGCTTGTGTGTGTGTGTGTGTGTGTGTGTGTGTGTGTGTGTGTGTGTGTGTGTGTGTGTGTGTGTGTGTGTGTGTGTGTGTGTGTGCGTGCGTGCGTGCGTGCGTGCGTGCGTGCGTGCATGCGTGCGTGTGTGTGTGTGTGTGTGTGTGTTTATGTGTTTGTGGGTGGCACGATGGCCTAGTGGTGAGAGAGACCACCTGTATCAATCAATTCAATTCAGTTGAAGCTGACGTTGAGGGGGACAAGAATGTGTGTCTGTGTCTGTGTGTGTGTGTGTGTGTGTGTGTGTGTGTGTGTGTGTGTGTGTGTGTGTGTGTGAGTGAGAGAGTGTGTGTGAGTGAGTGTTTGTGCAGCTGTAGCCTATGTGTGTGAGTGAGAGTGAGTGTGTGTGTGTGTGTGTGTGTGTGTGTGTGTGTGTGTGTGTGTGTGTGTGTGTGTGTGTGTGTGTGAGAGAGAGAGAGTGAGTGAGTGTGTGTGCAGCTGTAGCCTATGTGTGTGAGTGAGAGTGAGTGTGTGTGTGTGTGTGTGTGTGTGTGTGTGTGTGTGTGTGTGTGTGTGTGTGTGTGTGAGTGTGTGTGTGTGTGTGTGTGTGTGTGTGTGTGTGTGTGTGTGTGTGTGTGTGTGTGTGTGTGTGTGAGAGTGAGTGAGTGAGTGAGTGAGTGAGTGAGTGAGTGAGTGAGTGAGTGTGTGTGCAGCTGTAGCCTATGTGTGTGAGTGAGAGTGTGTCTGAGTGAGTGTGGGTGCAGCTGTAGCCTGTGTGTGTGTGAGTGAGATAGTGTGTGTCAGGGCTAGGGGAAGGTTATGGGGAGTCTTGATCCTCAAGCCAAGTCTGTGGGGCTTTGAAGGGCCAAAATAATTGAACATGCAAGAAGAAGCTAAAGAGGCATTTGACCAAAGACCCCCGAGGCTGGCACTGAGGGTGCTCATCATCACGCTGTGAAGAACGAGGAAAGTAAAGTACAGCTGCCCTTTAAAGTGTTCCAGACAATGATGTTTCTGCCAGAGAGAGATGGAAATAGAAGTAGGGAGCAGAGAGGAGAGGGTACCAGAGGAGAAAGGCTGAATGTTGAAGAGAAGAGGCGGAGGAGGAGAGACAGATTAAGAGCGAGAGAGCGAAGAAGAGAGAGGGTGAATCAGAGAGGAGGAACAGTGTGTCTGGACTGGAGGAAGGAGTGGCCGGAGTCGTTCATCATTCGTAACCTTGCCAGGACAGGGGACACTCCAGAGACCTGATGTAAACACCAAGAGGCATCAACACAACAGACACTCCAGAGACCTGATGTAAACACCAAGAGGCATCAACACAACAGTCTCAAAGGGCCGCTTGATACAGACCGTTACAAGTGCCTGAGCAGCCCCGTCAAACCTGGAGAGGCATGTTTCTCTGTAGCTACCAGGTGGAGCTGGAGATAAGTAAAGCGGTCATACGGCATAAAAATATTTATTTTGTTTGCATTTTCTTTGTGACACTGTGTGCAACAGTCAAATAAGCTTAAATGAATAGTTCATTCAAGAACACCCTCGTCATAGATTTAACCATTTATTGCATAAATGGAAATACAGTTATGTTTGGCGTTGAAGGCTCCGCTCTTTACAGAAGATGCTCCTCCCTGAACCGGCCCAGCAGCAAGGTACGCCGAGCAGGGAGGGCAGCAAAATCCCCCCATGCGGATACAAGATGCCAGATAAATTTAAAGCCATAGTGAGTAAGAGAGGGAGCCTAAGCAAGACATGGAAACATGTTCACATTTTGAGCCATGCAGACTCTAGCGCTAGAATACATGATTGGCCTTTGAGCTAAGCAGACTGAGCTAGAAAGGTGGAGGCTGGGGTGGTGGAGGCAAAGCGTTGCCAGCAGCCGCAGTGTGAAGCAGCATTTGTGGAGCAGATCAGAGTGAGAGAGGAGGCCATATTTAAATGGACAGCCTTATTGTGAGAATGGCTGTGGTTGGTGAATGAATGATCCAATCAGCAGCTGACAGCTGGATACAGCTGGGGCATAGCCTATGACTTCCATGTCTCGAACGTGATACTTCATTTATCCTAAAAATGCCGAGCTAGCTAGCGCAGCTCCATGTCAGCCTTCTCCAAAAACAACTGAAGTGAATGGGAAATGGTTCTTTTAGACTTCCAAAAAGGGCAAAAGGAGCATAAAATTACTCCACTGTGCAGCATGATTCAAGTAAGTAAGTAAGTAATTCTTTATTTCTATAGCACCTTTCACAGCACGAGGTCACAAAGTGCTTCACAGAGAAACAGAGTCGAAATTACAATAAAACGGAGGTAAAAAACACACAAGAAGCAACGATAAACAAGATGAATACATGATAAAGACACAGGGAAAAATAAACAATAATAACTGGCTAACCGAAAGCTTGCCGGAACAGAAAAGTCTTTAGCTGTTTCTTAAAAATATCCACGGAGGCAGAGGCTCTTAGGTCCAGGTGAAGAGCGTTCCAAAGCTTCGGAGCTACAGTTTTAAAAGCACGGTCACCCTTTTCAAGTGTTCTGAATGCAGCTGTGGGTCCAAAAGATAGCTGCACCAGTATTTAGCACAAGTCTTCACTAAAAATGAAAGCTGAAACTGCACTAACTTGCTATGTATAGGCTATAGATTTCGAGTGACATGGATAAATAAATAATTACAAAACTTTCACTTTTCAGTATACTATTCCTTTAAATTCAACATTGCCAACATTGCAATGAGCAACCAATCATGGGTGTAGTTGCTCAACTCACCTAAACTTAATTTGTGCACTTTTTACATTTATTTTTGGAATAGAGTTCACCTTTTCAGGCTGATGTCAATGTTTTTTAATGTATTTGTTATGTAAATCAATAGCATATTGATTTACATGTACAGGTAGCATCACACCTCTGGAAGATGCATGATTAAATGGTCTTTTAAGGAACACATGATGCTTTTCTGCAAATATAACTGATTTGACTAATAATGCTAGCTAGTTGCCTCATATACTAATTGACTTTTTTTATGAGCCTACATCACTTCAAAGCAACTAATAGTCGGGAGTGCAAGGATCTGGCAACAGCTGTAAAAAAGGTTTTGATGTGTAGGCCACAATCAACAGCCTCTCAAAGAACCAGGTATCAGCCATCATCATAATCATCGCCATCACCGCCAACAACAACAACGACAACAATAACAGCAAAGTAACAAATAGAGCCATCAATCATGTTGGGACAGCTGCGGGCCACGGACTGCAGGTTTGCCTAATAGAGGCACTACATTAGGTGTGGGAGAGTTTTGACAGATCCAATTAGAATGGGCTCCATCCCTCTGCCTTTGCCCTGCCCTCCAAGCAGCCACAGTGGCACGGGACTCGTTCCAGTCCAGCTCACCCACTTTCCCTCTCTTCCTCACAGCGGATTGGACGATACAGCAGCAATAGAGTACCACAGGGATGAGTCCTAAAACCCGGAAGTTAGCATCGTCTGGTTCCTTCGTCTGGAAGTCAGTCGGATTTTTGAATGGGTTTTTGGTTAGATGCCTGAAATAAGGTCTGTGTTTATGATGCTGAGATCTTTGTGTTCAGCCAGATGATCTTCACAGATGAACATCATTTTTTTGTAATAATTTTTGAAGCATTTTCTGGCCATCACGATTTTTGGCGATCGCACATATACGGTTCAAAAATCATAAAAGTGGTGTTCATTTGTGAAGATTATCTTGCTGAACATAAATATGTCAGTTTCGTAAACATTTGTTAACCACAGACCTTAGAAAACAGTCATCTACTAATAGTCACATGCTTTACGACAAAACTCATGTTTCCACATTGAATACTTTTCATGCCGTCACCACATCCCTCGAAACATCTATTCCTGTCTCTGTGTTAAGCTGCTTTTCTCCCTGCGATCCATAAACGTCCAAATTATAGGTTTTGTGTCGAAGGAGAAAAGGGAGTCACGCTTCACAAGAAGGAGCACACAGCAAAACATCTGACTCCAGCCAAGACGAGGAAACAAAAGTAGCCCCATTTCTGCTCAATCTATTCTTTTGTCCACATCTGAGGCCTGCTTTCTTTGTACCCTTCACTCTCCCTCTAGCCGGAGTCCTCCCTCTCAATTATTCCTGAGAAACAGCATTTGTCAATCTTTTCCATTTCAATAGCTAATGGTCTATCTATCCCCCTCCGCCCAACAGTCAAGCCAATTAATTTGATCAAGCTGTTGAAAGTCATTTTCAGCCGCAGCATGGTAGTGAGAGACTTGAGAGGTAGTGGGAGACTTGAGAGCGTTGACTCACCATGTCCATTGTTAAGAAAGGAACAACACAGAGTAAACCCAAGGTAAATTAGCCTGAATGGAAGTAGGCCTAATTTTCTATCTGGGCCATTCAATAATCTTTTTTGTGTGTGAACGGTGTTTCTTCTGCTCCATCTCACGAGTTTGGGTGATAAGTTGGTATAAGAAACCTACAGGAAATGTGTGTGTGAGCATGAAGTGTGTGTTGGTTGGTTGGTTGGATAGATTTCTTAGCTGAGAGATATTACAGCATGATGACTTGCCAACTTGCAATCCTGCATCGACTAGCTACTAGGAAAACATACCAGACCTCGATATAAATGTCTGTAACTAAATTATATTTCTAGCCAATACAATGGTTTTTGACACCTGTTATCTCTCAGAATTCATGTGACCTCTACTCTCCAGAGGTCAGATTGTCTATTTTCAGGTGTCATACCTCATTCCTTATGTTTAAAGACTGGCTGCTTGCCTGTGAAATGCTTTCCACTCGCTGGTCCAGGCAGCTGGCACCTGCTGTCTGAACAGCTTGTCCTCCACTTCTTCGAAGGAAAATTTCAAAGAAACGGAAAGCTATGCTGCAAATGTATTGTAAGATAATGAGTTGGGCAAACACCGTTGAACCAGAATCAAGCCTTTTTTTCCCTGTCTTTTTCTCTGCAAGCTATCAATCCCTTCACATGGGCCTTTGATGTAGCTCTCCGTTGTCTTGCTGAGCTCCAGGGTATTGAAAGGGAAGATCAGGGGAGGATGCTGGTGGAGGAGAGAGAAGAAGTGGAGGACAGGCAGCAGTGACGTGCAACACGTCAGGGCTTTCTGGGACACGGCACGCGGAAATGAGCACGTACTTGCATGACCTTCAGGGGGCTCGCTGTGGAAGGTGTAAGGGAACTGGAGAGAGTGGCAACAACAGGTGTTCAAGAAAACGCAAGAGATCAAAACGGGTGATCTACTTTCGTTCAGGAGAAACAAAGAACGCGTAGGGCAGAATTCCAGGTTTGATATTTGTGCCAGATCGCTCCTCCAAGCCCACGCCGCCTCTCACCACTGCATCAGATGCCCTATTCTAATTCATAGAAAACACTTCACACACCTTTAGGGATGGCAGAAAACACACTCGCTCAGCCTCAGAAGAGCATTTGTCCCTGGCCTCGAGTGTTAAGACTCACAGTAAAAGCTTTAATGGAACACACGTTTTATTTGAAGCTCTCAGTGGTTTGATGGGAGAACGGCCCTTCTCCGACTGTCATTCTCCCGGACACTGTGAGTGCACTCTCTCTTTGTCTGTCGATGAACACACAGTTTTCCATATTCCTTCCTGTGCTGATAAATCACAATTACAATATGAATAGGACATTTCAGACTGGGGAATAACGAGTGCTTTATAGGTGAGGTTAAGTCCATTTCAGCTCCTTTTGTGACCACTGGGAAGTGAAATGAGTATTTCAATATGGCAGCTTCATGTTTTTCTAGTGAATAGGCTATATTTTAATATTTCAACCCCTACATTTTTTATATGATGAGAAATACTTTATGTGTCCATTAAAAGTTGTAAATACTGGAAAAAGCAACATTCAATAAGGTACACAATCTTCAATGTGTTATTACAAGTAATGCTGTATGTATAACCTAAATTATTGTCAACTTGATCAGGTACTTTCTTTCCCCAATGGAAAACACTGCTTATCTTGAAAACAAGCTCTTAATCACAACAATTTATAGCCTATATGGGTGTATTTTCAATAAGCTTATCACAACAGAGAGCAATTTCACCTGAATTGATGTAGCTAACGTCTCCCCTGAGTCGTGTTGGTTTAAATGGAAACATGAGGGAGATGGATACAGAGGACAGTCATTTATAGAATGACAGATAAAGAATGAAAGAGAGCTGTTTTTGCCCCCCGCCAGTGGGCTCAGGTATAGAAGGAGGTGGGATGTGTGATGTGCAACGTGGCAGGTCAGACGCGGGAAAGTGGGTTTGCTCTGGCGGGAAATGGCTATTTACGTAGTTGAAAATGGAGTGGGCCTTTCTGACATTTTCCTAGCCCTGCAGGCAAGAGTAACCTTCAGCAGAAAACAGAACGATTAGGGAGGGGGAGGGGGAGAGGGAGAGGGGGAGGCGGGGCAGAAAGCAGGAGAAGTGATTGCATGCGAGAGTCAAACGGATCGGGAGCTGAGTTGAGGTGCGGGGGGGGGGGGGGGGGGGGGGGGGCAGAGAAATAAAGAGGACAGCAATAGACAATGAGATGATTTTGGAGGTCGTGCAGAGGTTTGCGTCTGTGAGAGAGGAGAATCTATACAGACAGACAGCTAGGCGTGGAATGGTAAAAGTTGAGGAGATGGAGGGCAGGTTAACAAAACAGCCCACTTACCGTCTTATCTAGGATAATAAATGGCCAATAGACAGCAAACTTCTGCCTTTTCATAACACCTTTACACCTCATGGCTCCTCTTAAGCACTGCTATTTTTAAACCATCAGATTCACTTCGAATCATTCAGCCTGAAAGAAATCCTGAGCCGACGGAGAATGACGGAGAAATGATGCTGGTAGAAATCACAATAGCAATCTATTGTTGTATACACAACCGCTCCACTCCATATCTGAGCCACGTCTCCTCAAGCTTGACGTGATAATGAGCAGCATTAAAGTCTCCTCTTCCCTGTCGCTGCCTTGTGCGAGTGAACGAACAAGCGATCACAATCACAGCCGCTTGTGTCACTCGCTCTCCTTCATCATCATTTTCAATCAGGTGCAACTGGATTGCATATTTCCATGGCACAAATTAAAAATTATGAGGATTTTTAGGATTTTTTTTACTCAAAGTCATTACATCAATTTAGAGATATGAATGAGGACATGATGTAATCTCACATATCGCTGCCTGCATGACCTATGACCAGCTTTTGGACATCGCTTGCCAAAAAAGTGATGTAGGCCCTATGTGTTTCTCATGAACGCTGAGGAAGGTCTCTGACTGAAACGTTCGTTGCTGCTGCCCAGGTGTATTGAGGAGGAAATAAATCAACAAAAAAGACATTTGGAGTGCTGGCTTTTCTCTTGTCCAATATTCGTGCTTGCCTTGCACCCAGTGAGTTTTTAATATTTTTTGAGTGTGCTCGCAACCTGACTTTCTACGTTTCTCATGAACAGGCCACCTTTACTTTGGTAAACATGTTCAATATAATAACAGTTTAATAGCACTTTTCTGGATGAGAAGGGTAACTGATCAGCTGATGATCAGACAGGCAGAATTCAGGAGAGGCTGAGGGGGGAAGGAAGTGGTTAGTATGTAGCTGTGTAGCTACATACTACACTTTTTTTTCTTACATACTGTATATAGCCTACACATATTTAGCAGCTTCAACATAATGAGAAACTTGTTAAAGATACAAAAGGTTTCAAATCATCTTTACGAAAAAAGAGAATAAAATCGCAGAACTCTTCTTATTTTGTAAAAGGGACTGTGGGTTCATGAGCTATGACTGTTTCATTGCTTTTGAATAGCCTGTCGTACAGAATGACACAAGTCCATTGTTGCTTGAGTCTTTATGATTAGATCTATTGTACCATTCACTGCAGGCTTCCCATTCAATATCTGGCTGTGGCTTTAAAAGTCACAGGAAACATTTCTACACATTGATTATTTAGTGACTTGCACCTCTGTTGAGGATCAGCCCTCATGCATTTAATGCCCCAGGCAACAGATTAGACTGTCGAAATATGAAATATTAAGAATGACTGTTCCCTTCTGTACTGAAAGCAATATATCGCTATCTGATCATGCTAAAAAAGAAGAAGAAAAAGAAAAAAGACAAGTGTCTGATAGTATTCTATTCCCTGGGGTAGTTTGAAACTTCTGAATCTCTTCTCTCATCATCTGTCCTCCAAAGTGCCACTTCATCATCACTCAACACTACAGAAAAGCAATGGAGGAGAGGTGTGAAGATCTCACTGCCGGCTCTCTCCATGGTGTCACTCTGACGATTAAACCTGCGAAAGCTGGTAGGCAATCATCTATAATGTAGGCTCAAGAGCCTCTCTTTGTGACAGTGAAGTGCCTTTCCTGGACTCACTCTTATATGCAGGGTCACTGCCGAGACCTAGATGATGAGAAATTCTTTGCAGCGTCTATAGTCTTTGTACAGTAAACTATTTTGAGAGATTTGCTTGTTGAAATTTGCTCACATATGCCATACATGCCATAGGGTTAGCTTCCCATTAAGCTGAGAGTGGTTTAACTCTGTGCAGATTCCTGTGTGTAAAGCTGTAGGAGTAGGCATTATACTTATTAATATGTATAGCTTTTTTCTGGCCTGTCTTCCCTGTGGAATAAAAAGCTGTTAGTGTGTCAGAGTGCGAGAGCTGTGAGGCTTTGTTCCTCAGCTATGAGAAAGTCCCAGTCTGCAGTCAACTCCGGCCCTACGGGGGTTAATTGCCAAGTCATATATCAGGGTTCTTCTTTTTGCTGCAGCAATAGTTGATTTTCTCATTTTGAATACGACAGTATAATACCATAGGCAGCAGCATGTGGATAACCTTGCAATTTGTCATTTGTAATGCTAGAGGTCTTAGCCAACAGAACCTGATCAAGAAATAAATACTTAATCAAGTAATTTCAATCACAGTGTGACCCACCCATCTGCAGGGTCTGTGGAATGCATGCTAATCCAATCAGTGCACATTCTAATTGGTCCTCACATAATCAAGTAATCTCAGTTGGGTTTCATATTTGCCCGCTATCAACTCAATTTCTTTTCATTTCAAAAATATTGATAATTACATCCATAAAAGTATGTTTTTCAAGCAAGCAGCTTTACATTGCTGATAATTTTCAAAGAGAAAAATAGTGGAAAATCTTGCAACAAAACTCAAATACCCAAGGCTGTGTGCATCCTGTCCAGATATGGGTGGAGGATGACTGGATGAACTGGACCACCAACACATTCTCACTCCCAGCTCGAGTTTGGTCAGACCCCCCTTGGCGTTACTTGTTAACGCACTGGGTAGCCGCAGCCAACTTGTGTTACAGTTATGGTTAGGCAACTAAAACAACTTTGATAAGGTTAGATATCTGGTTGGGGTTAGGATTAAAGAAAGAAAGAAGAGGAAAAAGTTTAAATGTGGCTTACAGTTAAAACATTGAAAATGCTGAGGATCAAACCTCGGTCGTCAGCAATCAAAGGCAAGCGTATACATCCGTCCAGCACCCCGATCACAATGCCCTTCTGGCCATCGTTGTATTTCAGCGTCACGCTCCCATGGTGTCGATTTCAGACGTGGGAGTGGCCTAAAAAGGCTATCCAGTGTGTTAAGAAGTGACGCCAAGTAGTCCAGACCAAATGTCAGTATTCGGCGAGTCGGGAGCGAGAACGGTGCTGCGCCTATGTGCCGACAGGCCGCAGTGCCGACAGGCTGCAATGCCGATAGCCCACAAGCAGAACCAGCTGAGCGAGGCGGCGTGCATCGTGTCGGTGGACCGGCTGGATCTAAGCTCTCCCAGCCCCCATGCCTAAACCTAACCTCCCCCCACACCTAAACCTAACCTCCCCCAGACCCTAACCCTAAACCTAACCTCTCCCACCCCCCACGCCTAAACCTAACCTCCCCCAGACCCTAACCCTAAACCTAACCTCTCCCACCCCCCACGCCTAAACCTAAGGTCGGCATTGCGGGTGGTCGGCATAGCGGGTGGACGCCGCGAGAACATGTTGGGATCACAGCAAACCACTGCTGGTTGTTATTATGGTTTATACTGTCATTTTTGTATTGAAGCTGCTGATTATTATTATTGTTGTAATATGTAGATTATACCCATCTTTTATACTGCACTAGCCTCTCATATCAAAGCAATGACTTCCACCATCCTCACAGAGAATGAGAGAAATATCCCCCTCCGTCTTCAGCGGTCATTCCTCATTTGGTAACTGTCAGTCACACGTGGACCTGTCTCACTGCAGGCGTGCTGAAAAATTGATTGAGCCTAGAGATGGACATCTGAAGTCTGAATGACAGTGTCTGTGAAGCAAACTATCAAATAATCTCCATTTCTGGAAGTCGATAGACATCTGAGAGAGAGCTAAAGTGAATGGTGAATGGTGTTTGTTTTGCCATGTCTTTGCCTTTTAGTCCCTCACATACGTAGGTCAGTGTGTTGCCCTCTGCTTTGTACGCGCCGGTCTGCCCGCCATTAGTGCCTCTATGGAGCAGCCGGCATACTTAGCATATTAATTAGCTCTGCGGTGATCCCACTGGACACTTCTAATTCAAACCAGTGCTGAGGGCAGCTGACCGTGAATGGGGCAGTGGCGTGCCCCCGCTGCGGACACACAACGCAATTAAGTCACCATCACTCTTGTTGCAGTGGCCTCCTGCTGGCTACAGTATGGGGTTTTAACTGGCCTCTCATTTCTTTGATGTACCGGCACATTCAATCTATAACTTCTTTCCCATAGAGCTCATAGTAACAATGTAGCCTACATGACATATATAGAACTGCTACATTTTTGGTGGCACCGTATATAAAACCATTGAAATGTCGCTGTTCCGAAATGCCTTCATTCAGGTTTGGATGTGTAAGAAAAATCCTCCTAATAGATAGTGGAGTGCAATGTCTACCCAAGCAAGGCCATTTCATGATGAAAAGGAGCAACCCACCCTGATACACCTGCTCCAGCTATGGGTGATGTTCCTCACATTTCTGGGTCCATTCTGTTGCTTGGTAGGGTTTTTCTTATTCCCACGGAGAACTATGTGGATAACGAGGTGATGTCAAGTTGAGATATTTTCCAGTGCAGCTACAAAGGAATTTGAGAGGAGAAACACTTTCAACTATCTACTGTAAAACATCAACGGTAAATGTCAGCTTTTGGTGTCAGTCCCTCAGAATCAAAGAGCAAGCCCTTCTGTCTATAGACTCAACATTCTGCACTGAAGCTAAAACAATCATACAGAGAGAAAACCATTGTAGAACTAACCTGCTTAGAAAGAAATCCTGATTCATGATCTCACGTTCTGTTTCACTCTACGTATCAATCTGGACTCCAAGCTGTCCCCAGTAATTTGAGTGGGTGTGAGTACTTGCCTTGACAGACAACTCATTCAGCCAATCAGCGACAGCATTGCCAAATCCAGTACTTCAGCCAATCAGCATCAGATCCAGTCAAATCCAAATCCACTCGGAAGAATGGCGAAAACACATTTTATGCCGAGAAACTCCGCTGTTGCATGCTCCTGTTCTTGTTGAATTGTTGTTATTGAGTCTATTTCTGTATTTCTTACGCCTGTGTAAACTCGACCAACATTAACATTACTGCTCATCACTTCAGGAGCCGCAGAGCCATGGGAGCAGCCATTACAGTTTTGCCAGCGGTGTCCCTGATTGGCCGGTTATGATGTCAACTATGAGGCAGGTCCCTGATTGGCCCGTGTACTTTGTAACGTCAGTCGCCAGTCACCAGAATGCAAGGCAGCTACAAGACATGTTGTGTTTTGAAGGTTTGTAAGGGGAGCGACTCTCACTTTTTCTTGACTGTAAAAACTATTGATATCGGTACCTTTCAAACCATGACCTTCATGAATGCATGAAGGTCATGCAAAAAAAGGAGGTACACCAAAAAAGTACCACACAGTTTAACTATACATTATAGTGTGGAGTATCTGAGGGTGGATTTTTTCCTTCTAAGATATGCTGTATGAATAAAATGAGCTTTCCTGTGTGTGTTTCTATTGCTTTAATACCCAAAGATAGCAAACATGCTTTTTATACAGAAGATGCACATCGGATCTATAGGCCTATATTCTTACTGAGGTCCATGGAGATCCAAAGGAAACAACAACTCTAAATGGAACCAGCAAGAAGAGTCATCATGCATTCCAGCCTTTTTAACATAACATTTCCATATTCCATTTTCTGAACGTTTCCATTTTGACTGAACTCATGCTGAAGTTAATCAGCCGCCTGAAGTGCCATTGTTCCTCTACCCTCCCTCCATTTGTTTTGCTGGTTTCCCCTCCGCTCGCTCTGCTCCATCAAAGGCTCCATTTAAAGATGAGTTTTAAAGTTCATGCTGGATGGACTCAGCTTGCCACGACTTTGGTTGCTGTGGAAACCAGGTTGACGCATGGACAGGTTGTTGAGAACAATGTGAGTGGGAGTTTGAGAGGCTGGAGGCCTGACAGGAGTTATGGAGTATAGCTGCACATACCTTAATGTATCTGCTACAGTATGAGTGGAAAAACCATACGGGCCTGACGGTGTGTTGTGCTTAGTTTGGCGTGTGTAATGGCCACTGTCTTTGACGCTCTTCATCAGACACTGACCCATCAGTCTGATGAAGAGCATCATGCTCGAAATATCACCCTAACACTTGGTGCAATAAAATCCTGAAAGAGAGCCCTGTGTGCAAGCAGTTTTATTCTTTTTGTATCACTAACTCACTCACTCAATAGGCCATTAACTGACTCACCAACTCGCTCACGGGGCCATATCTTACTCACTCACTGGGTCACAAATGGCTCATTTCCACCACATATACAGTAACAGCACAGTACGACTCTACTCTTACTTGGCCTTACTCGTCTCCACCTGACAGAATGTTTGCTTTCACCGCAAGTTTACTCGCCTCCACCCACACCTGGTCGTCATATCTGCCCTCCACCCATAGCGACCACATATCTGCCCTCTGCCCTCCATTGGTATAACGTTAAATGAACACATGGAAATTTTAACAAACTAGATGGAAAATTAATGGTGGATGAAATCCCTTGGTTCTATGTTGAATGCAGGAGAGGACGTGACTTTAGCCGACTTTGGTGCTGTAGTCAGTAGTCACTGCGACCATACCAAGAAGTAGGCTATAATATATAAGCCTTGATCACACCTGGCGCTTAACATAAGCAGAACTGAAGCTTGAGGCAGGCTCAAGCTGAGCTGACGCTTAACCGGTCACACAAGAAGCCTTCTTTTTCCTCAGCACCTCGCTCGGCGCACCTTGAACCCGCCCACAACTCCCATTGACTTCATGCCTGGCAGCTTCACTTTACACGCGTCATGCTTGCTAAATAGGACTGATTCCTGAACAATCGCTGGATTGATCAAGGCACGCACGCGGCTGGTGTGAACAGCTTCGCCTGTTAACAAGGACTAAATGAAACTGGGTTCAGCGTAGGTTGAGCTTAGGTTGAGCGTTGCTTCGGCGAATGGTGTGAACGGCCTGTAACGTTAAAATTAAATCCATACACAGAACTTTTAAACTGGTTATGAAATACTGGTGCCTCTATGACCTACATGGGCAAATGAGACCATCGGCTACGAGAATGGATATCAATTTGTTGTTATTTACATGCATGCGCTGCGCGGGGGACGGGGGTTACGCTATGGGGAGAAGGTAAGCCACCAGCCCGGCCACTCTCACCAGGAAAAGCCGCGGCTCCGCTAAACTCCCGCCTCCGGCCTAGCAGTCCCGGTTTTTGACCGGTGGAATGATACAAAAAAGCGAGTCGAGCCGGGCGGGGCTGCGGTAATACCAGCGGTGGAAATGGGCCATAAATCACTAACTCACTGGGTCACTAACTCACTAACTCACTAACTCACTAACTCACTAGTCTCTTGAAACACATGTGCTGGCTCCCGCAATTTGCAAATGCTCATACCCGTCTGTTCTTCATAGAGGAGAACGTTTGTCAAAACAGTAATAAGGTGGGACATCGGCTGAAGGCGGGCACATGCACTAATTTCTCCAATCACCTGCATCGGTTTTGCTTACATGTGTCGTGATTGGTCGAATACCATCAAACTTCCTCCGGTCAGAAGTGTTTTTTTCTTTGGGAGATGACAACTTCCTCTGGCAAAATTTTAACGGGGTAAAGTACAGAGTCTCTGGAGTATTCGAAGATTGTGGAAGACATGGACATTGCTTGAGAGACTACTAACTCACTAACTCACTGTAACTCACTCACTCACGGGGATTAATGTGATTGTGATGTTATCACTGCAGCTGAGACAGGCTCTGATTGGTGGAGCACATTCATCTCCATGATGTCATAACCGATTAGAAGTTAGAATGTCGCAAAGCCGTGTTCTGATTGGTTCCAATTGAATGCCTTCCAATTGAGTGTGTGTCTAAATTGCACCAAATCGCACACCCGCCAACTGTGAAGTCGATTGGATGAACGGTTCTCAAGATAGGCTGTGCGAAGGACAAACAAACAGACACACAGATAGACAGACACACAGAGATTCCTAGCTCTAACTATAAAGCAAAGAATCTCTCACCCGCCAAGTGTGAAGTCGATCGGACAAACGGTTCTCGAGATAGGCTATCTGAAGGACAAACATACAGACACACAGACAAACAGATTCCTTGCTTTATAGTTAGAGTAGTGCACCATGCTGCTCACTCACACTCACTCATGGGTCACTCACTCATTGGGTCATTAAATCTCTGATTGATTCACTCACTGACTTACTGCGCACCTAAATCACTCACTGGGTCACTAAATCACTCATTCACTCAGTTACCGGGTAGCTAATTTACTCACTGGGTCATTAACTTACTCACTCACTGGGTCACTAACTCACTCACTCACTCACTCACTCACTCACTCACTCACCCTCCGGATATAATGTGATTGTGATATCATCATTGATGGTGATGTCATCAGTGCAGCTGGGACAGGATCTGATTGGTAGAGCACAGCCCAGCTTCAAATGATGACCAATGATGTCGTAGTGAAGGCAATTCCTCGGGTTCCCAGCAACACATCCATAAATAGGAAAAAAAGACAGATGAGAATAAAGAAAAATCTGTTAAAACAGTTACACATTGAGGCAGGGTTTTGTGATCATGGTTTTAAGTTGAAATGAAAACCAGATTTTCTTCTGCAAGTTCCTCGATACACGGTTTTAAGTTGACCATAGGTTAGTTACACACACACACACACACACACACACACACACACACACACACACACACACACACACACACACACACACACACACACACACACACACACACACACACACAAATCAATAGCCTATCTACCATGGGTAATAGATAGGCTATTGATTTTTAGCTTGTGTTGAAGATCATTCCAAGAATTTGGGGCACTAAAATAAAAGGCTGACTTTCTAAATTTAGACCGTGCTTGGGGGACCTTAAGTATATAAGCCAGTCATTTGAGCGAGTTTGATAGGGTCCAAAGTTCCAATCCAGCCTCACTGAGATGGAAGGTAGCTTTCCAATAAGGGCTTTAGAGATAAAATACCAATGTTTATATGACGTCTCTCTGCCAGAGAAGACCAACCCACCTTATCATGCAGCACAGCCTACTGTACAAGTGAATACCGTAGCTATCAGCAGTAATAAATCTGAGGGCAGATATGTTATACCGTGTTTAGGGGTTTTTATGAGTGGAAGGAGCCAGGTGCCACTTTCAGTCTCGAACTGGATTGATGGGGTGTGTGATTTGGACAGCGACCAGTCAGATACCTTCTAGGGCTCTGAATTTGGCTTACATACTGCCCTTTTCCGATCACGTGAGGCTCTGATTGCACACACAGAAGACTGCCAATACGCATAGAAGACAAGAGCTTCAAGTAAATAGCAAAATTAACATGAACAAAAATAGAGAGGAGAGGCTTCCAGAGCTGTCCGCTCTTCTTCAACATGGTACAGGTGATGAAAGTCCAGATAAACGCTTTGAGGACGTTGAGGCCCCTTGGTGGGACGAGGGTCTGGTGCTGAAGGGGAGAGGCAGCGGTGTTGGGTTTCACTCTTCACTCAGCAGGGTCCCCGCGCGCGCGTGTTCTTTCCTCTAGGTTATTTTTATGATCGCTGCCTGTTGGAGTGCCAGCACATTTGCATGGAGAAGGACATATCTGCTGCTCTCAAATAGGTAGCCAAGAGCATCCATCACCTCGCCACTGACAGTCCCTTCTTTACAACTCAGAGTCAGACGTCACCTCGCCACTGACAGTTCCTTCTTTACAACTCAGAGTCAGAGCCAAGCCACTGTAAAGAGGCCCTACATATTGCACTCTATAATGACAAGTCCAATGGGACTTCCTGTCTATATAATCACAGCTTGAACCCTTTGGACATGTACTAAAACCAGCATCCGAGCCAATATGAAAATACAATTTAATTGAACAAAATGAACAATGAAATGCCCATGAAACGGGCAAACATTTTAATCGCATTCATCAGCAAACTCAACAAAATAAAAAAATGTTTCCTTTGGATGGAAATGACAAGACTGGCACGGTGGGATATTTATTGTTCCTGCAGTGATGCTATTTTGGAGTCTGGGAAACTGTCCAAATCTGCCAGAATAAACACCTCGTTGAGTAGGCTATACTGTCCATCTCATTACATTTTCCCCACATAGGATTGGATTTCAAAGACAGATCAACATGCTGCTGATATGGGGTCAGATGTAATGCATTATGCTACCTGTAATTATTAATAATATATATCTCAGTCAGCGGGAGTGCACACAGATAATTCCCTCCCCAAACCATATTTGATGAGTGCAGTGATTTATATCCATACCTTCCATGCTAATTGAAACTTACTAATTGAACCGCAATTATGGCTCAGACTTTCTAGGCAATTAGGCTACATGGTCTTCATACTGTGACACAATAGCAATATATATATTGTCTCCCCATCCCTTCGGTGCTTAGTGCCCTGGTGGGTTATCTCATGAAAAAAGAGGGCCTTTCTGTGTGGAGTTTGCATGTTCTCCCCATGTACTCCTAGGGTTTCCTCCATACAACATCAATATGGACCCCACTAAAAACATGCAAGAAGATCATTGTCTGACCAGTTGGAAGAAGTTGATCCCCGTGCGCCAGCGTGTGGAGGACGAGCCAGGATGGGATAAATGCGGAGGACGAATTTCACGACACCTCTAAGCATGTGTGTGTGTATAATGCGTGTGTGCATGCATTGTGACAAATAAAGGCAGGGTTTGTCGGTCCTGTAGCCTACCTTTTATTATTAAACTCACCGTCATTGTCTAGGAGGACTATTAGCAACTTGTTTGAGTGAACATTAGCATATAGCCATGACTTAGCAAAGAGGGCAGGTCACATCATGTGTTTGAAATCCAAACAGCACACTGTTTGGATTCAAAGGGGGATTAATTTTTTTACATGAGCCTGACTGGATGTAACATTATGATTATTACTAATGTAAGATTCAGGCAGATATACGTTGGTCTTTAGTGATTGGTTGGAATTCCCATGTGGGGATCCCCTCATAGAAATAACACAGAGTGCAATCTCAGACTAGAAGATGGAAATGAGTGTACAATTAAGAGTTGACAATTCAGTCTGATATCAGTCTAGGTTACACAGTCAATAGTTCATTAGTTAGGCCATTATCTTCAGTTTGGGGTCCAGTTTAGACCAGCGTCCGCAAACGATTTGCGGACGCTGTTCTAAACTGGACCCCCCACTTGCCGCTGCTCACTTTCTGCTTCCTGCTGGAAATGACCCCTGGGAGGTAGGTTGGCCCACCCTCAAGTCCGGCTCAGCCGCTAAAATATCATGCAACAATAACCCTTGTATTCACACAAAACCATGATTGACAGTAAAACTAACCAAATGACTGCTCATGCTGATCAGATCTGCATCATAAGAATATATAATAAAAGCATTTGTGTAAAAATAAATGGCCTAATCACAAAAGGCAAAACATATAGGCTAACAATAATCTGGACACAAAGCCCATAAAGAATAAGCAAAAGAGAAAAGTTATGTGTAGCAATTAAAGCTATAAATACAAAGCTGAATGAAGGACACTGTAGAAACCTAATTAGATGAGATGATTGGATTCCATATCTGTTCTGATTTTATTCTTATTGTTCTGTAGCAAATACATTTGGACACCTTCTGCTATGGCAGTGAAGGGAATCACCCTTGGCAATAAAGAATTGAATTGAATGGGACTGGAGAGAGAGAGGGAGAGGGAGGGAGATACACACACACACACACACACACACACACACACACACACACACACACACACACACACACACACACACACACACACACACACACTTGGGAAGTAAAATATGAATCTAAGATAATTGTGTTTTGTCACATTGTTCATTCCTTTGCATCTTTGAAGTCAGATGAGTGATGAATTGAGTAGTAAAGAAATATGAATGAATGTCACGATCATCAGGTGTAAAGAGCTATTTGGATCCTTGCTGTGACTGGGCTTAGACCATATAGCTCAATGGCTGAATGGCTTGACACACTGGCGATAGGCTTGTCTGAACTGATCGGTGTGTCAAGCCGGCGACAATACCAGACAGGACATCTGCATACAAATTTAAAAATAAAACCCTTGTGTTGCATTTTTGAGTAGGCTAGCTAAGTCTCTAAATGAAAATGAAGTGTGTGAATCTAGAGGGATCTGCAGTAAATTAACAACATACAAATGTTGTTTTATCCGAACTCTTCTTTTCACAGTGTGTAGGGGCAGGGCTATTCGACAGCCTATCTGCCTATACTATAGGCATATAGGGATGAGAGAGAAAAACTCTTACTCAGACTCGATAAGAAAACATGTAGGCCTACCAGACAGTCTGGCCTGCTTTGTTGAAAAATATCTTTTAACCAATAGTTAGGGTACAGTACAACTATATTCCTAAATGCTACAGCAATTGACACATTGCTCTTATTGTGAACACAAAATCGCCGCATATCCGGTGTTTCCTCTTCTAACTGTGGCTGACTTGACGAAGCTGCTGAAGTGGAGAGCTCTGCCTCGTGCGTTGGCAGCCAGTCTTTCCAATCTGTTTCCACTGATGCTGGCCAGGCACGAGCAGCTGGAAAGTCGGAAACGGAACGGAACCGGTAAGCAAAGTGCATTGATATCTTTTCTCACGAGGTGATCGGTGATGGTCTCCGTAAAAGTTTTGCTTTGGCTGAATTCGCTTGACGCAGTCGCTTCGGGTTTACAGCCTCATGGGTTTTGCTGGATTCTGGTAAAACCAGAGTGAATTAAAGATAGTAGCCACGCTGTAAAGTTTTTATTGTATTAATTTATGCATGGACGAACTTTAATGAACAGACACTGGTGGATTATCACCGGTCTTCACCTGTTCAGATGGTTCAGATAAGGACTAGCGTTAGTGCACTGAATTGTATAGCTGATGCGTAATTGCGCGCAGTAATTTGACTTTGGGCATGGGCAATGCTTGAGGTTTAATCTCCTTTCACCACACGTGTTTTCACCCCTTACAGAATTGTAACAATCTTAATAAAGAATCTCAGGACAATGCGCTACTATACACACATCACAGCAATATGAACATAAATATCATGCATGCAGTACCCTACAGGTAGAAAATAAATCATAGCACAGAATGCCCCATGGTGATGGAGATAAGAATATACCACCAAGTAGGATAAGATCACTATAAAGTCAGTGTGGTGTGACTGTGACATGCAATAAATCCCTGCAGGAATGCTCTATAAACATTATAGATTAGGCTATTTTTCTTTTGGGATGTCGGCAATGCGCTCCAAAGGGCTGTTGGATGTCTAAGACAAAGTACACAGGTTACTGGTCATAGTCAGGTACTTATGGCCCTATTAGGATCATCATCTCACATAGACTTATTTTTCACTGGGGTCATTAACCCCCCACCCCCCCCCCCACCCTCTTCCCACTGACTTGCTGGTTGCACTAGCTAGGTGTTCTGGGATGGAATCTTTATAGCCCATGGATAGTTCCCTTTTTGTGTAATGGCAAATTGAAACATTACATTTTGCTCTAGCAGGAAACATTCCTACAATATTCCAATATAAACTTATAATATGGGAGGGAGTTTAAAGTGACCTTTATCTAACTTTATTTTATTCTTATCTGCTGTGATAATACTATGGCATTCCTATAGTTAATATCTTGTAAAATGTACTATACAGCAACAGTGCTAGTTTTTTTTACATCAGGGTGTGTGTGCTACAGTGGGCTAATTATTTTACATAATTCTTCATGACTGGAGTGCTGATGGCTATTTAAGCTGCACATTATGACTGACTGGACATACTAAGCTTCATTGCCTCTGAATTGGGCAATTATTATTATTTTTAAACTTTTGCAGTCACGCAAGATCCCAGGACATGTAGGACTGTTTCCAAGATGAGCATTTGCTGTCCTGCACGGCACGCACCCTGTCTCAGCTATGGTCCACTGGGGCCGATAATGACAGATTTCACAGCCTTCTGCTCATGGAGGAAAGCCTGAAGTTTGACATCTCCATCTCATGAGTGCTGGCAGTTTTGTGAGAAAAATAAATAAATAAATCCATAAGCAGATGCTGTAATTTCAGCTGTACAGGCAGAACGCCTATTCCCTTTCCAAATGATTGCAGCTGGGTAGGAATGTGAAGGATCAGTCAGGTACAAGTCAAGCAGGGTTTTGGAGGAGTGTGTGAAACTGTCACTTTGACTGTATTATACTTGATGGAGTCTCCATTCAGCGACTGTGCTGCTGCACTCTGGCTGCTCAGGAGTTGTAACAGATCAGACGTCTGATAAATCAAGTGAAATATCAGTGGGGTGATTCAGGGAAATTGAAATCGTGTGGCTGCTGTATACTGGCTTTATTTATGAACGGCACCTAGTTGTCTTCTTCTGCTGAATGGCTAATTAATGTCGCAAACTGTCTGGCTATTATACTGTGCGCAAAGTTTCTCACAGCCACTTTATTGTTTCCTATCATTTGCAGGAGGGAGTTTGGCGTTTTGACAGTTCCCATGCCGTTTGTTGTTGGCAGGGCTGATATAGTGTGTCAAGAGACAAACAGCCTGTCTGCGACTTTGCTGCGGTGTGTTGTTAGGAGGAGTTGATCCACACGTTAACTGTCACTTCAGGGACCCAGAGGTGAAGCATGGCAGCCCTGGCAAAATGCATGATAGTGGCAGTTTAAAGCTTGTGGTGCTCAACGCTGAAAACATTCATATTTCAGGGGTGCGTTCGACAGAGAGTATTAATATTCTCACGTTTTCAAATCAGAGGGGTCACCCTGAGGCTGCTGCTGCTGCACATCCTGTCCAGCCCAGTCGCCAGATTAAAATGTCGGCTTTGTATTTTTGTAGAATGCACGGAAATGTAAAATATGAACATTTCTGAATGAAAATGCGTTTGCGTATGCATTTCACATTGTTATACATGGATAATACTGTTCTACATGTCATAGAGCTGGAGGACACCGGTCTTGAACATAATGACAGTCTGAGGTTTAAGTAGGGAGAAGGGGTGGGAGTGGTGGACCCGTAGCGTTCCCGACTTGCAACTTTCTCGTCCTTAGAGAGCTTGTTTGAATCCCGCCCCAAACCATAACCCTCAAGTTTAAGCCCAACCAATAGCTTTTGTTGCCTAAACCCAGCCGTTGTTTTACTTACGTACCCAGCCCGGCCCAGGTCGGTAACCAGGAAGTAGCGGTGGCTCCTCTGAGGTGGGGGCAAGGGAGGTGGTTACTTGCCACCAAGAAGAGGACCAGACATGATATGCAACATATTTTCATTCAGAAATGTTGATATTTTACATTTCCATGGATTCCAGAAACGTACAATGCCAACATTTTACTCTGGCGATTTGGGTTGTCCTGTCCTGTCCCAGTTTGGGGAATTGGAAAAAGGATTTGCTCTTTCTTGGATGTGGTTATGTGAGATTTACCAACATAGTTAGGAATCATTTGTAGAGAAGACGGTATTAGAGTGCATCTGACATGGAGAACTGGCTGTACTTACTGTATGTGGGGAGTTTGGAGAGAGAAGCATCTACATCCCAGCCCGTACTGTATGTTGATGGAGGTAAGGTACTGTATGTTGATGGAGGTAAGGTACTTTATGTTGATGGAGGTAAGGGTGAGAGTGCTTTATCTTGAGGAACAGTGACATTTCTCATTATGCCCACAAACCAGAGAGGAGCAGAGAGTGTCTCGCTCCTGGCTTCTTGACTGGGCTCTTTCCCTTGACCACCTCGCCGCCTCCCGGTCCTCCCCTCGCCCCCGGTCCTCCCCTCGCCTCCTGGTCCTCTCCTCGCCCCCCTGGTCCTCCCCTCGCCTCCTGGTCCTCTCCTCGCCCCCTGGTCCTCCCCTCGCCTCCTGGTCCTCTCCTCGCCCCCTGGTCCTCCCCTCGCCTCCTGGTCCTCTCCTTGCCCCCTGGTCCTCCCCTCACCCCCGGTCCTCCCCTCGCCCCCTGGTCCTCCCCTCGACCCCCAGGTCCTCCCCTTGCCTCCTGGTCTTCCCCTCGCCCCCCAGTCCTCCCCTCACCCCCCGGTCCTCCCCTCACCTCCTGGTTCTCCCCTCGACCCCCAGGTCCTCCCCTTGCCTCCTGGTCCTCCCCCCGCCTCCTGGTCCTCCCCTTGCCTCCTGGTTCTCCCCTCGACCCCCAGGTCCTCCCCTTGCCTCCTGGTCTTCCCCTCGCCTCCTGGTCCTCCCCTCGACCCCCAGGTCCTCCCCTTGCCTCCTGGCCTTCCCCTTGCCTCCTGGTCCTCCCCTCGACCCCCAGGTCCTCCACTTGCCTTCTGGTCTTCCCCTTGCCTCCTCGTCCTCTCCTCGCCCCCCGGTCCTCCCCTTGCCTCCCGGTCCTCCCCTTGCCTCCTGGTCCTCCCCTCGCCTCCCCCGGTCCTCCCCTTGCCTCCCGGTCCTCCCCTCGCCCCCAGGTCCTGACCTCGCCTCCTGGTCTTTCCCTCGCCTCCTGGTCTTTCCCTCGCCTCCCCCGGTCCTCCCCTCGCCCCCAGGTCCTCACCTCTCCTTCTGGTCTTTCCCTCGCCTCCTGGTCCTCCCCTCGCCTCCTGATCCTCCCCTCGCCCCCAGGTCCTCACCTCGCCTCCTGGTCTTTCCCTCGCCTCCTGGTCCTCCCCTCGCCTCCTGATCCTCCCCTCGCCCCCAGGTCCTCACCTCTCCTCCTGGTCTTTCCCTCGCCTCCTGGTCCTCCCCTCGCCTCCTGATCCTCCCCTCGCCCCCAGGTCCTCACCTCGCCTCCTGGTCTTTCCCTCGCCTCCTGGTCCTCCCCTCGCCTCCTGGTCCTCCCCTCGCCTCCAGGTCCTCCCCTTGCCTCCTGGTCCTCCCCTCGCCTCCTGGTCCTCCCCTCGCCTCCTGGTCCTCCCCTCGCCTCCTGGTCCTCCCCTCGCCCCCAGGTCCTCACCTCGCCTCCTGGTCCTCCCCTCGCCTCCTGGTCCTCCCCTCGCCTCCAGGTCCTCCCCTTGCCTCCCCGTCGTCCCCTCGCCTCCCGGTCCTCACCTCGCCTCATGGTGATTGGCTCAGATTGTTCCGTCAGCAGGCTGGCCCACGGCTCACACGTAACACCGTGTTATGTTCACAAACGTACATGAATATACATTCACGTCCTCAGGGTGTGACAGCGCTTACTGCCGCCGTTTTCCTCAGTGAATTTTTGAAAACTCTTTCCATAAATATATGCATATGCAAAGCTGCCTTATTCACACACTGAACTGTTATGTGTTTTTGCTGATATGCTTTAGGGCAGGATAGAGTTCCTTTCTCACCATTTCATCAGTCTTCTCTACTCTCTACTTGGCGCTTGCTTTTGTGTTGCTCCCACTCGCCTTGTAATTTCCTCTGTGGTTTTGCTCATCTGCTGTTCGGGTGGCCTCTCGCTATCCTGCCATGACCTTCTGCTGAGCTTCAGCCTTATCTATTGTGTCATCACCTGCTGGGCCAAGGTGACCATCCCATTCACGCACAACACCATACACAGCTGGAGCCCAAGGACCCAAAGACCTAAGGACTTTTGCTGGTTCCTCCCCTCCCCACCCCTCTCTCTCTCTCTCTCTTTCTCTCTGTCTCTCTATCTCTGCTGCCCTTGATGTGAGCATACATTGCAAATGACAAGAGTAGCGCGCAGTGACCTTCACATGCTTTCTATGAAAAGTTTAGTGGTAAAGCGGTGACGTGCTCGCCGCCTGCTTCTTCCATTGCCAGGACAAACACACAGTTAATTCCCCAATTAGCCTGTGGAAGCTGGCCCCAGGAGGAGGTCATGGCCCTGTCAGGGACAGGCCGGGTCGTACTCTGCCTGGCAACTGATGGCCGTTCATGTGGAGCACACACTCACAGCAGTCCAAGAAATAATAAATAAATAAATAATACAAATAAAAATAATATTTATTCAGATGTGGGTGTATCACAGATGATTTTCAGAAGAGCATCTGTAAAGCTTGATAAAGTAAAACTCCCTGGCCGGCAGGCAGCGCCACATGGGGTTGGATGAGGAACGACGGGGCAAGGAGCAAGCTGTGCAGGCTGGCGCCTGACAGGTGAACTCAAAAGGCCAAGTCTCTATAAACAGGCATAAACATCAGCCCTCCTAGCCATGTTCTTTCTCTCGCCCAGACGCAGCGGTGGAGTGTTGATGTCCCCCCCCCCCCCCCCCCCCCCCCCCCCCACACACACACACACTCCAGCCCTTCCCTCCCCGAGCCCCTCAGCTGGCCTGGGCTGGTGCCCTGTGTCTCTGGTGGCAGAGGGTCAGGGTTTCTGACAGCTGCATGAAGCCAGCCTCGGGGCACGCAGGCTGCCCTTTTCCAGTGTAACGCGCCCCCAGCCCCCACCCCTCACCCACCCCTCCGCACCCTGCCTGTCGAGGTGGCAGGCCCGCCCGGAGGTGCTCGTCCCTGGGACAGACTCAGCCTGCTCCCTCAGTGGGGTGCTGGACGACTGACACCGCTGACCCTGCCTGCGGAGGCATACGGCTTGGGTTTCACTCCTCTCTCTCTCTCCGTTCTCTTTCTCTCTCTCTTCTCTCTCTCTCTCTGTTCTCTCTCTCTCTCTCTCTTCTCTCTCTCTCTGTTCTCTCTCTCTGTTTAAAATGACCCATGATGCCTTTCTACACCTCAGCCTCCCCCTCTAAGCCCTGTGCCCAATCACGAGGGGATCTGGCAGTGCTAAGTGAAAGTGTGGGGGGAGGGGGGGATGAGAGAGGGTAGGGGTGGCTGCCTCGTTACCTATGGTGACAGCGGAGGGCACGATCCCACTCAGCGACACATGCAGCCTCCGTGTTGAGCTAGGTTTGATCCCGCAGTTTGATCCCACGCCAGCCTTTCGATACGCCGTTATTAGATCGTTATCCTCGTTAACCGAGCTCAGCCCGACCTCCACCTCACAGCCATGATACACGGACACACGCACACGCACACGCACACGCACACACACACACACACACACACACACACACACACACACACACACACACACACACACACACACACACACACTCACAAGTCATGACTGGCACTCACAGTGGCCCCAGTGTTAAAACGGCACGTTTGCTCGCAGAAACACATGCACACACAGTGGTGTGTCTGTGCTGCTGGTGACTGACGGCGCCCTGGAGTCAAACACAGGCTCAGTGTGTCCCACCACCACCAGGTACCCCCCCCCCACCTCCACCATCCACCCCCACCCTGAAGAGCCCCTGCACACCAACAACAAACACTAAATACACCCCTTGTTTGGCTCCTTCCTGTAGGTGTGGGGCTAATATCATTTGATCAGAAATATCCTATTAAAGATCACTTTCACTTTTCATCATCTTGTGTGCAGCTCTGTGTGTGTGTGTGTGTGTGTGTGTGTGTGTGTGTGTGTGTGTGTGTGTGTGTGTGTGTGTGTGTGTGTGTGTGTGTGTGCGTGCGTGCGTGCGTGCGTGCGTGCGTGCGCTCTCTTGCATTGAGACTCAGTTTGAGTCATTAGTATTCATCTTTTTTCATGTTTATTTATCCAGGTATGGTTTGTGGAGCATGTGTGCCTTTTTTCCAACAACGCCCTCCTAGTTCACATACAGTCATTCATACAGTTACACACATTCACACCTGACCTGCTGCCCGGCACAACCGCACTCTTTCACACAGTCGATCACTGAAGCTCCTCCGGGGCCACCAAGGGTTAATTGCCTTGCTCAAGGGCATAATAGCCAGCAACTGTTGTTGATGAGGGGGGGGGGGGGGGTGGCACGTTACTCATTTGCTTGCTCTGTCAAGATTATTTATAGTTAAGAAGAGTAGTTCCTCAGTGTGACGCTGTGTGTGTTGAGTCCTTGTCCTGTTTCCACGGGCTTCCTGAGTGCTTTCCAGGCTTTCAAACACCTCTCCTGATAGGATTATGATGACAGCAGTATTCATGCAGCCATGTTTTGTGTGGAACGTTTGACAGCTTCAAGGAAAACCGTCTCACTTAAATCTCAATTAAAAAAAGGCCGTATATTGTAAAATGAGAGGGTGGACAGTGGTGAGAATAGTCACTAATCATGAGTTTTTAGTTGTATTTAATTTATTTTATTGCATTGCTTAATCTTCAAAATGCATTAGAGTATTTAGCTGCCAGGGTGTTTTCAGAGTGTCCGCTGAATAGAGCTTGGATTCCTCAAAAGTCAGTTAATTAAAAAAGTTAAAATGAATGAAGTTATGTATTACTTAATAGGATTTTTTTTAATTGTTTTTCTTTTACAACTAAATATGCTGCTGGTATGATCACAATGCACCTGGATTACCTGGACAGTAGACAACATTTGGCCGTCACTGCTGTCAACCAAATGTGAAATCATAGGAACTGATTCATTCGTAACTCGAGTAGCCATAGGGCAGGACTGGTCTGGTACAATCACTAACCGCTTATAGCCCACATTTACTTGCATGGGTCAAGTGTGTCTGTCTATAGATTTTTGCTATCGGTGATAAAAGGTGAACTGAGCAACTGGTTGTACTTTTGAGTCTTATCGTTCCATTAGAACAACTGTTTTGGTTCTCAAGTATGATTTTCTTGAGCCTCTGGCTCCTCGGCTTCAGCTGAATTCTGTTGTTGAGTGATGAGCTTAGAGGAGATGAGGCCTAACAATTCTCTAACATTGCTTTCCCCCACATTATAAGCCTTCTACCTCAAAAAGACCTGCAGCTTGGTTACAGTGTGTTGACGTCACTCTAACCTGCAGCTTGGTTACAGTGTGTTGACGTCACTCTAACCTGCAGCTTGGTTACAGTGTGTTGACGTCACTCTAACCTGCAGCTTGGTTACAGTGATGTCACTCTAACCTGCAGCTTGGTTACAGTGTTGACGTCACTCTAACTTGCAGCTTGGTTACAGTGTTGACGTCACTCTAACCTGCAGCTTGGTTACAGTGATGTCACTCTAGCCTGCAGCTTGGTTACAGTGTTGACGTCACTCTAACCTGCAGCTTGGTTACAGTGTTGACGTCACTCTAACCTGCAGCTTGGTTACAGTGTTGACGTCACTCTAACCTGCAGCTTGGTTACAGTGATGTCACTCTAGCCTGCAGCTTGGTTACAGTGTTGACGTCACTCTAACCTGCAGCTTGGTTACAGTGTTGACGTCACTCTAACCTGCAGCTTGGTTACAGTGTTGACGTCACTCTAACTTGCAGCTTGGTTACAGTGTTGACGTCACTCTAGCCTGCAGCTTGGTTACAGTGTTGACGTCACTCTAACCTGCAGCTTGGTTACAGTGATGTCACTCTAACCTGCAGCTTGGTTACAGTGATGTCACTCTAACCTGCAGCTTGGTTACAGTGTTGACGTCACTCTAACTTGCAGCTTGGTTACAGTGTTGACGTCACTCTAGCCTGCAGCTTGGTTACAGTGTTGACGTCACTCTAACCTGCAGCTTGGTTACAGTGTTGACGTCACTCTAGCCTGCAGCTTGGTTACAGTGTTGACGTCCCTCTAACCTGCAGCTTGGTTACAGTGTTGACGTCACTCTAGCCTGCAGCTTGGTTACAGTGTTGACATCACTCTAACCTGCAGCTTGGTTACAGTGTTGACGTCACTCTAGCCTGCAGCTTGGTTACAGTGTTGACGTCACTCTAACCTGCAGCTTGGTTACAGTGTTGACATCACTCTAACCTGCAGCTTGGTTACAGTGTTGACGTCACTCTAACCTGCAGCTTGGTTACAGTGTTGACGTCACTCTAACCTGCAGCTTGGTTACAGTGTTGACGTCACTCTAACCTGCAGCTTGGTTACAGTGTTGACATCACTCTAACCTGCAGCTTGGTTACAGTGTGTTGACGTCACTCTAACCTGCAGCTTGGTTACAGTGTTGACGTCACTCTAACCTGCAGCTTGGTTACAGTGTTGACATCACTCTAACCTGCAGCTTGGTTACAGTGTGTTGACGTCACTCTAACCTGCAGCTTGGTTACAGTGTTGACGTCACTCTAACCTGCAGCTTGGTTACAGTGTTGACATCACTCTAACCTGCAGCTTGGTTACAGTGTTGACGTCACCCTAACCTGCAGCTTGGTTGCAGTGTTGACGTCACTCTAACCTGCAGCTTGGTTATAGTGTTGACGTCACTCTAACCTGCAGCTTGGTTACAGTGTTGAGGTCACTCTAACCTGCAGCTTGGTTACAGTGTTGACGTCACCCTAACCTGCAACTTGGTTACAGTGTTGAGGTCACTCTAACCTGCAGGTTGGTTACAGTGTTGATGTCACTCTAACCTGCAGCTTGGTTCCAGTGTTGACATCACTCTAACCTCAGTAAAGTTAGTTAGAAATAATTTTCTTTATTATAAAGGTTAGAGTATGCATATACTGTACATTTGATGACTCATGTCTATGGAAAGAGATCGGTGATAGCAGAGACTGCATTTGAATGGCATCAATTTCAATTTGTCATGCTCCTGTAGCACTGTTGAATAAAAAAAAAATCAATTTGTTGAATAAATTAATTCAGAAATTGAAATGTATCGCTGATTCTTTTTACCTTAATTTCAAAATTGTCCATAGTTCAACATGAGCATTACAAATTCAAACTGTTATACAATTCAATTAAAATACAATCTCTGCTGGCTCCATACATACAGTGTCTGCTAATAATGTGGCTGTGTGTGTGAGAGCCGCTGCGTCATGTGCAGCGTCTGTTTTATCTCCTGCACAGCAAGCAGCTCGCGTCCTGCCTCCCGCGGCTAGCGGCTAACACATCTCAGCTATCGGAGTCATCCCACCTCGCAGGAGGTGGTACCGAAGCTTTCCCACACCCACCAACCCCCACCTGCCTCATTGATCCCACTGGAAAGACATCTAATCCATGTTGATCACAGCTCCCTCCACCGTCTGGAGAGCTCTCCTCTCACTGTGTCAACTCATGCATCACAGTGTATTGAGCGGCGCTGGCTGTGAGGAGAGGCAGGCTGGGTATGGAGTCGACGGGTGTGGCTCAGGTCACTCCACATAGCCTGGTGCTGGTGCTGATGCAGAGGCTGGCCCCTGGTGATGCAGCTATTGACGTCCGAGGGGCTGACTCACGTTCGCTTATATCATCCATCCGCCCCCTTTTCCTCCCCGGCCGCCATCGCCTCAGATTGAAGTGGGGCTTAGCAAACCTGCCGTTTGATTGAAAGTCAGATTATCACCCTCTTCACACACATGTAGGGTAATCCGCTCTAAGCTAAGTCTGTAGGTTATGTTTTTATCCAGGCTGTTCTCATTCACTGTTCCTACTTATACCTACGAAAAGTAATGCACAATAATTCATACTAGTTTTCATACCCATTGGAGCACACAATCACTGGCCTCACTCACAGAGTTGGCATGCAGCCTCTTCTTTGTCTCCCCAGAGGCCTTTCATACTCTTCACTGGCTGATTCCGCCCAGGTGACCCCCATCAGTAGCTAATGAGTGGAGCTCTCCATGGTGCTGAACCCTGTGTTCACTCGTTTTGGCCACTTAATTAGCCATTTTTGCCCATTTAGTCGGCCCTATTTACATCATTCAGAAATCCAGTCCTGTCACCGTCTGCTCGGGACCCCTGCCGGTACCCGTGCCAAATATGTATGTCGTCAGGCCAAGGAATGACTCGTTTTTGCAGCCAGCCTCAACTGGCCATTCGAGGAAGTGCAGTTTTTGGTACTTCCGCATTGGCATCATCTGTCCATTCTACAACTCGCCCCCCTCATTGTGAGCATTTATCTTCTGCAGAGTCTCTCTCTGTTTTCCACCTCTGCGTTGTATGAGAGTGTGTGTGGGTGCTGTTTGCTTTGCACCCTGCTGGGGTGCCGTCATGGTCTGTGTCAGACTGGTGGGCCGGCAGTGGGTGAGGAAAGCAAGGCCACCTCTCCTGCTCTATAAGATCCCACATTAACTCGGCTTCCTGCGGTCTCAAGTCCCTCTTAGCACTGCTGCAGTAGCCCATCAACTCTGAACTGGCACAGCTGACGCCCACGTCCACTCGCTCATCCTCTGGAGTCGCCTCCATTTGGTAGGCCCGTTTCTCTCGATTTCTCAGCAGTTTGATTGGTCAGCCGAGTTCTTAATAGTTCCTCTACAGCAGTGTTTCCCAAAGGCTGGGTCGAGATTCTATTTATTCTATCTATTTCTATTTCTTCCACAGTCTTTTATTTTAAATTAGCATATTATTTTACTGAGCGGAAATAAAAACAATGAGACAGCCTTTTAACTACGCCTAAATGCATTTATTTGGTCTCATTTATAAAATATTTGACCTGCATTATGTGAATATGTCTCTTGGAAATGGCTGCTTTACCTATTCAAGATCATATAAGGTGATGTGGAAATGGCAGTAAAAATGGTCAGGAACATTCATTTATGCACAAACGTGCTCTTCTCACAATCTACTGTATATTGTGTCTATATTGGGTCGTGATGGTTTGTCATTTTTAAAAAGTAGGTCTCCAGAAGATAAGTTTTAGACCCACTGCTCTACAGTGTAGAAGAGTTTATACACTACATCATATACTGTATATGCTGTAGAGTCTATACACTACATATATATGATGTAGTGTATAGACTCTACACTGCTCTACAGTGTAGAGTCTATACACTACATCATATATATGTAGTGTATAGACTCTACACTGTAGAGCAGTGTAGAGTCTATACTCTATACACTACATATATATGATGTAGTCGTGTATAGACTCTACACTGTAGAGCAGTGTAGAGTCTATACTCTATACACTACATATATATGATGTAGTGTATAGACTCTACACTGCTCTACAGTGTAGAAGAGTCTATACACTACATAATATATATGCTGTGTTGATTGGTAAAGTTGAACAGAACTGCTTCCACCAGTGATTCACCACACATTGTTCAGTGGAATCCAGCCTGCGCCTGTTCGTCTTTGCGTCTGCCAGGCTGCGTTTGAAACAAAGCCCTGGCTCGTGGATGAGACGGCACAAGTTGAACCCGTGAAGCGTTAGTTGGCGGATGGACTGTATCTGGCGCCAGCGCAGTTCACTCCATCACAAACTCATTGTGGGCTGACAGACACTATAATTGAACCATATGTTCTTTTCCTCACAGTAAAGAGAAGAGAGGGCATCTCTCTGCTTTGCCAAGTGCTCTGCTCCTGGGAGCGTTTTCCACTGACAAAACAGGGAGCTGCTGCTGGGTGCTGGGTTAACACGCGTAATGTTACTGCTGTCAGAGAGGAGGAACAGCAAAGCACCTGCAGGAAAACAACACAGACGCGCAGACACACGCACGCACGCACACACACACACACACACACACACACACACACAGACACACACACACACACACCGACACACAACACTTAGTTTGCTGGGCCGAACTGCAGGGCGAGAGAGGAGGGAGAGGAGAGCAGAAACACGGCCTTTAAAAGGCTCTCTAAATGAGGCTATTGTATTAGAAAATGCTCTCAGTTAGCCGGCCTGCGCTAAGCGCTAATAACTGTCTGCTGCACCGTGGGCCAAAGCTTAACACAAGCACTCAGCAGTTTATTTACAAAGACACATTGCTCTGCTGTAATGGACATGCTTTGGAAACCAGGGCAGCTTTTAAGCCGACAGAAATGGCTTTTCATTGTTGTTTCGTTTGGGTCGTTTTAGCAAATGTCTGTAGAGTTTGGGCTGAGTTCTGTTCTGTAGTCTTTGTGCGATACTCGTTTAATGTCTTTCTCTTTTAATAAATTAGACCAGGCTCATTGAATGACATGTTTCTTCTTTGTAATTGGGACACAACTAGTCCATAAACTACAGCGAAAAAGCACAAACTTGAGCGGTGCTCAACTTCATTCTCCCACTGATGATTGGCATGACATGATGATTGAAAAAATTGCAACAAAAAAAAATCCCATGCCCATATAGAACTCTTGGAATTTGTTGAATAAATTAATTCAAATGTTTTATTGTAAGCCCAATTTGAAATGAACTATTCAAGGTGATTATTATTTAATTTAATTTGTAACTGTAATGTTAAATTCATTTTTTCTGCAGCTCAACATGAGCATGAAAAATTCAAAATACTCCAAAGTAGGTCGTCCTCCTCAGAGTAGACAGCCCTACTGGATTTCTCGATTGTTAGGCTTTACAATGCTATGTGAGGACTGAGGGCACAACTCGCCTCAGCCCTGACCAACTCCAGTTCTTTGCCAGTGCCTTAAAAACTATAGTGAAAACACAAAACTTTAGAAAAAACTTTGCTTGATTCTTAATTCTCACACTGGTGTGAGCTAGGTGTGGGACGATATAAGATTATCGTCTATCGTGATAAAAAAAAACACACTCAAGATAATTTTATCGTGGTGAATTTTTACATTAATTGTATAATCGTGAACCGTGAACATAACACAATGTAGAGAGGGCATCATTGATTACAGCTTGTGCAAAAGTGAATAATAAAATAAATAATAAGACATTTGAATAATAAAAATAATAGCAACCAATGGGTGACGACGACATCATGATGGCTATGTCCATTATAGTGGAATACACAGAGTTGGCATGCAGCCTCTCCTGTCTCTCCCCAGGGGGTTTCCATAGTCCACTTCAACTGGCTGATTATACAAATTAATTGTTATAGAATTTTCTAATACAAACTCCCCTCACCTGTGGGGTCCTACATTCTGAAGCACCTATAGGCTCCTCCTCTCTGGCGCTCTCCATGGTGCTGAACTTGTCGAGTCATTTTGGCCAGTAATAATTAGCCATTTTTGCCTATTTACTCAGCCATAATGACCAAATTCACAAATCTGGCTCCGTTAGGTCACCCACAGGGGTGCTCTTTACACTTCTTGAAAGATTAAGCGTGATCACACGTAAAATGGCATAGGTGTAGCCGAACACAATTTATGCTCACTCATTCGCTCACAGACAGACAGGCACTTTGCATTCTTATTATAAGATAGTCTATCAATGGTCCTATGAGGCAATAAAAATATAAATTTCTTAACAAAATGTAAAGTGATTCCAGTATGTTTTAGTGCCATATTAAGAGTTGTAAGGCACATATTTTGATGATTATCGGGATAATATCATTAATAACAAATTATTTTGGACACAATAATCGTGACGTGACATAGTGTGAGCAGGGCGGCACAGATTCAGTCAGTGACTCAGTCAAAGGTATGAGACAAGAATGAAAAGGAGCCGCGCTCCTTCAAAGCCAGGCAGAAGCAAACGTCTGTGAGAAATCAATATGTGCAGAACGGTGTGGAGGGAGAACATGCTCGCTCTGGGCTCTGCTAATGTTTTTAGATGTCGAGCTCGCAGACCAAACACATGAGGGAACGCCTGAACAAGAGGACCTGAGGGCGCTGAGGCTAATGAACCTCTCTCTCTCTCTCTCTCTCTCTCTCTCTCTTTCTCTCTCTCTCTCTCTCTCACTCTCACACACACACACACACACACACGTACAATACACTCATGTGCACACGTACGTATTTATGCCTAAATTGCCTATATGGATTTGTGTGGGCCACGCATACACACGCACACACACACCAAATAGACACATGCTTCCAGATTTTCAGAATCGGTAGCTGGTATTTTGTGCAAATTTCGATGTATCGAATTCAGAAAGCTGAATGGATAAGTCATTTTTCACCAAAATGTCCTCACTGTTGCAAAAAAAAAACGTATTAATGCTTTTGCTTGAGGCTTTTGCAAGATGGTTGAAGGTTGTGTGGCCACCTTCACTTCATGTCGGATTGACCATAAATAAATATGACTGTGACAAACCACTCACCCTGTAAGTCCTACAGTCATTACAAGGAGGACATGTGGGATTTCTTTGTGGGCTCCTCTATCTCCCACTTGGCTTCACAAATTGTGGATGTGTGTCAACACAAGTGGTAAACATAAAGAAGTATCTGCTACCATTCGTTTATGGTTAGTTTTAAATTAATCAATAAAATATATATTTGATTTGAGGAAGTTAAACAACGCTTGGACGCTTCCAAGTCGTAGCAACGAGATCCTACATTCTGCTGCTTCTTCCAATATGACATGAATAAGTTGCACTATTAGAATATTGCCATACATTTCCCTTTATTTTTGTCTTCAGATGGTGTGAAGTATAGCCAACACAGCTGAGATGAAAGGGCAGTATCAACTTTCCAGATCAATTCCTGTAAGACTCTCCATTTTGCTGCTGGATATGTTATCTGATGCAGCTATGCTGAACATTCAGAAAGACTATTTTTGCCACATTTCATACGTTTGCTTAAAATTCTCCTGACAGCCGGATGGAAACGTAGGTAGTGAGTGCGGGGGATTTGTTTGATATTCTTAACACTGCGCTCAGTCATTGACGCTGCTGGCTCTCCACAGACTGCCCACTTCACAGGCTGCTCCTCCTGCACTGCAAACCTCTCTGTGGCACACAAACACACAGGCGACCCGCGCCTGGGCCCACATCTAACCCGGAAAAGCACACACTGGAGGCAGCCTGCGGGGAGGCGCGCGGGCCGGCCCAATGGCAAGGCCCCTAAAACACAGAGGCCAGCCCTGTTCCCCCTCTGGCCCCGGACACAGGCGCACACTGGAGCCTTTGGAGGGGTGCAGGCAGAGGGCTAGGATAGGCGGGAAGGACACACATAGCACCTCTGTATTTCTGTGTTTGACTTCCTCCTCTACCTCCCTCTGACGCAGCCCGCTCTCCACGCCATCCTGTTTCCCCCTGTCCCATCGCCCCACTCCACACACACACACACACACACACACACACACACACACACACACACACACACACACACACACACACACATGCACACACACACACACACACACACACACACACACACACACACACACAGCCCTCTGGCCCATCTTTGAGCCACCTATCCCCAGTGCAGCGTGTTTTTGGCGGCTCCTGTGCCTCCTGCCTGTCTGTGTTTCTGCTGTGCTCTGACTCTGGCGTGTTCTCCCCAAAACTCATCTGAAGTGGATCTAAATTTCTCTGTATCAATCATAAACCACATCAAAAATATGGAGGGAGTCACCGTGATGTCACCCATTGTTGGTTTGGGGACTTGCGTTTTGAAGCCTCTAGTTTGGCGTTTTGGGTTGTTGCGTAAGTCCTGCTTCCCACAGAGCAGCAGCTCCGCCTGCTATTGGTCCGTGATCGGCCAGCTGTGCGATCACTGGAGAGGTGAGGTGACCTGCCAATCACCCCGCAAAACATAGTCTTTTCTATCGTCTATTTGACTCAAAATGGGTGTTATATAAAAATTCACTCCCTGTACAGTTTTCATGATAGTTGAAATTAGCTATATAGACCAAAACCGTTTTTTGAACCAGGCTGTAATCATGTTTAATCCTGTTGGGCATAAAGTTGGGCATTTTAACATGGTGTTGAACAGGTAATGACTCCCTTTTGGAGCCAGCCTCAAGTGGCCATTCAAGGAAATACGGGACATAGCAGAGAGAGAGAGAGTGAGCGAGCGAGTGAAGGGAGTAATTGGCCCTGAGGGTCCTTCTGTGCTCTGGTTGAAGCTTCTATCCCTTGCTTTTCTACATGCATAGAGAGAGAGCAGGACATCAACGACAGAATCTCCTCGATGGCCACTTCCTGTATACTAAAAGCCTTCTCCCAGGTCGGCGTTTATGCAAATGACTTTCGTCAAGGTTTTGAAGTGGCTGGATGATGAGCAGCTAGCCCAGATACAAAGGAGCCACTCTGACCTTGGCCCACTTGAGGGAAACGCTCTGGTTTCGACTAATAGAGTCTGCCCTATGCTTTCTCCCACAAAATGCTCTGAAAATAGCTCTGGCATGCCCCATTAAGCAGCATTTTAATTGTTAACATGGCGTACTCTGTCCTTGGCACACATTAACTACTTCATTTAAATGTCAATCCCAATTACAGAAGGACCCAGTCCAAGGAGGGGATCGTTTAACTGAGAACAAGCAGGTGCTGCAACCATGATCACCTTTTAACTCCTCCAAACATTTACTATCAGCTCTTTGGCTCGAACCCTGACGTGACTGACAGGTAACTCCAGGAGTCGGTCTAGTGTAAATGTGCCCTGGATGCACCTGCCTGTTCTCCTGTGTGAGACTGCTTGGCTGTCGGTCAGTGGCTGACTGAGCAGCAGTCTCCCACGGATGTTTGTGTCCCAGCATGCACCTCCCTTCCTTCCTCCAAACATCGCCCTCAGGCCTTATCCTCAGTGAAACCCACTCCCCCCCATCTCTCCAGCCCTGCAGTCTTAGCCCTGCTTGCCCTCCCCCCCTCCATCTCGTCCTAGCCTCTAGTCTGTTCAGCTGTGCTGGGACACACACCCCATTTCACCCGGAGGGCGTTAATGCTAGCATTAGCGTTTGCAGAGCGGTGCCAGCCCAGGGGCCTGGCATACTATATAGTCAGCTGCTTCTGCTACGCTCACTCACATTCACACACACACACACACACGCGCACACACACACACACACACACACACACACACACACACACACACACACACACACACACACACACACACACACACACACACACTGGATCCATTCCCAGCACCGCAGTACCAGATGGATGGCAAACAGGGATGCTCCCAGGTCCAAATCACCTCCTGCAGCTGGCTGATAGAGTTCCACCAGGGGGAGTGTGTGGGGGGTAGGGGTGCAGGCAGGGACCAAGCTTGGCGGCGCTACCACGTCTCTCTTTGGAGTTTTGCTGTTTCACTCTCATTAGCTGCCATGTACGTGTCTCCGCAGCCTACATTTTGGATTTTCATCATAGTTATAGTTTTTTTTTTAGAGTGCGCCCCCTGCTGCTTGGTGGTTTCTGGGTCTACGGTAGTCTCTCCCCTGACTCAAATATTACGTTGAATCGCTGCACTCTGTATACTGCATAAATGAGTCTGTGCCACTTCACAGCCACTGCTGGTTTTGAAGGCGGGTCTAGGGGGGTTGAAATTGAATGAGTGACAGGTCATAGTAGCACCGATGAGAGAGTGCTTCGAAAAATGGGCTGCGCCTCCCGTGTCGTCTGATCGCAAAGTCATTACTGATTAGGGAGGACTGAATCCACCACTGGCCAAGTGAACGGTTCCCTCCCATAACCAGCCGGCTCAGGGGACGTGTCCTAGACCCAGAGAGAGCTCTGCAGCATGCAGTAACGTAGTGTATCAGCGTAAGAACTCTCATGGGTCTGGTGTTGAGACTAGGTACTACGGTAGCTACTTGTTATGCACCATCTGATAGCGGGTACTGCATGGGTGGCTGCCAGCCTAATGACTTAGATAGGTAGAGGTGCCCATATTGGCGAGCAGGCTCAGTGTTGTCATGGGGATGATGTGTGGGCCTCTCCCTACTGGAGTGAACCGGTGAGCGGTGCTTGACTGCCCACCACCAAAACACACACACACACACACACACACACACACACAGAAACACACACACACACACACACACACACACACACACACACACGCACTCCTGTATGCATGCGCACACACGCAAGACGTAGTAACATTGCTGTACATGCTGAGTGGATGAATCAGAGAGAGTTCTCTGCCACCTCAAACAGGGGGAGGAGGAAGAGGAGGAGGATGAAGAGGGGCAGTCTAGGTTGGCTGCCCCTGATTAAGTCACATACTAACAGATTTAATCAACACACTTATGACTCACTCATGAGAACTCACATCATCTGCATTGCTACTTGTTTGCTATTTTAATGCTAATGTATTCTCCAGTGCCCACCAGGCTACTTCAACACCCTTCATCATTCACTCTCTTTTTTTAGCATCTCTCTTTCTCACTCTGTCTCTTTCTCTCTTTTGCCCCCCCCCCCCCTCTCTCTCCCTCTCTCTCTCTCTCTCTCTCTCTAACCCTTGCTCTCTCTCCCTCAGCCCCCCACCTCTCTCTGTTGCCATGCCCCCGTGTCTCCCATTAGGAGAGGAAATGAGCCGATGCACATATCGTGGACCCCTTGCCGCTCCCTGACTCATCAACCCGAGAGAGAAACAGGGAGGGAGGGAGGAAGAGGTGGAGAGCAGGGTGCTGATTGGACGGAAACATAGACGTGTACTTCTTGATTGGTACAGATTAGAATGGAGGAAAAAAAGCAACAGGAAAAGCGGAGGCAGTAGTTTATTATCATGCCGAAACAACACAGAGAACATAAAGCAGCTAACGCTCCACACCATTTCTCTCTTTCACTCAGCGTGGCTCTTTTCTGTGGCATAGCTGTGCTATCATTCAGCCTACGGTGCCATTTCAGCACTTCTGCGGGTCATTCCTTTTCTTTTCTCTCTGGATTGTTTTGTAGATGACTCTGTAGCTCACTCGCCCGCTCAGCAGCCTGGCCTGCTGCAAGCACAGTTGAGATTCATTAGAGTAGACTCTTGGCCTGTTGGATTGGCTTGTGTGCTCTGTGCTGGTGGTCGCAAGATAATTGAAATGATCCCCTTGTTTAGGCAGACTGTGTGCCTGCTCGCACACACACACACACACACACACACACACACACACACACACACACACATGCATGCACGCACACACGCACGTCGCCCGCATATAAATATCGCCCACATACTCAAGTCACTGATGACATCACATCGAAGATCCGGCTCCATCATCACTGATGTCACTATGACGTCACTGATCAGTCTTGTCACAATCCCTCCTTGTGTGTGTGACATCACTGACCAGTCTTGTCATAATGACTCCTTGTATGTGTGTGTGCGCCCTTATGACATCACTTTTGACATCATCACTGATGACATCAGATCATTAGCTACTGTAATTAGCTTAATAAAAAAATCCGGCTCTGTCAGGTCACCCGCACTGGTGCCCTTTACACCCCCTGAAAGTTTCAGCCCGATCGCACTTGAAACGGCGTAGCTGTGGCCGGACACAGAATTGAAACATACAAACAAACATAAATATCGCCTACATACAAAATTTTATATAAAGATAGTATACGGTATGCGTACATGTGACTTATGGCCCATTTCCACCGCTGGTATCAACGCGGCCCCGCACAGCTCGTCTCGCTTTTTTGTCTCATTCCACCAATCAAAAACGTGGACAGCCCGGGTTGAGTCGGGGTTGAGTCGTGCTGCTTTTGGTCCCTGCTCTGTTGAGGTTCTAGGGCTGTGGACCCGGTACCATACGGTGACGTGAAAACACTGCAGACGACTGATTGGTCAGGCAGAATCGTGTTTACTCTATCTACTGACTGTCAATGCTGCATACCAGTTTAGTGGGGCTTACCTTCTCTTCTGTTATGTTATTTCCATCAGTCTTTTGTGTTGCTGCCTTCGGCTCTGGTGAAATAAAATCGATCTCCTTACTCAGCTTTAATATGGTGGTGGTTTTCAATTGTTTTGAGAGAGAAAAAATCTGCTCCTCAGGAAGCCCTTGTAGTTGTGTGCAGCGTCGGCTCTGCTAGGCCGCAGGCGGGGTTTAGTGAAGCCGCGGTCTTGCCTGGTGAGGCCGCCGGGGTAGAGGCTTCACTTCTCCCTGTAGCGCAACCCCCGTCCCTCGCACAGCGCATGCATGTGAGTTTGAGTAACAACAAAGTGATATCCATTCTCCTGGCCGATTGCCACATTTGCCCATGTACTGTACACTGTAGGTCATTTAGAGGCACCAGTATTTCATAAACAGGTTAAAAGTTATGTGTATGGATTTAATTTTAACGTTATACATTATAGCCTACTTCGGCTATGGGCGGAGGGCAGATATGCGGTCGCTATGACGACCAGGTGTGGGCGGGGGCAGATCGAGCAGCGGTGGAAGCAAAACATCCATCGGGTCGAAACGAGTAGAGCAGAGTGGTGACGAGCTGTGCAGGGCTGTAAAATGTGGTGGAAATGAGGCATTATACATGTCAACCGTTTCCTGGTTGATAACGGTGCTGTATCCTGAACTTGATCAGGTTTAGGAAGTAACACAACTTAGGGTTATGGTTTGGGTTAGACACGTCGGACACGCTGTGACCACATGTGGTTAAGGCAACGAATTTACTGCTCCGCAAATCTCACCCCATCAACCTGCCGCGCCCCGCCTTATTTCAGTGGTGCACTTCCGTGGCGTCGCTTTCTGCAGCCGCACGCATGCAGCTACTCACACGACCACAAGAGGTCACAAACGTCAACATTGGTCATTTCAACACCCTGGAAAGTAGACCTATGTTGTCTTTTTTCCCTGTGAGGATTGTCTGCCATGTGTTGCAGTGATGGGGAAGAAAAGGACAAAACAGTGTGAGACATTATGTATTTAATGCCACAGCGAACACTAAGCTGGCAGCCATGCATACCCAGTAAAGTGCTGTCAGCGAGCCGGCTGTAGGTGGAACACCATTCAGCACATTGACTGTGTGCTTATGAGAAGCTGTTATTGGTGTGTGTGTGTGTGTGTGTGTGTGTGTGTGTGTGTGTGTGTGTGTGTGTGTGTGTGTGTGTGTGTGTGTGTATGTGTGTGTGCGTGCTAGCGTGTGTGTGCGCGTGCTAGCGTGTGTGTGTGTGTGTGTGTGTGTGTGTGTGTGTGCGTGCTAGCGTGTGTGTGTGTGTGTGCGTGCGTGCTGGAGCAGAAAGTTGGAGTGTTCCTGCTACCTTCCTCATCCGCTGCTTCATGTAAATGAGGTGGGATACTGCTGTGTCATGTCGATTCTCGTGCGAGCCTCTTCCTGTATCCTCTGTACTCCATTAAACTAAACCCTACAGAGGTGTCTTCCTGTATCCTCTGTACTCCACCAAACTAAACCCTACAGAGGTGTCTTCCTGTATCCTCTGTACTCCACCAAACTAAACCCTACAGAGGTGTCTTCCTGTATCCTCTGTACTCCACCAAACTAAACCCTACAGAGGTGTCTTCCTGTATCCTCTGTGCTCCACCAAACTAAACCCTACAGAGGTGTCTTCCTGTATCCTCTGTACTCCACCAAACTAAACCCTACAGAGGTGTCTTCCTGTATCCTCTGTGCTCCACCAAACTAAACCCTACAGAGGTGTCTTCCTGTATCCTCTGTACTCCATTAAACTAAACCCTACAGAGGTGTCTTCCTGTATCCTCTGTACTCCACCAAACTAAACCCTACAGAGGTGTCTTCCTGTATCCTCTGTACTCCACCAAACTAAACCCTACAGAGGTGTCTTCCTGTATCCTCTGTACTCCATTAAACTAAACCCTACAGAGGTGTCTTCCTGTATCCTCTGTACTCCATTAAACTAAACCCTACAGAGGTGTCTTCCTGTATCCTCTGTACTCCACCAAACTAAACCCTACAGAGGTGTCTTCCTGTATCCTCTGTACTCCACCAAACTAAACCCTACAGAGGTGTCTTCCTGTATCCTCTGTACTCCATTAAACTAAACCCTACAGAGGTGTCTTCCTGTATCCTCTGTACTCCATTAAACTAAACCCTACAGAGGTGTCTTCCTGTATCCTCTGTGCTCCACCAAACTAAACCCTACAGAGGTGTCTTCCTGTATCCTCTGTGCTCCACCAAACTAAACCCTACAGAGGTGTCTTCCTGTATCCTCTGTGCTCCACCAAACTAAACCCTACAGAGGTGTCTTCCTGTATCCTCTGTGCTCCACCAAACTAAACCCTACAGAGGTGTCTTCCTGTATCCTCTGTGCTCCACCAAACTAAACCCTACAGAGGTGTCTTCCTGTATCCTCTGTGCTCCACCAAACTAAACCCTACAGAGGTGTCTTCCTGTATCCTCTGTGCTCCACCAAACTAAACCCTACAGAGGTGTCTTCCTGTATCCTCTGTACTCCACCAAACTAAACCCTACAGAGGTGTCTTGCTGTATCCTCTGTACTCCACCAAACTAAACCCTACAGAGGTGTCTTCCTGTATCCTCTGTACTCCACCAAACTAAACCCTACAGAGGTGTCTTCCTGTATCCTCTGTACTCCACCAAACTAAAGCCTACAGAGGTGTCTTCCTGTATCCTCTGTACTCCACCAAACTAAACCCCACAGAGGTGTCTTCCTGTATCCTCTGTACTCCATTAAACTAAACCCCACAGAGGTGTCTTCCTGTATCCTCTGTACTCCACCAAACTAAACCCTACAGAGGTGTCTTCCTGTATCCTCTGTACTCCATTAAACTAAACCCTACAGAGGTGTCTTCCTGTATCCTCTGTACTCCACCAAACTAAACCCTACAGAGGTGTCTTCCTGTATCCTCTGTGCTCCACCAAACTAAACCCTACAGAGGTGTCTTCCTGTATCCTCTGTACTCCACCAAACTAAACCCTACAGAGGTGTCTTCCTGTATCCTCTGTGCTCCACCAAACTAAACCCTACAGAGGTGTCTTCCTGTATCCTCTGTGCTCCACCAAACTAAACCCTACAGAGGTGTCTTCCTGTATCCTCTGTGCTCCACCAAACTAAACCCTACAGAGGTGTCTTCCTGTATCCTCTGTACTCCACCAAACTAAACCCTACAGAGGTGTCTTCCTGTATCCTCTGTACTCCACCAAACTAAAGCCTACAGAGGTGTCTTCCCCTCTGTCAATAAAAAGACAATGTCAGACAGACGTGAAGAAGACATTTGTCCTGGCCACCATGCGTCCAGCGTGACAGTTTCTCTCTAGAGTGACACGAGTTGCCCAATGATTTGAAGAGAGCTTATAATGAGGGTAATGATTATCTCTGGGCAGCTGAGGAGCCATTTTCCTGGCTGGAGTCTCCTGCACTGTCCATGCTGTTTAAACGTACAGGGAGGTGATGGATCATCTAGACACAGGCTGAGGAGAAAAGGCACTTAGTTTCACTGCTGTGTGTGTGTGTGTGTGTGTGTGTGTGTGTGTTAAAGTTAAGTTAAGTTAAGTTAAGTTAAGTTATCCTTTATTTATCCCCTTGGGGAAATTCATCCTCTGCATTTGACCCATCCTCTACTAGGAACCTTCCTAGAACTAGGAGCAGTGGGCAGCCACTGTGCAGCGCCCGGGGACCAACTCCAGTTCTTTTGCCAGTACCTTGGTCAGGGGCACTGACAGGAGTATTAACCCTAACATACATGTCTTTCTTGGATGGTGGGAGGAAACCGGAGCACCCGGAGAAAACCCACACAGACACGGGGAGAACATGCAAACACCACACAGAAAGGACCTGGGACGGACCGGGGTTCGAACCCGGGACCTTCTTGCTGTGAGGCAACAGTGTTAACCACTGAGCCACCGTGTTTGTGTGTGTGTGTGTGTGTGTGTGTGTGTGTGTCTGTGTGTCTGTGTCTGTGTCTGTGTCTGTGTGTGTGTGTGTGTGTGTGTGTGTGTGTGTGTGTGCGCGCGCGCATGCGTGTGTTTGGCCCATGCCGTGTAGACTGCAACACACTTTATCTGAAGTGTCAACTCCAGCCATGTTGCTGACTAGTCATACATTTCCTTTGAATTCTCTCTCTCTGTCTGTCTGTCTGTCTGTCTGTCTGTCTGTCTCTCTCTCTGTCTGTCTGTCTCTCTCTCTCTCTCTCTCTCTCTCTCTCTGTCTCTGTCTCTCTCCCCCTCTCTGTCTAGCAGGTCTAATATTAGCCAGGTCTACTGGCTGTGTTGCGGGCTAACTGAAGGGATAATTAGGTAGGGCAGTTGTGGTCAAAGAGGAGGGGAGTGATCACAGCAGAGTATCAATAAGGATGGCCCCACCCAGACCCACCCAGACCCTGACCCAGACCCACCCAGACCCTGACCCAGACCCACCCAGACCCTGACCCTGACCCAGACCCTGACCCAGACCCACCCAGACCCTGACAGCACTGCTTTTAACTCCTGCTCATCTCCTCTGCCAAAATGTCACAGGATAAGACGAACACTTTAACACAATAATCACTGCGCCCACACATTAAAATGTTGGCTGAGGAAGTGCAGGTTTTAATGTGTCTAGAAAGTTGTCTAAGACATTTAGTCTCAGAGGAATTGGTTGCGAGATACAGAGCGATTAGTGGAGGATTATCTTCTGCTGTGATGGAGATATCATCCTATAAAAAGGAGTAAGGCCTTGGCCACACTGATCCGTGGTGTCTGTCCGTGTGCGTTCATTTCTCTGTTCACTTCCATTCATTTTCAATGACAGCTGTCCGACTGTCCGTGGAGCACTCAGAAGCGTACGTATCCAGAAGATTTGCATACGTTTTGATGGACAGAAAGTTGAAGAGGGATGAACTTTTTCTGGATGGACGTATCGGATGGTCGGATGGTCGGATAGTCACTGTCCGTTTAGCCAATCAGAGTCGAGGTCTCGAGAGGAGGCGTTCCGAGATTTGTTTCAACTTTTCAAAGAAGATGGCGGCCGAGGCGGTGAAGGAGGCTATAATTAATGCTGTGTACACCATCCCGCTGTTGTACAACGTGATAGTCAGTGTCACCGTCTGATTTCACCATCTAATCTGGTCATTCAGTGGCATTTTATTGCGACAAAAGTAACGTAGCGCACAGAGCTAACAGCTAGCTGACGCCAGCTTTCTTCTTCTCTCGGTTTAGAGGCGGGTCGCTGACACCTTCAAGGTGCTTACCGCCACCTCCTGTAGAAGTAGGTTACTTGTACATGCAACGGACATAAATCTATCCATCTATCCGTTCTGTCCATTTTCTGACGGATCAGTGTGGCCAAGGCTTAAGTGGGTTCTGCAATTTTGGTCACGTTTTGTCACAATAACTTGAGTGTAACCAAAAATTGCTGGAGTGACATCACTGGTGATGTCATAGATGATAATGTCACTGATGATGTCATAGACGATGATGTCACAATGTCTACGATGATGTCACAATGTCTATTACATCATCAGTGACATCACAATTGCTCGAGTGCCACGCAGCAGCCGAGACGCATTTGAGAGCCGGCGAGCTGCAGGGCGGGCGAAATGCAATACAGTCAAATGTAAACACCCCCCTCTGATTCAATGGAAATTTGGCACTGTTGATGCTTCTCTTCCTGCCTTGATTTCAAAACGAATGACTTGAATGACACGCCAAATACACTGTGTGTGTGTGTGTGTGTGTGTGTGTGTGTGTGTGTGTGTGTGTGTGTGTGTGTGTGCGTGCATGTGTGTACCAACAGCTAGAACAGACCATTTCACAGCTGGGATACAGGTGTAAACTTCTAGTTTTCATATTTGGTAGCCTAGGTCATGTCCATAAGCTGGTTGTGAGAGGCCTTCAGATGGCTGGTCTCCCAAAGAGAAGGGCCAAGCAGTTAGCGAGATATTGTTCAATATCTACTATTATCGGCAGCCGCTCAATATGGAGGAGGCGCTGCTTTTTGTACCCATGAAGTGGATACTGACCGCTATCTTGCATTACAGTATAACTGTATATATCAACCTGCCATGTTATCATCCTGTGTGTTTCCTATGTGTATGCATTATTGTGGTTGGCGTCTGGGCACTCATGTAACTGACTGACTCCCAGCATTTGACTGCACTATTACTGTTTATGTCCTTTGCATACTTGTATTTATGTGGACATAAATAAGTATTTCAAATGTGTAGTAGACGAGTCCAGGTAAACAACACTGTCATAGAGGAAGACAAACCTCAGATCTGCATGGCGTGTGTGACATCTTCATTCACTCAGCGCTAAGAGATAAACCCTTGCCAAAAAATGCGGTATTTTCACACCAATCTTCAGATTTTGTGGCATGTTAGAATGAAATGGGGTCAAATCCTTTCTGCCTGAAGGCTTTGATCTGTTTTTTCTTGTTTTGTTTTTGGGTGCGTCTGTCTGCCCCTCGGATCCTCTGAGAGTAGAGACAGCGTGAATAAATGAAGACCGAGCTTATTAAACAATTCAGCCTTTAAATTACAACAGACTGGCCTCACATGCATGGCTGCCTGTCAGAGCCCCCCCCCCCCCCCCCCCCCCACACACACCTCCAGAAAAACACAAACTTGTCAGATGGCCTGATCTGGCATCAGTGTTTTCTATGGTACCATAACTCAATGTTGACATGCTTTGTAGTGTGTGTGTGTGTGTGTGTGTGTGTGTGTGTGTGTGTGTGTGTGTGTGTGTGTGTGTGTGTGTGTGTGTGTGAGAGAGAGTGTGTGTGTGTGTGTGTGTGTGTGTGTGTGTGTGTGTGTGTGTGTGTGTGTGTGTGTGTGTGTGTGTGTGTGTGTGCGTGTGTGTGCGTGTGTGCGCGTGCACCCTGTTACAACAAAAAACATAGTGATCAAAACAAATGGAGAGAAAAGCAGTTCATTTGAAGCTGGGGTCTTTGCCGGGTGGTTGAAGATAAACCAATTAGGTCTTCTACAACAAAAAATAAATAGAGAAATAAAATGTAACAACTTCATTAAAAAAAATTAAACAACTTCACAATAGTTTTAAAGATATGCCTGGTGAAAACACGAGCACAAAATGCTATGGCTGCTAAAACTCTTGGGAAAATGTCCAGATGATGATCTTTTTTTATTTTTTATTTTAATGTTTTTTTTTCCCGATTTTTTTATCCCATTTTTATCCCCCGTTTAGTGCTCATTTGAATTACTCAATCCTGGTTGCTACTCCATCCTCTGCCGATCTGGGGAGAGCCGAGACTGATTCCATGCATCCTCCGAGACATGGGCAGTCAAGTCAGCCGCTTCTTTTCACCTGCCCGAGGAAGCTTCACCGGTAGGACATAGCACGTGGGAGGTTCACGCTATTCCAACCAGTTCCCCTCCCTCTGAACAGGCGCCCTTAACGATCAGAGGAGGAACCATATAAGCAACCAGGATGTTGCATGTTTTTGTGAAGGGGGTTCCTATATGAAGGAGACCCCCGGGAGGCACGGGGAGAACATGCAAACTCCACACAGAAAGGCCATTTTGCCGACCCCCACCCGGGTGGCAGGCACTCGAGGACATGCGGACGGGCACGCATTCCTTCAGTGTTCACATCGGCCCAGGTGGGAATCGAACCCACGACCTTCGAGCTGTGAGGCGATAGTGCTTACCACTGCACCTCCGTACCTCCTCCAGATGATGATCTTGTCAAGCTCTGCTGTTACAGTATATCGCTCTAAAAATGAATTGGCTGTATAGCTGGATCTGTATGGTGGTATTTCCACTTGCTATTGCTCCTGTGTTCATACTTACCATCTCAGTGGTCCTTTGCTACAGCATCTCCCTTGAAATTGACAGTTTAGTGTCCCATTGAGTCATAAGTTTGCACTCCACATTTTAAAATTGCTTTGGTGATTGCCTTGCAACAGACTGGTGCCATGCCTGTTGGGGCACTATAATAGATAGGAAGAGTGCAACAGACTGGTGCCATGCCTGTTGGGGCACTATAATAGATAGGAAGAGTGCAACAGACTGGTGCCATGCCTGTTGGGGCACTATAATAGATAGGAAGAGTCACGTGTACTGTGCAGTGTACAGGGTCTTCTACAAAATAAAAATGTCTCCAATCAGGATTTTGGATCTCTGGTTGGGTCTCCACACAGGTTGGCTCTTAGAACACTCACCTGGGAGTGTTGTGGAGACTTTGTGTAGTCTGTAAGCAATGGCAAAATATATTTTTTCTCCCCAATTGTACTTGGCCAATTCCCCCTGCTGTACCGGTCATTGCTCCACCCACTCTGCCGATCTGGGGAAAGTTGTAGGCTAGCACATGCTTCCTCCGATGCCAGCCGCTTTTTCTCACCTGACAGCGAGTTTCACCGACAGGACGTAGTGCGTGGGAGGATCATACTCTTCACCCCAGTTCCCCTCCCCCCCAAACAGGTGCCCCCCCGACTGACCAGAGGAGGCACTAGTGCAGCGACCAGGACACATACCCTAATCCGGCTTCCCACCCGCAGACACGGCCAATTGTGCCTGCATGGACGGCCCGACCATATGGGGGAGACGAGTTTCGATTTCCTTCAGGTGTCTCTAACAGCTTTTTGAGTTTCAGAGAGCACCTGCTTTGCCAGCACAGCGTGGGCCGCGTCAGTGGAGTGTGTCTGTCTAACTTGAATGTGTCAGGAGAAGAGGTTGTGTGGGAGGGGTCAAAAAAACAAGCTCTCAATTCTGCCCGTTGACCCCGAGGGGGTTGAGACCAGTTAGTGTGAGAGTGAGTGTGTGGGCCCAGAGAGGCCCAGAGAGCCTCCTTTAGTCCCCGCGCTGGGTCCCCTCTCACCGGGTCGCTCTCCGCCCCGGGTCCCCCACTGACGTCACACACGCTGCCCTCCACACACTCAAACTGAGTGGGCTGGAGAGCCAGCCGGGGAACAGTATGAGGACATGAACCCAGATTTCAGTAACACAGTAATTATGAATTAACCTCCCATACATATGCTAATAGAAAAAGACTTCAGCAGTGTAAAACACACACATTGTATTTCACGCTAATCGTTCCCCACATTGTATAACACACCTGTAGTAATCTGTCATTAGCAAACCAGTTAATTCTATAGAGAGCCAAAGTGAACGTCACTTCCTGCTTTTCTCCCTGTACCAGCGTGTGAAAAAATATGAATGGTGGTGAACGGAGAGATACATCACTGATGATGTCACAATGTTTATGTGAGTGTGACAATACGCAAAGTATTGCTGTAGCCGCCCCCCAAACCCTGAAAAGTGTTTGGCAAATTTTGGAGGCGATTGGACCAAGAGTCTTGCAACTCTAGACAGACAGACAAACAGACAGACAGACAGACAGACAGCGATGCCTCCAATTATAGTACTGTAGTTTTCATTAATAATTTGTGTGATATGGTTTTTCCACAAAAAAACGGTGCACATAATGCTTGAAAGCTAGGAGAGCGCAAGGTGAGAGAGACAAACAACATTACATGGTTTTTGTCTGTTAAAGCTAAAGTAACTAGCCTGTTTCAAAAATGTAAGGAGTAGAAAGTACAGATACCTGAAAATCCTCCTTAAAGGATGGGTTTTCCGTGGGGAATATGAATATATATTAAATCTCACGCCCCTAAGGTTTTCGAATCCGTTGAAATTTTTGAAATTGGATATTCACTGCCAGAGATATCAAGCATCTCTCACATATTTTTTGGGCCAGCCGACGCGTTTCGCGTCATCTGGCCTAAGTCCGCCTTGCGGAAGTCGTGCACCTATGAACTACAACTGTTGTTGGCCATGGTCCCGCCTCTAGAGGTCCTCCACGCCCCTTCAGAGGCCTTGACCAAAACAAAAACGCAGCCATCTTGTCAACCGCCTAGCCTGCTGTAGCTAATATTAGCTTCCCATAGTTCCTTGCAAAGAGACCATTATCTCGGGAACGGAAGCACTAATCGACACGGGACTGGCGGCATTGGAAAGCTCGTCAAATTTTACATCTAGTAGTAGGTGGGTTGAAGTAACGAAATCAACGCTGAGCAATGTACCCGTTTTTACACATTTTTACAGAAAATAGTTACAACATCAGATGCGCGTAACTCCTACGAAAATGCCTTAAAATGCATGAAAATTTTTTTATGAAGACATCTCCCGACATATATACTACCGTTTACATTTGGTGCAATTTGGAGGCAATTGATTTTCGATTTATTTTCGATTTATTTCTTCTTCTCTCCATGTCTTCTCTCCATGTCTTCTTCTTCTTTGAGTTTTATGGCGGTTGGCAAACATATATGTGCATTACCGCCACCTACTGGAGTTTGATATCAGCCAAACGCCTGAGGGGTGGGCATGGAAACGAAGGCCACGCGAGCCCAGTGCATTGTGGGAAATGTAGTATTTCGAGTCCCCGCACCCCCCCCCCCCCCACCACCCCCCCCCCCCCCACACACAGAGTGGATTTCTGGTGATATCTCAGGCTGTAAACAACCAATTTCAAAAATTTCAACGGATTCTAAAACCTTAGGGGCGTGAGATTTAATATATATTCATATTCCCCACGGAAAACCCGGCCTTTAAGTAGCTACAGTAACAATGTTTTTCTACTTAGTTACTTCCCATCTCTGGCAATGAGAGGTAACTTGATTGACATTTTTTTTATTTCAATACCCAAAAATCATGTGATGTGATGTGATGTCAGAAAACTGCACACAGCACACTCAACACACATGTTATTTCTTTATACCAAAGGATATAAAATGGACGAGGGAGGAAAAGATCTAAATGTTGATGAGTCCAGCTGTTTTAGTTTAGGAGATGAGGAGTGATTATATTTCACTTGGTGTCTGTGGAGAAGTGTCCATCTGACATCAGGGTGTCATTTGGGTAAATAAGACAAATCTGTTGGATCTCAATAGTCGGGATGTGATGCTCTTCTCTGTTGCTGTCGCACATTCTGATTGAGGCTAAAAATAATATTTTTTACATAAAAAATCGTACCTAAAAAAATCTTACACAAAGAATATTTTATTTCGAAGTAAACTAATAATGGTTAATGCTTCACCATTCATATTAGTTTACTTCGAAATAAATATTCTTTATGTCTCACAACAAAAGGCCAATGTCACCTTGTTCCTCTAAACATTTGACATTGTACGTACATCTTCATGAGAAGACTTGAGTTGAGGAGAAGCATTACAGTCAAGTTTTCATCAGAGCTTCTGAAGGCCTAATTGGCCCTGTTTCCATTGGCCTGCTGGTCATGTTTTCTCTGGACGCTACGAGCCCAGGTGCACAGTCCAAACACACTCTACCCCCTTCAGGTCACATGGACCGGGGTATGGGCCGAACATGAGAGAATATTCTTTGAACACACTAGTCACTGACCTCAGCTGCATAAAAACAGCCTGTAAGATATTCTACACTAGTCCCATTCATGTCCCAACTTGTCCCGCCTCTCAGGGCCCGGGACAAGGGGGCTCGCTCTTTACAGTTGCTCTTTTAGTCATAATAACGTTATAACCCTTCACTCTTTAACCTACAGAAAACGTTATGTCACACAGAGGTGACGTCACTATTACATTATGTGTGTGCTTGAGACGAGACATGAATACCCCGCACACTGTGATACTTCACAGTCTTCACTCACATGTCTTTAGTCTCTGGCATGTTGACGCAGCGTGCTGCCAGCATCAGGGAAGGAAAACATCATGTGAACGAGCATTGAAGACTGTCCACAGTAAGTCTGTGTGTCTAACATGAGATTCACATCGTATTTTGTCAGTGGCACAGACCTTGTAGACGGGGTAGTTTTATTGCTTAACATTTTTATTTTATTTTTTATTTGACCAGATAAGTGTTGCCTTGGGTTTGTTTAGGCTCAGTTCTTGAGAAGTGTAATTATTACCTCCGCTAACAGAGTTGGGCCAAGTTGGCCAGGAAGTTATGTTTTGTTTGTTTGTCTGTCTGTTTGTTTGTTTGTCTGTCTGTTTGTTTGTTTGTCTGTCTGTTTGTTTGTCTGTCTGTCTGTTTGTTTGTCTGTCTGTTTGTTTGTCTGTTTGTTTGTTTGTTTGTGTCTGTTTGTTTGTCTGTCTGTTTGTTTGTTTGTCTGTCTGTTTGTTTGTTTGTCTGTCTGTTTGTTTGTCTGTCTGTTTGTTTGTTTGTCTGTCTGTTTGTTTGTCTGTTTGTTTGTTTGTCTGTCTGTTTGTTTGTCTGTCTGTTTGTTTCTCTGTCTGTCTGAATGGGCTGCACGATATCTCAAAAAGTTATGAACAGAAAAGCAGGTCATGTGCCAAGTAACTTAGAACTGATTAACTTCCCATGCCCACTAGCCAAAAGGGGGCGTGGCAATGGCCATGGCCAATCACAAAAGGCGCCTAAGTTCCACATGGATTCATGTAACACCATGAAACTTAGTTGAAAAGTTGTGATTGAGGCGTAGTGATTTCAGTTGAAAACTAGAGGGCACTCGGTAGAGGGCATACCTCCGCCACGGGATGTTACCCCCCATTGCCATGCCCCCTCTTGGCCAGTGGGCGTGGAAAGTTAAGCAGTTCCTCCTTGGCCCATGACCAATCTTTCTGCCAAGTTTCATGCAAATTGTTCATAACTTTTTGAGATATCCTGCAGACAAACGGACATGAAAACACAACCTCCAGCCATCTGTGTACAGTAGGTATTGGCCTTCAAAGGAACTCAAGAGCATGTCAATGCAGAGTCGCTGCATTGTTCCCTGGGTGAAAAGTTAAACATGTTTAAATGCTAATGTCAAAGTTGGGTGTGACATAGTCTGTCACACCCAATCCCCCCAGTGCCACTCCACATTCCTGCCTTAGTCCCTCCATTTGCCTTTTGACCTTTTTAATGTTGCCATCTTCCATTGTCTGAGAGGAGAGTTAGCTGATGGGGGTCAGGCCCAGCTGTAGCCCTAAGCCCCTACATGAAATGTACATTAGAAACTCAAGCCATGAAGATGTGTTGGGCTGGGCCCTGCCTGGAACACTGGGGCCCTATTCCCAGAATGCCTTTTCCATCTCGTATGGAAGATAATCACCGGCTGCATTATGTATATATAGAGAGCATTCATATACGAGAACCAGTACAACGCTTTCCTAAAATACATCCCGGCTCATTGCTGAATGTCAACAGGCTCAGATAGTCTGTTAGTCTGTTAGATAGTCTGCCCTTGTTGTTTGATTTGATCTGATTCTGGTCACATTCTCAGACTGTATAATAACCAGGAAAATGATTGCAGTGACGCATTCCTTATTTAATCCCTTGGTGTGTGTGTGTGTGTGTGTGTGTGTGTGTGTGTGTCCACATAATAATCCTAAAATGCAGGGCTGTGGTTTGACAGTGTGGAGGAATGAGCATCTGTGTGGCACAGATTTGGTTCCTGGCTCGTAGGCGTAGGTGGGACGTAGCATGGCGTCTCTCAGACAGACGTAGGCGTAGGTGGGACGTAGCATGGCGTCTCTCAGACAGACGTAGGCGTAGGTGCGACGTAGCATGGCGTCTCTCAGATAGACGTAGGCATACGTGGGACATAGCATGGCGTCTCTCAGACAGACGTAGGCGTACATGGGACATAGCATGGCGTCTCTCAGACAGACGTAGGCGTACATGGGACATAGCATGGCGTCTCTCAGACAGACGTAGGCATACGTGGGACATAGCATGGCGTCTCTCAGACAGACGTAGGCGTACATGGGACATAGCATGGCGTCTCTCAGACAGACGTAGGCATACGTGGGACATAGCATGGCGTCTCTCAGACAGACGTAGGCGTACATGGGACATAGCATGGCGTCTCTCAGACAGACGTAGGCATACGTGGGACATAGCATGGCGTCTCTCAGACAGACGTAGGCGTACATGGGACATAGCATGGCGTCTCTCAGACAGACGTAGGCGTACATGGGACATAGCATGGCGTCTCTCAGACAGACGTAGGCGTACATGGGACATAGCATGGCGTCTCTCAGACAGACGTAGGCGTACATGGGACATAGCATGGCGTCTCTCAGACAGACGTAGGCGTAAGTGGGACGTCTCTCAGACAGACCACGCTGTTTTGTCCCTTACGGCAGGTATATAATTTCCCCCAGTGTGCTGGTGTGTCACTAACACAGGGTGTATGCTGACAAAACATACAAGGTTGATATGGACCAACAAACATCAAACCTTGTTTAGACTAAAGTCATTAGTAACGAGGGGTGTCTGGGTAGTGTAGAGGTAAAAGCAGTCCGGAGACCCGGGTTCAATTCCCAGCAGCGGCTTGGTCAGACGTTCCTACAGACACAATTGGCCGTGTCTGCGGGTGGGAAGCCTGGGGGGTATGAGTCCTGGTGGCTGCACTAGCACCTCCTCTGGTCGGTCGGGGCGCCTGTTCGGGGGAGAGGTGAACTGGGGGAATAGCGTGATCCTCCCTTGCCGGTGAAACTCCTCGCTGTCAGGTAAAAAGAAGCAGCTGACGATTGCATGTGTATCGGAGGTAGCATGTGCTAGTCTACGGCTCTCCCCAGATCAGCAGAGTGGGTTCATTCAGAAAAAAGGTAATCAAAGAAGCTTAATAACATGCACAAGGCGCTTCACTATTTTTGCTGTGTGTGTGTGTGCGTGTGCGTGTGCGTGTGCGTGTGAGCGCGTGTGACGTGTGTGTGTGTGTGTGTGTGCGTGTGCGTCTCTGATCAGCATCCCTCTGCTGCGAGGGTCCAGGCAGTGTAGCAGGTGCCCTCCCCCATTGCCTGGCATGTTAATCACCTGGGATTAGGTGGCAAGTGAGTACAAATGTGATGGAAAACAGTTTGAATGACATGCTAAGCCCTCACTGGCCTGTTCCACTGTCCTTCACTTGGAAATGTCATCCACAGGGTAAAGCCTGTGTGTTTCTGTGTGTGTGCACGCGCTACTAGTGTGTGTGCACAAGTACTACTAGGCAACCCCTCTTGCACATCCACTCACAAAGCCTCAAACCTGATGACTCCTTCACACACACACACACACACACACACACACACACACACACACACACACGTGAAACACACGCACACACTGAACCTAATATCAACATCCATTAGAGAGCGCACACACACACACACACACACACACACACACACACACACACACACACACACACACACACACACTGTCAAATGTTACATCCTGGGACTGACTCTGTCTGCCAATTGGTGATCTGCTAAATAGACGCATTAGTTAGCAGATGCAGGAACATGGCGATGGAGAGAATGAGAGAGGAGGGAAGGGACTGAGGGGGGACAGGGATGGAGAGAAGGAGAGAGGAGGGAAGAGACTGAGGGGGGACAGGGATGGAGAGAAGGAGAGAGGAGGGAAGAGACTGAGGGGGGACAGCGATGGAGAGAGAGGAGAGAAGAGACTGAGGGGGGACAGCGATGGAGAGGAGAGAGGAGGGAAGAGACTGGAGGGGGGACAGGGATGGAGAGGAGAGAGGAGGGAAGAGACTGAGGGGGGACAGGGATGGAGAGAAAGAGAGAGGAGGGAAGAGACTGAGGGGGGACAGGGATGGAGACAGAGAGGAGGGAAGAGAGTGGAGGGGGGACAGCGATGGAGACAGAGAGGAGGGAAGAGAGTGGAGGGGGGACAGGGATGGACGATTGATCCCAGCATCCCCCTGCTGTTTTTAATGAACGTGTTTGTCCCCCTGCCCTGAGCTGCTGAGGACCTGATAGAGAAGGTAGTGGACCTGATGGAGAAGTAGTGAAGTGCAAAAGTTTCCTGCAAAAGCAAGTGCCAAAGTCACACCCTCTTCCGGATTCGGCATACGCCCTAGTGTGAGGGATTTCATCCGCCATTCATTTTTCCTTTGACATTTCGTAAAATGCCTATAATAGATTTACTTGGTCAAACCAAGCGATTCAGCTATAGAATCAGGAGAGTCCATATCACATTTCACTCCAAAACTAAATAATGAGAAGAAAAAGTATCTCCTGATTCTAGATATAACGGAATCGCTTGGTTTGACCAAGTAAAACTATTTTTAGAAGCATTTTAGGAAACGCTTAGATGAGTATCTCAAGGACAGCAGCTTACCCACACCCATCACCCAGTAAAGCACCCAGACAGCAGCGGCTCTGGGACAGTTGTTTTTACCCTTACCCTGTCACTCAATTCCCATACCACCTCTTAACACCCCCCGCCCCCCGCTAGGTGGTAGAGGTTACATGAACATTATCATTAGATGGAAAGCAGGTCTGTGCAGACTGCAGAGAAGTATGCTGTCCTCTATAAGCCAGACTAAATCCCTCCAGTTGATAGAAGAGTGGAGGTTAGAGAAAGGTGCTTGGCCCTGGTGGGTTGCCAGTCCCAACTGGGGAGGGGGGGGGGGGGGGGGGGCGTATGTGGCGAGAGTGAATGAGTGACGCTCTCCCCTCCCTCATCAACCACTGCCGAGGTTCCCTTGTGCAAGGCACTCAAGGCTGTGGTTGTGCCGGTCAGCTCCCAGGTGTGTGTGTGTGTGTGTGTGTGTAAAGGTATGGATGTGAGGCAGGGCGTTGCTGCACACACAGCTGACTTTCCCTGGATAAATAAAGTAAAAGAAAAACTTATTTATACAAACTCAGATACAGATCTCACTGCAGTGTTTCCAGAATGTTTGTGTGTGAGAGAGAGAGAGAGAGAGAGAGAGAGAGAGAGAGAGAGAGAGAGAGAGAGAGAGAGAGAGAGAGAGAGAGAGAGAGAGAGAGAGAGAGAGAGAGAGTCATCCTATAGCAATCTGTGACAGATGTGAGCACAAATATACACACACACACACACGTACACACACCTTATGAATAGATGGGGTCATTTGAAACGAGCGTTGTCCATGCGACAAGCAGAGCGACTGTCCTCTGTGGAGGAGAGCCAGGGTAATTCTCTTTCACGCACCATTAGCTCCCTCCTCCTCTCCGTATGTCCCCCTGTGTGTGTGTGTGTGCGTGTGCGTGCGTGTGCGTGTGCGTGCGCGTGTGTGTGTGTGCGTGTGTGTGTGTGTGTGTGTGTGTGTGTGTGTGCGTGCGCGTGCGCTCATGTGTGTGTGTGTGTGTGTGTGTGTGCGTGCGTGCGTGCGTGCATGTGTGTGTGTTTTAGCATCTGCCGCAGCCAATCAGAGCTGCTCGTCAGTCCCGACTCCCCGGCCTCTGATGGCTGTGTCATTTCTCTGTCTGGGCCAGCCCTCGCCAGCCCCGCCATCTTTTCTCTCCCTCTTTATGTCATTCTGCCTCCTTTCATCTCTCCCTCTCTCTCTCTCTCTCTCTCTCTCTCTCTCTCTCTCTCTCTCTCTCTCTCTCAGTGATGGAAAGACGCAATCACAGTCACTCCTGTTCTCAGCTCACAGTCCATTTCATGCCGGGGCAGGTGATTGCTTTTCTAACCCCCCTCGTACGGCAACCTCCACGCTGTTATCATTTGTATTGAAAGCTAGGTCGTAATGACTCCACACTGCCACTCTCCTACCTGGGCCAGGTGAATGAGTCAGTGAATAATCCACTGATGTGATAATGGTTGGCATGGCATAATTGGTTGGAGGGTTGCCTGTCTCTGGTGACATTGTTTGTCGGCCTGGTGGTTACCGTGATCATGTGGAATTCATATCACATCCATTTAGGTGTCGTGGTGCCGAGAATGCCTGTTTCATCCATCATCATCATCATCATCATCATCATCATCATCATCATTGTAATGATGAGTTTGACAGTAACAGTCATCATAATCATTACTCTCCTATTTGTCTACAGTATATCAATAGGCATGCACTCGCCACACCTCTCTCTCTCTCTCTCTCTCTCTCTCTCTCTCTCTCTCTCTAATGGATGTTGATATTAGGTTCAACCATTACGGGTTATTGAAGGACAATGTAAAAACTAATATTTTCTGATTGAAGCAGCTGATAATTGCAATTATTTAGTTCTGATATTCAAAGTTTTTTTAATTTGACAAAAGAATTCCACTAAATTAAGTAAATAAGTAAAGTATTCCGTGTTTCCCCAATGTTCTTCTTGTCAGGGTGTAAAAGCCTCTAAGAGGCCATTTACACCTGGCACTAACATGTGTTTTCTGTGATCATTTCGGATAGTGCTTGACCACATTAACCTGATTACATTTACACCTGGTATTAATATGTGTCTTCAGTGTCCACATTGAGATCCAATTACGATCGGATCAGGCAAGCTCCATAGCGTAGAGCAGCAGAAAAACAGCGGTGAATGTTGTTGTATGTGGATTGAGAGGATGCATTGCATTTACACTTGTGTTCAATGTGGTCCCTGTCTGACCACCTCTAGAGGTTGTTTGGCCGATCAGATTGCAATCTGTCCTCAATGTGTCTTGGTGACGTTTACACCTGCATTTTCAAGTGGTCAAGTACTATCTGATTACAATCTGATCACAGAAAATGAATGTTAGTGCTGCCTGGTGTAAATGGCCTCTCAAACAGCATTTGGGACAGGGACACACACTAAAGCTCTCCAGGATAATAATAATAATAATAATAATAATAATAATAATAATAATAATAATAATAATAATAATAATAATGCTAGTCTTTATAGATGGTTTTTATGTTCTTGGTGGTGCTGCAGCTTTAATTTAAGAGACAGATTTCTACTGTGACAATGAAGATGTTGTGAAGATCTTATCGTTACCGTTATCTTAACATTCATACTCATGCATACTTGTGTAGAATCTCATCAAAATGTCATATTTGAATCAATTTGAGCTAATGAGATTCCAACCCCATGCAGTATTGATTAAAAACTTAAACAAATTGCATCATTATCATGCATCAATTGGATGACACTTGAGAGAGACACTTGATGATACTGTAACCTCTATATTTGTATTTGTTCTGTATCTGTATACGTTTATGTTATATGTTTATTTGTTTCATATAAAGCGTCTTTGAATACTTAGAAAAGCACTACATAAGTCCAATGTAGGCCTATTATTATTATTATTATTATTATTATTATTATTAAGAGCAAATATATACATTATATCGCTCTGACCCTGGTTGATATTCTACCCATGTTTTGTGGTCTAGTCTGGTGCTGGTCTGGTCTGGAGGGCTTAAGCTTTGCTGTGGTCCCAGAGGCCCAGAGAGAGAGAGAGCTCCCCTCTCTCTTTGGCTCTTTGGTTTTTGTTTTGCCTCTGTATCTGTCTGTTTGCATTTGTCTGTCTGACTCTCACTGCAGTTGCATGGGCACCGAGAATTCGACTAAGCAATTTAATTTCTCTTTTACTGAAGCAAAACAGAAAAATCGGTCAAGACAAAGAGGCTAGCAGAAGTGACAGACTCCCAGAGCCAGACACCACCAATGTGACTGGCTGCTGCCGTGCTGACTACACTGCTGATTCACACAGAAGCAGAAAGCCAAGGCCTACCTACCTTCAGAGAGATTGTACAGTTGTATATCACACAGTGCCTAAGTATAGGACAGCCAGTGACATTCTCTGTGATCACCACTGTATCCACTGATCCATCACACTATTCCAAGAGCGTCTATTAGCGTGGATTAACAGCCGGCGTGGGACGACAACAGCAGACCATTGTGTTACACTGACCCACTGATGCATTAACCTTAGTAGAGTTTGAGCTACGTTCCGTCATACTGTACCATCGAAATTGGAATCAGTATCATAATGCAAGGGGTTAGCAAATCTCAGGAATGTACTCTTAATACTTTCAGTTACTTTCCGGTTTACTTACCATAATTGTGGTATATAAATGCACAGGTAAGAAAAAGTGAAAATTACTTTTTTCCAGGTTTGCATACAAACACAATTTTTTACACCTGCTGCTGTTTAAATAGCCTTCTGAGTTTCTTCCTTTGACTTTAATGATAATCCCAGTATTCCCAAGTATTTGCAATCAGAATCCATATTTTTCTTAGGTAACAGAATACAGTGAGACTTTTTGTATTTCGATTTTGTATCAGTGTTATGAGTATTCCCTCACTTCTAGAGCCAATGACCTATGACCTCTGTCTTCTTCTCTTCTCTCTTTACTTGCCAAATACGCCGCTAAACCATTTCCCACATATTCCCATCACCTTACTGTTGCTGATTCTATGACACTGCATGTAAAATGCTTCCAAATAACCGCTAGCATGTTGTTTTCTCTGCCACTACTGCACAGACAGTGATGGAGAGGACCCTTGGTCCTACTGTAGATCCCAAAATACATAACAGGAAATAGATAAGATAATCAGCAGTGCGTTCTCTGTCCAGCCATACAGAGCACGCAAAGTCTGTTTACTAAGTGCTGAATAATTAATATGGTGATAAAACTATTTTGCTAGTGATTGCAGCAGTTATGCTGTAATGGAGGTGATGGCGGAGTGTTTAGTTATTAATAGCCTGGTAATTGTGAGTGGCAAGGTGATTGATTTGCTTCACTTCCTATGAGAGCAATCGACTACGCAAAGACATTAACACACCCATATGCAAATTCTCTCTCTCTCTCACACACACACACACACACACTTGATGATACACTTACGTACGTACACACCTCCTCAGTGTTAAAAGTGTCTGCCACCTAATTAGCCTAGTTTGACAGTGTTAATGGGTTCCTTAGGGTCTTTTACATGCCAGATAGAAAGGGGGAAATGGAGGGAGCAGGGTGTGTGTGTGTGTGTGTGTGTGTGTGTGTGTGTGTGTGTGTGTGTACGCACGTGTGTGTGCGTGTGCACACGTGCGTGTGTGTGCGTGCGTGCGTGCGTGCGTGCATGTGTGTGTACGTTATGGAGTAATACAGATGGCTTTGTTACACACAAACACACGCTACTCGCGCACGCTACAAAGTTGTTTCCTGGTGAGCCTACAGGCTGACCCTGGTCTTAGCAGCTCTCTTGACCTTCTTCTCACATCCAGCAGGAAATTGGCAACATGGGCAGCGGCCTAAATAGCCCGTGTGTATGATGTGTCAAGCGGAGGGCAGGATGTGATGGCTAGTGGTTCAGAGACACGGCCGGTAGGAACAGAGGGAGGCATGTTCAGGGGCAAGCTTTTCACCCACAGAGGTCAAAGGTCAGGCGACTTTGTCTGTTCGACGTTTTAATTTTCTGTAGACATTAGCGGGAGTAAGTGTCAAGTGTGTGTGTGTTCCTGTAATTGCACTCCATCAGTCATCGCACCACAACAGTGCAGTCCTCTATAGCTAATATCTCTGTGCTCCAAGGCTGCATGTGACCCAGATACCACACATAGGTTATACCGCCAGCTGATTTATGACTCAATGTGTGAACGCGTCCATTCATTTGTCTGTTTGCTATGCGCCTGCTCACTTTAGCTCCACAGTGCACCGTGGCAATGGCTGCTTTGGGAAAAGGTCCAAGCACAGAATGTGTCTGTAGTCCATTTGTCAAGCTGTCAACGTCAAATCGTCCGAAATTAACACGGCCGAAATATGTGCCCATCAGAGCCTTGGCATGGATGATGCCCTGGATTATGGGCGCGTGCCTCATTCCCTCCGCCCTTCACATCTCCCTCTGCCTCGTTCCCTCCGCCCTTCATATCTTCCCTCTCTGCAGGGTTTGTCAGCGCCAGGGGAGCACCGCCCTGCTGGGCACAGTGAGGAGCTTGACCTCTGGTTGCTGTGACTTTGCTGGGCACAGTGAGGAGCTTGACCTCTGGCTGCTGTGACTTTGCTGGGCACAGTGAGGAGCTTGACCTCTGGTTGCTGTGACTTTGCTGGGCACAGTGAGGAGCTTGACCTCTGGTTGCTGTCACTTTGCTGGGCACAGTGAGGAGCTTGACCTCTGGTTGCTGTGACTTTGCTGGGCACAGTGAGGAGCTTGACCTCTGGTTGCTGTGACTTTGCTGGGCACAGTGAGGAGCTTGACCTCTGGTTGCTGTGACTTTGCTGGGCACAGTGAGGAGCTTGACCTCTGGTTGCTGTGACTTTGCTGGGCACAGTGAGGAGCTTGACATCTGGTTGCTGTGACTTTGCTGGGCACAGTGAGGAGCTTGACCTCTGGCTGCTGGGACTTTGCATGACGGTGAAGGTTCTAACCGGAAGTTTCCATTTTATTCTGACTGATTTGACACTGCTCGGTGTGGGTGCTGACATTTGCAGCTCCAGTCTGCATGCAAATCATTTTTTTTATCACATTTTTATCCCCCATTAGTGCTCATTTTAATTTATTTATCCTGGTTGCTGCTCCACCCTCTGCCGATCTGGGGAGAGCCGAAACTGGCTCCATGCTTCCTCTGAGACCTGGGCAGTAGCCAGCCGCTTCTTTTCACCTGACAAGGGAAGCTTCACCGGTAGGATATAGCACGTGGGAGGATCATGCTATTCCAGCGAGTTCCCCTCCCTTCGAACAGGTGCCCCGAACGGCCAGAGGAGGCACCACTTCAGCGACCAGGATATTGCATGTTTTGGTGAGGGGTTCCTATATGAAGGAAACCCCCAGGGAGAACGTGCAAACCCCACACAGAAAGTCCCTTTCATGCGGACGGGCACACACTGAGGTGCTCACAGCATCCCAGGTGGGAATCGAACCCAGGACCTTCTAGCTGTGAGGCGACAGCGCTACCACTGCACCACCGTGCCCCCAAATCTTCAGTTTTATAGCTGTTGGCAAACAACGTTACCGCCACCATCTGGAATGGAGTGTTGATCGTGATTAACATAACTTGCAAACTATAGGAGCACTGATTTGCTAATCCTGCTTGCATTTTATTTTGTAGTAACAAAGATGCTTGGTGAAATGTATTAGAATAAAAGTATGCATTTTTTTTAGGAAATGTAGTTGAGTAAAAGTGAATGTTGACAGAAATAGAAATACTCAAGTAAAGTACAGATAGGCCTACTCCCAAAAAATACTTAAGTACACAGTAACAAAGTATTATTACTTCATTACAGTAGCTGCACCACGCACTGACGGAGTATTTCTTTGCTAAATGAGGACGAGGTCAGAGACTTAAGTCTGCAAAGCCTCCTCTCGCTTGTACAGACTCAAGGCTGCCAACAATAACTCATTCTTCCAGCTTTGGTTCTAACATATCCTATTGCTAAGGCCTTGCTGACAAATAAAAACACCTCTGGATTAGGTCAACCTAGATCCGATTTTATTGGATTGCGTGGGATTGGATGAAATCAGAGGTGCAGACAGACTGTCGCGCGCGCTGTGTCGCTGCAGAGCTATGGCAAAGACTGGTGATCAAAGAGGCAGGATACAGCGTTACTGCGGGTGACTATGTGACAAACAGCTGCAGAGGGTAATGGTGGCGACCTCGTATGGACCGAGAGCCGCTGTGTGAGGTGTCTTTGTGGTACATCATATCCATGCTGACAGCGATAACGTGTTTATAGGTGCGCCTGAGATCAACTCAGCGGGGGAGTGCGTGCGTCACTTCCACACTATATACACCATGAGTCTATTTCGACTGTTATAGTGCCTTCACCTCCCCTTCTAGCATTCTCTCTGCATACAGTATGTCATCTGTGAATCACTGCACTCACCTGCCCTCTCTCTCTCTACTGTATCCGCCTCAACACCTCATCTCCCTCTCGTCTCTGTGTGTCTCTCTCCAACAGTTACATGGCAACATAAATAGAGTGCTCCCAACTCTAGGCAGATAATCCTTCCTGGTGTAATTTACCCTCCTGGCATAGGAAGGCACTGTGGGGTGCAGCGGGCACTGACGGTTGCCGGGGCAGCTTTCTGGCAGGGAGGAAGAAGGGAGGACAGCCTGCATGCCAACATCAACACCCTAGTTGATCCCAGACTATAATACTGTTGGATGCTCACTCACAAGAACACACGCGCACATAGGAGGGACTAGATGTACTTGCTGGGCAGCCAAACCCATGCCATAAGCCACATTAAAAAATGTTCTTATATAACCGTGACCAAACCCTAACCTTAACCAAGTTGTTTTATTGGCCTAAACCGTAACAACCAACCTCTGGGACAGAACGTTTTCATCTGCTTTGGGCACCCAGCAAGTGCATCTAGCTAGCCACGCACGTCATGTCAAGGCAGCCATTTTGCTTCCCGTTCTGTAAATATTCAATTAATTTGTGGCTGCTGCCGAGTGGTGAGAGTCAAAGCAGCCATCAGTTGGTGTGGTGTGCTGATGTGCTGGTGTGCTGGTGTGCTGGTGTGCTTGTGTGCTGGTGTGCTGGTGTGCTGGTGTGCTGGTGTGCTGGTGTGCTTGTTGACTAGATAAATACCCCCGAGTGCTACCTACATTCCACTTGTTTACAATGGAGCCCAACACCACATGTGAGGGAAAGCATCTCATCTCTCCGTGTCTAATGAATTTCCTCCTACAGAACTAATGGCATTAACGACAGGCAGGGATACGCTAATGCAATCAGATCCTAGCACTAATTATAACTCCCCAGTCGGGCCTGGATATGCCACACCAGTGATGAGAGCCAGCTCATTAAGAATGCTTGTAAACAATACAGTGCCAGCATCCAGGAAGACGCCTCCCTCTGTGAAGGTGTCATCAGAAGGAGACAGCAAGGGACAGGTGGAATCCTGATGATCGACTGGGTGGAGCTGCAGCATATTGGGGAATAGCATCAGTAGCTGCGGTTACAGGAGCCATATTTCTTCACTCGGAGTGAAATCATTCAGATTGAAGATTCCCCTGCAATTGAATAAATGAATGAATGAATGAATGAATGAATGAAACCTTTATTGCCCCTCAGGGAATTTACTTTGCACAGAGAGAGCCCAAAAAACATGAACATGACAGACAGGCAGGCAGGCACACACACACACACACACACACACACATATAATACAAAAACATGAGCATAATATACATACATCATAAAAAACATCACACTTCATGACCAATAAAAAGCACTAGGTGCATGATCAATACGGGCTAAAAGATCAAACCAAAAAAGAAATTAAAACTGTTGCAAATTGTTTGCATGAGGATGTCTGAGGCCGGGGCTGGTGCTCATAGGGTGGGCAGGGCTGGAGGGCCAGATCGCTGTCCTGGGTGTCCCAGCCAGGCCGGCCCTGGAGCTCACAGGGCGGGTGGAGGCATGCATGGGAAAGAAAGAATATAGTATTCCAACCGTGATCGGAATGAGCGCTTACATGACAACATGTTATCAATCGAACGTATTATGAAACAGTTATACCAGCCTTCTCAAACAGAATGAAATTTCATCCGGAATGGGACGGTTCATTCTGATTGGGCTACTATTGTGATTAATAGTGGAATAAAAAAACTTGATGTAAAGACACTGTCATCAGATCATGGTGTGCCATTGCAGGGTGTAATGATGTTTATTTGGACGGAGCGTGGCAGAGGCACAGGTCAGGAGCTGCTGGGTGTCAGCAGCATGTCAAGGTGAAAGGAGATAGGGGGGAGAGAGTTGACGGCCGTCTGCTCTTGCAGCTACTCTGAACTTTGTTGGTAAGGGGTGCAGACAGGTTTGATGCATGATGTTTGTATCGTGGGTGACTGGTGAATGGTGATTGCAAGGTTACACTGCTGACCCACAACCTATGAGCCTCGGTGCCTCATGCAGTACTATAAGTCTCCTCTGAGGGTATGGTGAGAAAACGTGCGTAAGAACAAAAATCATTGGGTTTCATTGGGATTTCAGGTACAATACATTGATGCCACAGGCTTTTGGCAAGGCCATGTCTGCTGTGTTGTCAATCTTTCTACAGCAGTTGGTGCTGATGGTAATTGCTATGCATTTAATAAGCCCACGTCGAGAACTACTGGTCTAAACATGATGTTAACGCGCTGTAGATTCCTCAATTATACATGGTTTAAAAGCGGCTGTGGGAGGAAAACGTCTGCTCTACACATCATCCCTGCCCCCTGACTGGACACAGAGAAACGCAGGGCCAGAACATATTCCTAGCCACGGAATGCCAGCCTACTCACTGTGGTGTGCCTCTTATTTCAGGAATAACAATCATCAGACTGCCCACTTTTTAATGGGACAGTGTGCTTACATGGAGGGAGGAGTGTGTGTGCGGTTGTGAGTATGAGTGTGTGCTGGAGATATGTCTGTGCGTGCAAGAATGTGTGTGTGCAAGTCAGCATTTCATTTTCTCGCGCTCAGTCGTGACAATATGAGAAACAGCTCGGCACCTGTGCCCAGCCTCCATTCCTCTCCCTCCTCTCCTCTCTCCTGAAGGCAATCTGTTTCCTCGCATCTCCATCAGTCATGCTATCGGAGCTGCCGAGCGCATGCGGTGCCTGTTTGTCACAAACAGGCACACACAAGCCGTGTAAGAAAATTACATTGTTGCATGCTATGGGCTATGAGCTATGGGCTCAGCAGATAACTATCCAAGTGTATTTCAATCAGAAGAGATGCATTTCTTGATTAATAATGATCTATTACAATGATTATATACATGAGCCTGGAGGCAAAATTAAATATATTTTGCGATTAGACTCCATCATGACATCAGCTTGATAATGACGTCATGATCAGCAGGGGTAGTGCAGCCAGGAGTAGGATTGAATATCCCCCCCGTGGAGTCTAGACCTGGTGGTGGTGATTGGTCTTGCTGGAGAAGGCTTCAGAATCTGAAGACCTCGGAGAGGACTGTAGGAGAATGGGGTGGAGGAGGGTCACAGGAACGCACTGAAAGAGCAGCAGACCACACAAAGAGAAAAGGCGGCTTTTAGCTTGACAGCTAGATGATGATAGGCTGAATAGGAAGATGTGTCTTACTCTGATTGGTTTAATCTAAATGTTACCACCCACAAACGCTGACGCTAGATAGAAGCAGGAAAGGGGAGAATGACAGAGGGGAAATTAATGAGTGGGTGTGACAACTAAAGGGTTTCTCCTTAGGGGAGACTGAATAAATGAAAGGGCATGACAACTAACAGGTCTCTCTTCCAGAACTTTCACGTAAGCTCCATTAGACAATGATTGCAATGGTGTTAGAAGGCACGCCATTATTACCCAGCTGATTTTAATATACAGGGTAAGAGCCTCTTATCTAAGTGCAGGGGGAAAAAATCCATTCCTCCTCCCCCTGCAAAATCAATGTCCAATCAGCCTTGAGTTAGTCCCATTCCTGACCCCAGCTTTCAGACTGGGATCCACAGAGTGCACAGCGCCCTCTCTGGTTGGAGACTGCAGCGATTGGGGTTAAAGGTCCCATTTTAAAATCTACTAGAGTTTAGGATAAGGATAACAAAAGTTGAATTGTGAAAATGAATGTATTCAAAACAGCTGGGAACTGGGAAACTTTGCACTTGAAATTAGCTGCTTCCCACCTCAGAGCGTTCAAGTGGTTGAGGTGGGAACGCTACAGAAGGCCAAAAGAAATTTGTGTTTTTTCTTTTTTCTTTGCTGCTTTTAGAGCAGAGATTACATGATGGATAACATTAATCGAGATGCAAGCACAATGCAGTTTTAACATTATAGATAACAGCTTAACCTTCCAATAACTGTATTAACTGTTTTTAAAGTATGCCATACCCAAACAGAAATGTGAAAGTCTATTTAAAAGCTTAAAACGCTGCCAGGAAAAACTCCCCCCCCCCCACATGCTAGTGAACCTGAACCATACACGTATGTTGGCTTTATTTTGACCGTTACCTTGTAGCTGTCAAGGCTGCGTTGTTGCGATGTTCAGGATTTGTGTCTTCTGTTCGCCCAGGCGGGCAGATAGAGACGTGATTAGGAAGGATGACGAGCTACGGGAGGTTTAAGGGATCGCTCGAAGCAGACTGTAAAATAAACACCTCTTAGATTCTTAGATCCTGAACGTGTGCCCTTCAGGATTCCTATGGGAGAATCAAGATTGTATCTTTTCATTGTGTGTGTGTGTGTGTGTGTGTGTGTGTGTGTGTGTGTGTGTGTGTGTGTATTGTGTGTGTGCACTGTGTGTGTGTGTGTGTGTGTGTGTGTGTGTGTGTGTGTGTGTATTGTGTGTGTGCACTGTGTGTGTGTACTGTGTGTGTGTGTGTGTGTGTGTGTGTGTGTGTGTGTGTGTGTGTGTGTGTGTGTATGTGTGTGTGGGGGGTGTGTGTGTGTGCTGGTTGAATGTGAACTGTGTGTATTGTGGCTGAGCCTGGGTTTGTCTGTGCCTAAGTATATCTAGTGTTGAATGGAACCTCTCCCAATGTCAGTGGTTACTAGTTTTGGGCAGTTCCCCATTTGGGTTTGTGGTAGAAGGGGAATGAGGGGAATTTTGGCCTCTTCTTCTGGCCTAACTTTAGCATGCTTAGCGCAGAGGCCAAGGAGAGATGTTTGAGTAGTAGTAGTAGTAGTAGTAGTAGTACTAGTAGTACACTCGTGGAATAGTCTGGGTGGGGGGGGGGGGAGTGAACAGGGTCACACTGTTATGGCTGAAACACATCAGATTTTAATCCAGTTATATCCTAATCAGGGCATCCATCACAATTCCGACACACTGTAAAACCTCATAGTGCAATCTAGTGTAACTCATCTTTAAGCATTAACATCATGTATCCACCTTATTTCGAGATGCCATGATGCCTTATGGGTGCTTCTTCCAGTGTACTCCTCCCATCCTTCATGGACTGCAGGGTTTAATAAGTGCCAGTGGAACAAACTTACCATCCTTGATCTTGCCCTGCGACATATGCATACTGTCAGATGAGCAGTTTGGATGGCTCTCCACAGCCTTTGACAGAAGAGCTGTTCAATAACTGAATACAAGATGGCTCCATTCATTCATGCCAGCCTTTCCACATCGCTCTCCCAAGGGCCGCGTTCACTGTGAACACTTTTTTCAACAGATCTCAAAGAAGGGATTAAACTGCACTCTAGAAAGAAGAAAAGAAGTACTACCCCCTCCCCTTCTCTCTCCATCTCTCTCTCCCTCTCCTTCTGTCTGTCTGGCTCTCTCTATCCGTCTCTTTCTCCTCTTTTATCTTTTTTTTTGTCTTTCTGTCGGTGTAAAGGAATGGTTTTCATTGTGCCTCAGTCAGTGTGTCCACAGTCCATCATATTCTGTCTGTATCCTTTGTGGCACCATGAGCCCCCCTCATCTAGCATGACTTAGAGCTTGCAAGATAGTACTGTTCAGAAGAACAGGCCAATTCACCTTAGCTGAATTGCACATTGGCTACATTATTACCTTCGCCAAGGAGGTTTTGTATTTGTTGCCATTTTGTTTGTTTGTCAACAGAATTACGGAAAGACTACTGGCCCAATTTTCATTAAACGTCTTGGAAGGGTGTAGCAGTAGCATATGGGGGCAAAGGAAGAACCCATTAAATGTTGGATCCAGATCCAACTCACAAACAAGCCTCACGAACAAGCAGTTGGCCTTGTTGGAGGTCTGCGCTCTCCAAGTGCCTTTCTAGTTACATGTCCAACCTTGTGAATGTATTTTTGAGGCCAGCCATATAAAGGCTAGGGATGTTCCTGGCGACTAATTTCCCTGAGAACTAGTCTATTTCTATTATTTATTTAGACTAGTCGACTAGACTGACTATAAGTAAGAAAACAGTCAGAAAACAGCCAGAACTGAGCACAATAAGGTGAAAACATCGTTCCCAACCTTGGGGTCCCGACCCCAGGTGGGGTTGCCTGGATTTCAAATGGGGTCCCCTGAAATTTCGATTATTTTCTTTTCTCCCCCTTTTTTTTTTACTACACCACACTCAATTTAAAACTACCGAAGAGGATTAGGGACACTTTTTTTGTTCTTTTTTAGAGAAAAGATTAAATTGAAGCCGGGTCTCCGCAGTGGTACAGGCAACATGGAGCCCTTTAACAGCGCCAGTGCTGTTTTGTTACAGGTGTTTGGTGGCCTTAGTGTTACACCAGCGACTGTTCCCTCGGGGCTTGTTGGCCGGAGGTGTGGAAATGTATCTGAGGGAAGGGGCCCAGAACGTGAGATGGCCAGGGAGAGAGAGTGCTATAACTGCTTGTTGACTGCGTGGTTGTAGCATGGCTAATGAAGCAGCATATTGGGATGAAGAGAGTCAGGCTCCAGCAATCGCAGTGGAAGTGGTGGAGCTGCACAGCCCAGCCCGAGTCACCGGTCCTGGGGGAGAGGGGACACAACCTCAGCCTCCCTACTGGAGGACGCCTTGATGTGTGAGACATTCCTCCCACATTCTTGCCATCGCTGTGTTGCATCTGGTTATGCTATCCCCATCTTTACAAGGGTCAGTTTAGCCTGAAAATGTCAGCTAATGCTGCTTGTTTGTAGAACAGTTTCAATTTTTTTGTTGTCAGTTTTAAAAAGCTGGGAAAACAATGTAGGGAGTTGAAAACGAAAGTACATTTTTCACACAGTTTCTACCTGGCCTGTGGTCAGAGTGAATACTAAATGAATGACAAATGCTATAAAGTATCCAAATAGAGAACATTGCATTAACATGTTTGTTTCTTAGCTTGCTGTTGGGAATTTTGCTCTCACAATACAATACACTTTTGTAATTCATGTGTTTGTGTGGACATCCATCCTTTTTTTTAATAAAGTATCCACAATGTCCACCATAGCCTACAGTACGATGTTGAATACCTGCTGTATGTACAGTATAAATAGGCCTTGACTGATAGGTAGAGGCCACGTCTCGTCATAGACAGTCCGCATGTCTGGGAACGCCCACAAAATGTTAAACGGCTGGCGCGCGAGTGGGGTAAAACCGCCCATATATCTCATGGGCTGACTCACCAAAAGACGGTGCTGTGGCTCTAAACTACAGGTTTGGGGGTTCTAGAGCAGAACACAAGACGTCTGCTCAGATGTGCGCTTACTGCGTTGGTTAAATCCCCGATCGTGTCTGCCTGGGCTGGGCTATCAGCTAAATTCTAACTTTGCTGAATGGATAGAACGGGGGTTTTTACCCCACCCTGACCACGCCCCCAGCCAGGCTGAGTCAGCTAACCAGCGTCTATTGTGGGCGTTCCTAGAGCCTGTATGGGCGTTCCCAGACATGCGGACTGTCTCTATTGTACTAGATGGGTGTAAAATGGTAGTTCGAATTTGTGCCTTGAGGTGTGATTTGGGTATTTCTGGCACATGTACCTGAGGGAACACACATTGTACCCCTATTTCTGATGTAAGAGTGTAGTGTATGATGTAAGATTGGTGTGTTCACACAGTGGATGTGCAGGTTTGTGTTCAGTCCTTTGTCCCTTAGCCTGTTTCTGTAATAACAACTTGCACTTCTACCTGTGCCTGCCTTCCCCTGCCTGTCTGTCTCTGCTTCCCCTTTCTGCTGTCATTCTCATGCTTTCATCTTCTCTAATACTCTCTCTGCGGTGTGCACGCACACACACACACACACACACACACACACACACACGCACACGCACGCACGCACACACACACACACACACACACACACACACACACACACACACACACACACACACACACACACACACAAATATACAGCCTCAGTGATAGAATCAGTGTGAGGCTGTTTGAATTTCCCCTGGCGGAACGGTTGTTTCGCTCTCTCTCACACGCACGCACACGCACACACACACACACACACACACACACACACACACACACACACACACACACACACACACACCATGAGCAAATGCCTGCCCTGTGTGCAAAGAGCTCCTGCAAACAAAGATTAGAGAAAACACATCAATTCATGTGCCACTGCGTTTTATTTACTTCCTGCTCGGGCTGGGGTGACGGCGGCTGCAAACACTCGCTCTGACTGTAGCTTTCAACTGCTAAAGCAGCCAATATAGCTGCAGCTTCTTTGTTTCAATAAGCACAGAGCTGCGTCCTCTGTGTAACACTAGTTCTTGCCCAGCAAGGAAGGCACACAAACACCAGCTCTTCTCAGTTGGATGTTGTTTCTTTTTTTACACATGACATGAGTAGTAGGTAACTGTACCAGGCGCGTAACTGCAACACTGCCGACTGTCCCACTGCTGGCGTCCCCCCACCTGTAGCCAATGTGCCCACTATCACGACAAAACAGGAAGTACACCACAATATTATCGTCAAAGACGATGGGATTCAAGCAAGACGGCCCAACTTCAACTCACTTCCTGTCATTTTGTCACGTGGGTTTTGCCCATGGTTTCCACCGACACGCCCACTTAGGAGACCTTCGGCAGGTCTGAGTCAATGGTTGACCACGCCCATTTGCTGCTACCATTTTTTAGAATTGCGGTGACCCATCTATAATAATATCTACGTTATTGTGCCTTGCATCTCAGATAAAAACAGTATTCAGTTAAAATATTTACGTACATCTTGTCACAGGCCATGCTCACGCCAAACAATGAACTCAGGAACAGCCCCTAATACACGGCACTGGACACTTCCCCTACAGTACATACAGTACTGTAGCCTTATACACTGGAACACTTTCCCTGCCTACAGAACATACTGTAGCCTTATATGGCCCTAAGGCGCCTTCCAAGGAGAATGACAGCCATTAGAGAAGTGTAGTCCTGACTTTCTAATCAGCACTGATACACTGGACATCAAGACAGACGGCTTCAAAGACCTCAGGCCTGCTCTGGAGTGCCACTGATGACAGCATGGCAGTGATGACAGTAATGGTACTTTGATGATGGCAATTATACATGTTTTTTTTTGCTTCCTTCACTGATCTGTCTCTCTCCCTCTCTCCATGTGTCTCTGTGTCTCTCTCTCTTTCTCCTTCTCCCCTCCTTATTCTCTCTGTACCTGTCTCACTTTCTCTCTCTTACTGAGTTATTATCTGTCTCTCTCTCCCTCTCTCCATGTCTCTCTCTCTCTCCCTCTCTCCATGTGTGTCTCTGTCTCTTTGCCATCGCTGGATTCATGCCAAACGCCCTGAGCTACAGTTGATTGTCAGGAGAGGTCCTTTTGATCCTCAGGCATATGAGACACGTCACATGAGCAAGCAGCATATCCTCCTCACACACATATTGCTCGTAGCCCTTCCTGTCAGGATTGCGTTACGGAATGCTAACTATTAAAATCCAGCTAATATTGTTTTTTCTCTGACTGCCCTTTGTGTGATTTGTTACCCATGCATCTGCCTGTCTTTCTGGCTGCCTGTCTGTCTGTCTGTCTGTCTGTTTGTCTGTCTGTCTGACTCTCTGTGTGTCTGTCTGTCTGCCTGTCTGTCTGTCTGTCTGTCTGACTCTCTGTCTGTCTGTCTGTCTGTCTGCCTGTCTGTCTGTCTGTCTGTCTGTCTATCTGTCTGTCTGACTCTCTGTCTGTCTGTCTGTCTGTCTGTCTGTCTGAGGCAGTTTATGCTGAATACATTCTCGTTTGTGTGCTTTCTGGAAGCCATAATGCGTGCTGGCTTGATTGGATTGCGTTTTTTGTTGATTGTTATTGTTGATCTTGCTGAGGTCACCCTGCGTGGCCGTGGGCACGGCCGTGCATATTTGGCCAGGTCTAAACACCTGGCTCTATTTGTGAGTGTTTGCTGAATTACTTAGTCCTTGTTTACTGAATCTGAGTTCAAGTTTGTGTTTGTTTGTGCATGCGTGTGTGTGTGTGTGTGTGTGTGTGTGTGTGTGTGTGACTGTGTGTGTGACTGTGTGTGTGTGTGCATTTGTGTGTCCTCCCAAATGTGTGCGTGTGATTTTATGTCCTAGTATGTGAATCAGTGACGTGTGTGTCCCATTGGTGCTGTGCTTGTTATGGGTGTCCCCCTCTCATCAGGGTGATTTAGAAGGTGCTGACGTGTCCACAGGGTTTATTTAGATGGGTGCATTTGGAGGCCTGTTTCTCCCTGCACCAGGATGGACCCATGCCCCCCTACACCGCACTGTGGTCAGAGGGGGTGAGGCGAGCTGAGGCGGGGGCTTCTCTTCGCCGTGGGTCTGTGGTTGGAGCAGGGCGGTGGACTTGAGCTACGTGGCTGCTGGAGTATTTCAGGATCAGTGAGCAGTAGAAATCGGCTCATAAATAGCTGTTTTATTGCTGAGCTGCTATGCTGAGTGAGCCGGGCTCTTTCAGCACGAGATCACAGCAGTGATGGATGGTTCCCGTGTGCCAGAGGGAGGGATGGACGGTAGCGGCGGCACATCAGATGGAGGAAACAGTGGACATGGCGAGGCCGGCACCCTGTGGCTCCTCCCAGAGGCTGGCAGCCTGTGGCTCCTCCCACAGGCTGGCAGCCTGCAGTTTCCCGCCCACAGGCTGCCAGCCTGCGGCTCCTCCCACAGGCTGGCAGCCTGTGGCTCCTCCCACAGGGTTTCCCCCCTGACAGTCTCCTGTGCTGTCAGCTTACAACTCTCTGTGCTGAACACAGCATGGGCCTCTAGCTGTCTCACACAGCTCTACCTGCAGCTGGAGGGGAGCATCTTTCGTCTCTGCTTATGCGTCACACACACACACACACACACACACACCACACACACACACACACACACACACACACACACACACACACACACACACACACACACACACACACACACACACACACACACACACACACACACTCTCTCCCTCTCTCTCTCTCTCTCTCTCTCTCTCTCTCTCTCTCTCTCTGTGAAAAAGTAGAGAGCTCTCACTCTGTCGCTAAATGACATTAAGTTTGCAAGATATGGCCTTCAGTTGCATATATCTCCCATTACAAACATCTTGGACCAATGTGTGTGTATGTGTGCAGGCATTATGTGCATCTATTTTGTCTGTCCTCCCTAACTGTGCTTTATTGCTCTATGGCAGCATGTTTATTGTATGTTGGCGATGTGGGAAGTGGTGGTGGAATGGTTATATCTTGTTTGTATTCTTATTATTGTAAAAATAATAATAATAATAATAAAGTCTTCGACCAAATGACACACAAACAAAAGTTATTGTTATCATCCAGAGCTGAAATATCTGTTTGTGTGATGCAGTTTTTGAAAAAACAAAAACAAAACAAAACAAAATCAGAATCAATCAGGTACTATGGTAATGGCTATGGTTATTGTATGCCATCTCTGCAGGAGGCTACATTGCATTATGGGACAGCCAGTGTGAAGGTTGTAGCAGCCACTTTTGAAGATCAGAAGGTTGGCCAGTTTCAATCATCTTCTAAAACAGAACATCTTTGAGACGGTCTTTTGAGACTGTCTCATCTTTGAGGGCTGTTTTGTGTTTCGTGGTGAACTGCGTCTGCACTTGTTCATGGGGATAAGAGGGATGTAATGTTATGTACGCGATGTTCTGTAGGCCTTCAGTGAGGGGTTTGCTTTTACAACCATGCTAATTTGGGGCGGCTAGCTGAGTAGCTTGGCAGGACTGTGGTGGTGGGGTTGCGTGGTTTAAGGACCACAGAGATTTTCTTCATTCAGTGCCAGAGAGCAAAGCTTTTGAGAAAGCATCTGATGGAGCCTTTTGAGTGCTCCCAGATTGGCAATGTGAATAGCAGCTTTCATGGAGGCTGCCTGCCCTAATGTGTTTTTGAGCACTGCATAGTGCGTGTGCATTTGTGTGTGTGTGTGTGTGTGTGTGTGGCGCACATCTGTGTGTGTGCACGCGCATGTGTGCATGTGTGTGTATGTAGGTATGTATGCGTCAGAGGTTTACTTTGCTACCTAGGTGTTTGTGTGTGTGCGTGCCTGCATGTGTGTGTGTGCGCGTGCGTGCGTGCGTGCGTGTGTGTGTGTGTGTGCGCGTGCGTGTGTGCCTGCGTGTGTGTGTGTGTGGTTTGTGTATTTACGTCAATAACTCTAGGCGAAGGCAAAAAAGCGGGAGCATAAATGCACAGCTGGGTGTATTTCAGGGGCTTTTTCCATCGCTGATGTCTCAATCCTTCACAGACCTGCCTTTTCATTTACCGTATTTATAGAGACAGTAGCAGGAGATGAAACAGAAAAACAGACGTTTTCTCCCACTATCTATCTTGAGGGTTTTCTCAGACCAGAGAAGCCAGAGAGTTTTTCTTTTCCTCTATATCCCACTTACTATTATTTATTTCCATTAATTCTTCTTTCATCATTTGAAGCTTGATGTCAGCAAAC
>NC_139644.1:21736310-21748810 GCF_964638095.1 Poromitra crassiceps | reverse complement strand
CTATATAAATCCACAACATTATAAAAGGAATCCATTCTGATTAGAGGAATATAGCCTACGGTAAAACATTTAAAACACAAGTAACCATACATACAGGGGAGATTTTCAAGTGTTCCCTAATTTTAAACACTAAAGGGTGCATGAAAGAAAGGAAAAAGGGAAAAACACAAGAGGAACAGTGGACACAAGTATCTCCTTTTGCCTGACGCGGCTGGATCTGCCAGTGTTTTGTCATTAAGAAGGTGTTAAGAAGGCTCCAGACCCTTCTTACAAAACCTTCTTAACGAAAGATCATCTTAGCGCTAAGAAGCTTTTGGGAAACGCAGCCTAATTAACGGAGGATAATTGGAAGATAATTTTAGGCTAAGAAGCAATCGGGAAACGCGTTGGCTTCGTTGGCTTCTTACGGGAGCCTTAAGAAGGGTCAAAGAAGCTTCTTAGCGCTAAGAAGCTTTTGGGAAACGCATGCCTTCGTAAAGAAGCAATTGGGAAACGCGTTTGCTTCTTAAGGGGGCCTTAAGAAGGGTTGAATTAGCTTCTTAGCGCAAAGAAGCTTTTGGGAAACCCAGCCATTGTCTGTTTTTGTCATTCTTTTGAATGGAAATGTTTAATTGTATCTGTTTTTGCGCTCCAACAGAGTCGTGTTAAATGCAGATCGTGCATCATCTGCTCTCATGCTACATTCATTGCTATTTGTGATTTAGCTGGCCATCTTTTTACTTCTTTTTGAGTTTGTTTTGATGCGTGGATCCTGCTTGGAGGATAAAGTAGTTGGTTGATGTAATAAAGATTCTTTCCACCAACACTTCCTCATAATAACTTTGTGTCTTTGTCTAAAGAAGCCTCATCCAATTCTCAGTACAGGTTGTGGATCCCGTCAGAGCGAAGAAACTACTTCCCGAAGTTCCTCTAGACCCCTTTTGGGATCCGGAATAATTTGATAATAAAGCCAAGTTCACCGTCCAGGCGTCCATTGATTTAGTGGTTTATTTAATGATACATGCAGATAAAGTACATAGCAAAGGGAATGGTACAGTTCTCTAACGAGGGTTAGACTAACCAGGTTTAAATCTGACAAAATGCGTGACACGCATATTAATTGACCAACCACAGACGGTGTGACATAACTCATGGGGCGGTACATTTTGAAGGATGCACCAATGCATCCGTAACAACAGCCCAGACAATCAGGTAGGAATTCCTGTAGTACCTCCATGTACCCCTAGGGATATGCGTACCCCAGTTTGGGAACTACTGCTGTAGAACTTAACGGGCATTAATACATTTTATAACATCACAGAGACTCTGTCAGACAAGCAGAGCACACCTTGTCTTCATGCAGCCTCCTACACCGCTGCAGGTGTGTGTGTGTGTGTGTGTGTGTGTGTGTGTGCGCGTGTGTTTATGTTATAGTGTAGCGTTGTGTTGTGTTGTGCAGTGTGTGCGAGGTGCATGCTGAACGGTTGTGCTGTGCAGATTCTCTCTGACGTGCAGTCACAATCACACAGCCTTATCTCAGTTCACCTTCTGCTGACTGCCCCAGGCAGCAGCAGCACAGCTTCTCTACACAACCCGTGTGTGTGTGTGTGTGTGTGTGTGTGTGTGTGTGTGTGTGTGTGTGTGTGTGTGTGTGTGTGTGCGCGCGCGCTCGTGCACGTGCATGCTCGTGCCTGCGTGTGTGTGTGTTTGGTAGAGATATTTTTTACTCTTTAGATATTTGACTCCTTAAACCCTGCACAGTGTGTAATTAGCCTTGTGTAAATATAAGTATGTGTTTGTCTCCAGCCACATAATGTACATGTATAGCGTCTGTGTCTGGGTTGGATAAATTCCATGAATGTTGAAGAGGAAAGAGCATTTTGTGATCCAACCCAATCGCCAGAATAAAATGTAGGCATTTTACGTTTGTGGAATCAGCAGAAATGTACAATATTAACATAAATTGTAAAACCACTTTGGACATGTTTAAGCAAGTAAAGCAACTTGGTTATGGTTTGGGTTGGGTTGGGGTTAAAACCAAAAGTAAAAACACAACTTACCTCGCTCGGGAATCAAACTACCACTCTTGTGCTCGTAAGACGGAGACGCTACAGGTCCACCAATCCCACCCCTACTCCCTTAGGCATCCATGACGTACTTCAACATTAGACCATATAACATGCACTCAGACCAAAACTCAAATAAATTACGGATAAAAAATAAAATACAATTGTTTTACGTTTTGTTTCTCCTGATTCTAAATATAGCTGACTCGCTTGGTTTAACCAAGTAAAACTATTTTTATAAGCATTTTATGAACTGTCTATATAGAAAGAAGAATGGCGGATGAAATCCCTCGGCTTGTATCCCTAAACCAGAGCCTTTGGCTCTCTATCGTCTCCATGTGGGCATGTGTTCCCGCCCCTCTCTGCTTCACTGAGCTGACAGTGGGCCCAGGCTCTTCCTCTCTCCTCTTCCTCTCTCCCCCCTTCTGTTGTGGATGCTGGACATGTGGTGCAGCCAGACCCACCGGAAGAGAAGTTTGTCAGTGAGTGATGAAGTGATTTGTCTCTGTTATGAGGTGGAGAGACGCATGCAGACAGAGCCGGCTGCGCTGGAGGATGACAGCCCAGATGTGTGTGTGTGTGTGTGTGTGTGTGTAAGACAATGTCATTTCAGGTGCTAATTTATGGGCTAATATCCTCCTGCGTCTTAATGTGTAAAGTGTATGCAGCTTTGCTCTCCAGCTACTGTATGCAACTGTCAGGTTCATTTAAAGGTGCTACATGTATCATTGTTTTGTATCATTGTCTAATTAATTGTGACAAACTAGAGCATGTGATGATGGTATTGTTCCTTCTAAAATTAAGTCCAAATTTCCCATTAACACCTGCTTACTTGCTCTGCTTACACCAGGAGAACAGCGGCCCTATTCCTGTTAAGTTATCCTTTATTGTCCCTGTGGGGACATTCATCCTCTGCATTTAAGCCACCCTCCACTAGGAACCTTCCTAGAACTAGGAGCAGTTGTATTGAAGTGAATGGGGCAGGCATGGAAGTCCCACTATAAACCATCATAGACCATCATCTGTGTTGTTTCACCTTTGATTGAAAAATGCTTAATTGCTTCTACAGATTGCAAAATGTGAACGATGTGATGTGAGTGTTTGTGCTAGCGTTTGTACTTTATTTTTTGTTTCATTGTAAAGCAACAGCACAGTAAAGATGATATGAATCTAATATGATGTGTGTAGTTCTTTATAGATGTAGCCTTTTAATTTTGCTCTCAAAGTGCACCAGATTGAAGCACCTCACACCACATTAAAATGACTTCGGTATTTCTCTGGTAGCTGCCGCCATCGGTGTGTGAATGGGTGAATGTACCTACTCATTGTAAAGCACTTTGGATAAAAGCACTATATAAATGCAGGCCATTTACCATTTAAAGCAATCCAGAAGATTACCGGCAAAAAAAACAACCAGAATCCAGTGGTAGCTTATAACATACTACCTCCAGCATTTACCAAGTGCGTTTTCCATCGCTTGCATAATTTTCTTACCACCACCAACAACAACAACAACAACAACAAAAACCCTTTCTACCTCAAGTGAGCTGAGCAGAAGTTGTTTATTCAACATTGAGGAAATCTTTGCCTAATTTTCAATTCAGTCTTTCTAATTGTAGACATGCTCATTTGCATCAAAATTCATGGAACAAAAGCTAGCATGTGTAGGTGTGACACTTAGTTTCATAGCGTCTTGCTCGCGCTCTCACTCCATCTCATTATGTGTGTCTCTCAGGAACGCCGTGTGTGTTTGTGCCCTCGCAGCCTGATCCATGTCAGTATGCAATATGGGGGATCTGGATCTACATTGTGTGTGTGTGTGTGTGTGTGTGTGTGTGTGTGTGTGTGTGTGTGTGTGTGTGTGTGTGTGTGTGTGTGTGTGTGTGTGTGTGTGTGTGTGTGTGTGTGTGTGTGTGTGTGTGTGTGTGCGTGCGTGCGTGGCAAGGCGTGTGTTTACATACTGTAGCACCTTCAAAGGGTTTGTGGTGTGTGTGAAACATATGTAGCATGCTTCTTGTTGCCAGACTGATCCCTTGTACAGTATGTGTGCCTCTTTTGATGTATTGCCCCATTCACCTTCTTTTAGTTGACACTGCGATCCAGAGTGTCTCAACGCGAGAATCTCAGCATACACATCTGCACAAAGACCCTGTTCAAACACAAATACGTGTCAAATAGCGTCGGTTTACATACAGCAGGCCTATTCAACTGGCGGCCCGGGGGCCAAATCAGGCCCGCCAATCAAGTCACACCGGCCCGCCGACCAGTTCTGGGGGAGAGAGAGAGAGAAAAAGTGCCTCAATGCTCCTTGCATTTGAATCCTCTCTCTCTATATATATTTCTCTCTCTCTCTCTCTCTCTCTCTCTCTCTCTCTCTCTCTCTCTCTCTCTCTCTCTCTCCCACACTGTCCACTCTCCTCTCTTGATTACACACACAGAGGCTACAGAAGCCTCTCTCCCCCCTCTCTTGATGACACACTCAGAGGCTACAGAAGCCTCTCTCCTCCGGGCCCCTCTCTTGATGACATACACAGAGGCTACAGAAGCAGATAACACTCATGTCTTTCTGTTTCTGTTTTTCATCTGTGGATTTTGATGTGATTTTTTTAATTTCTGTTTCTATAAAGAAACTAGAATTACCACAACATTTGCAATGTAGTCAAATCAAAATCTTGAAGATGTGGTGGGCGGCGCGTTGTGTCAGTACAGCACTACAGTACATGATGATAATTAGCTCAGGGAAAAGCCCGGCCTCCGGGCTCTTAGCTTTGTGACAATGTGGCCCCCTGAACAATATAGTTGAATAGCCCTGTACAGAGATACCATTTTCATTCAAGTATAAAATGTGTTTAGAGACATGTAATATATTTCTCACTACTGATTTCAAAAGTAGCGTTGTTACTGTGAATGTTTTCACTCATCCTTTTACTTTTCCATTACACCCCCCAAATTGCAGATTGCATCTCCCCTCCTTATCTTCAAAAATTGTGATAACTCGATTGCTTCTCATGTGAACGATCAAGGAAACCAAATAATGTTGATGTCAAATTGGGCAACTTCTGCCCGGTAAGATCAAAGTAGTGAGAAAACCTCCATCCAGAGAAAGGACATTTTTCAGCCATTTCTCATCTGAACTGTGGCTCACTGTGAGAGGATGATAACTAATCATGAGGAAAACGAACCCGCAAGCTGGGATAAGCCTTTTGTTGTTGTTGTGATAATTCAACTTCGATCTGATGCTTTAGAGAAGTGGATCACAAAAATAACAACTTTTTTGTTTTCATTTGTAACTGTAATCTTATCACAGAAACTGAAATAGTAATTACACGTGTTACTGTGAAAAATGACATGACTGTAATGTAATGGATCAGTAACTCAACCAACACCGTCTGTGAGCTTCTGGTTATGCGATGCTCTCAGTAACCAGCAGGCGACCCCGCCGCCCTTGTCCACGTTGTTTGCACGTCACTGTTTGTGTGCATGTGTGTGTGTGTGTGTGTGTGTGCGTGTGTGTGTGTGTGTGTGTGTGTGTGTGTGTGTGTGTGTGTGTGCGTGTGTGTGTGTGTGTGTGTGTGTTTGTTAGTTAGCTGGAGGCACGTGTGTTAGTGCATGTGAGCATGAACTACCGCCTCCTCTTCCCCTTCCGCCTCCAGTGGCCGGGAGGCCTCAGCCTTCCCCTGACCCGTCAGACCCATCAGCGAGCTGCGAGCCGCGCTCCTCGGAGGCAGACAGCCCTAATCCTTTATAATTAACATCGTTATCATTCTGGCCAAGGACACGCAGCCAGACGCCCCGAAATATGGAGACAGCCAATTAAAGCATACCACGCACGCCTGATGGACAGGCGGATTCTTCTGCCCAGCCAGGATGCCAGGCATGCGCTCGCACGCCCGCTCGCTCGTCCTCTCTCCTGAAACGCATGGCACCATAGATCATCCTCCTTTTCAGGGCAGATGATCGAATGATGATGGAAGACTGCAGAGAGAGAGAGAGAGGGGGGGGGAGAAGAGGGATGGGGAGAGTGGACAGCAGCCCGGCCTGGTCTGACCCAGCGGAGGTGACCAGGGATCTATAAATCTGACAATAGGCTGTTTGTGGTTGTTTGTATACTATTTTCTGTTATGTTTATCTCCCATGACTTTGTGGTGAGGCATAACTGTGTCATGCGTGGATGTGTTACTGTGTGTGAGAGAGAATTTGCATTTGTGTCTTTTCATGGTCCCCCATATCTCATTTTCCTTTGATGTGTGCTTATTTTTGCTGTGTGTGTGTGTGTGTGTGTGTGTGTGTGTGTGTGTGTGTGTGTGTGTGTGTGTATGTGTGTGTGAGAGAGCCTCCTCTTCATGGTGAGTCTCCTCGTCATGGTCTCTGTCTGTCTCTATCTCTCTCGCTCTGTTTTAATAAAGCACAAGGAATTGGATTAAAGGCAGGGATTTTCTGCTTGAATGCTTTTGCGCATCTGCGTTTTATTTTTGTGCTGCCTCGCCATTTTCCTGTTTCCCTCCCCCCCTGTGGAGCGAAATGACTTCTCTCTCTCCCCCATGCCTTTGGACTTATGGTGTGTGTGTGTGTGTGTGTGTGTGTGTGTGTGTGTGTGTGTGTGTGTGTGTGTGTGTGTGTGTGTGTGTGTGTGTGTGTGTGTGTGAGAGAGAGAGAGATGTGGTGTGGTGTGGTGTTGTGCCGTGTGCCTACCCCCGGAGCCCTGTAAATTTTTCACAAGTTGCCAGTCTCTGATTGGTCTAGTCTTTGACATCTCCATCCGTTCATCTGGATGCCTACAGAGAAATCCTTATATAGCTGGTATAGTCGGTGGCTTCATCTATTTGCAGAAGATGCTTTCTTCCCGCCCCCCGTGTTATTTCCTGGTGTCAGCAAACACACAGACCTCCAGAAATGTGATGTATTTCCACAGTATTCTGTTCCCTCATCACACGGCCGGCCATCCTGCTGGCAAAAGAACTGCTCATTGTATGAAGAGGTGCTGATAATCAAATGACAGCCACAGCCAATGAGTTGAGCAACATTGTGACGTCATGGTGATACTGTGTGAATACGATAATGCAGGATCAACATTAATATCTATAATAACAGCTTCAAAATTGAGAAAACGTACATGCAGAAATCACTCAAAATTCAGTTAGCGCATTAAGTAACAGACGTGTGACTTCATCAGACCCCAAATCACTTTGGAGAAGTTAGTATGCAGCCATTATTGCTCGATGGCCATGTACATATTTCATTCTATACCTGGAGGGGGAATCTCTCTTCCCTTCTGTGTCATTTCCTGTGTGGTCAAGTAGTCAAACCTGGTGAAATGTGATGTGGCCCGGCCGTGCAGTGTCTCCACCTCTTGTCAAACCCCTCTCTCATCCTTCTCTCTCCCCTCCTCTCTGCCTCTCTCATCCTTCTCTCTCCCCTCCTCTCTGCCTCTCTCATCCTTCTCTCTCCCCTCCTCTCTGCCTCTCTCATCCTTCTCTCTCCCCTCCTCTCTGCCTCTCTCGCCCTTCTCTCTCCCCTCCTCTCTGCCTCTCTCGCCCTTCTCTCTCCCCTCCTCTCTGCCTCTCTCATCCTTCTCTCTCCCCCTCCTCTCTGCCTCTCTCGCCCTTCTCTCTCCCCTCCTCTCTGCCTCTCTCGCCCTTCTCTCTCCCCTCCTCTCTGCCTCTCTCGCCCTTCTCTCTCCCCTCCTCTCTGCCTCTCTCGCCCTTGTCTCTCCCCTCCTCTCTGCCTCTCTCGCCCTTCTCTCTCCCCTCCTCTCTGCCTCTCTCGCCCTTCTCTCTCCCCTCCTCTCTGCCTCTCTCACCCTTCTCTCTCCCCTCCTCTCTGCCTCTCTTGTCCTTCTCTCTCCCCTCCTCTCTGCCTCTCTCACCCTTCTCTCTCCCCTCCTCTCTGCCTCTGTCATCCTTCTCTCTCCCCTCCTCTCTGCCTCTCTCGCCCTTCTCTCTCCCCTCCTCTCTGCCTCTCTCGCCCTTCTCTCTCCCCTCCTCTCTGCCTCTCTCGCCCTTCTCTCTCCCCTCCTCTCTGCCTCTCTCGCCCTTCTCTCTCCCCTCCTCTCTGCCTCTCTCGCCCTTCTCTCTCCCCTCCTCTCTGCCTCTCTCGCCCTTCTCTCTCCCCTCCTCTCTGCCTCTCTCGCCCTTCTCTCTCCCCTCCTCTCTGCCTCTCTCGCCCTTCTCTCTCCCCTCCTCTCTGCCTCTCTCGCCCTTCTCTCTCCCCTCCTCTCTGCCTCTCTCGCCCTTCTCTCTCCCCTCCTCTCTGCCTCTCTCGCCCTTCTCTCTCCCCTCCTCTCTGCCTCTCTTGTCCTTCTCTCTCCCCTCCTCTCTGCCTCTCTCATCCTTCTCTCTCCCCTCCTCTCTGCCTCTCTCATCCTTCTCTCTCCCCTCCTCTCTGCCTCTCTCGCCCTTCTCTCTCCCCTCCTCTCTGCCTCTCTCGCCCTTCTCTCTCCCCTCCTCTCTGCCTCTCTTGTCCTTCTCTCTCCCCTCCTCTCTGCCTCTCTCATCCTTCTCTCTCCCCTCCTCTCTGCCTCTCTCGCCCTTCTCTCTCCCCTCCTCTCTCCCTCTCTCATCCTTCTCTCTCCCCTCCTCTCTGCCTCTCTCGCCCTTCTCTCTCCCCTCCTCTCTGCCTCTCTCGCCCTTCTCTCTCCCCTCCTCTCTGCCTCTCTTGTCCTTCTCTTTCCCCTCCTCTCTGCCTCTCTCATCCTTCTCTCTCCCCTCCTCTCTGCCTCTCTCATCCTTCTCTCTCCCCTCCTCTCTGCCTCTCTCGCCCTTCTCTCTCCCCTCCTCTCTGCCTCTCTCGCCCTTCTCTCTCCCCTCCTCTCTGCCTCTCTTGTCCTTCTCTCTCCCCTCCGCTCTGCGCAGGGTGCGTGCCTCCATGTGATGGTGGGTCAAACCTTGCGTTCTGGGTGGACACACAGGGGGACCCAGCGGGGCGAGACACATGGGGAACGGTCCTTAAGGCCAGTGGGAGAGGGGCACATCTCTCAGAAAATCAAGCCATGTCTGTGTTTACTCAGCTCTGACAGGTCGACGGCTCTGTTTGTGCAGAAAGCCAGGACAAACTCACTATCAGCTCTTACCTGGCCTGGCCTCCCTGCTACAGACGCCTGCCGCACACATATCTGCTAAATGAATCAAACTGTTTACCAATTTGCTAAATGTCACAAAATATCAGTCAATTTTCACAGTATTTTGTCAATTCGATCACCATGACCCTCTGTCTTGCTCTTCTCTCGCTCGCTGCTGCTGTCAGTCCCTCTCGCCGCCTCCCTCTTTCACTCCGTCTCTCAGTTGATTTGAGTTGGCGTCTGTGTGCTTCACTGGCATGAACGCAAAGAGCAACACTGCCAACGCGTCAAGATCAAAGATTACAACTCGCACATCAAATCCTCTGTCCCATGTGTGTTTGTATGGGTGTGTGTTTGTGTGTGTTTCGATGGGCAATGGAGGATCTTGATTGCTGTGTATTCAGCTCCTCCTTAGACCCAATTTGCACCTGCTATTTCATGCGATTTGCCCACGTTACATTTACATTTATATTAATGCATAAATGCGTCTTCGGCAGTCGGATAGAAAATCATCCACCCGCTCTTTCCAGTGCAATATGCAAATTCCTTTTACAATACATATTGTAATACAATACATATTGTAATATTGTATACAATTCCATTGTAACCATCCCTTCTGTCTATTAGCTTACTTTTGGGGACGTAATCTTTCAGAAGGAGTATAGAGATAGTGATATGAACGTATGTGGCTTGAAGAAATTTAACTTTAGAAATTTAACCAACTTGTGCCCACTGGATTTTAATCCATCCAATTTGTGGGAGCATTCACACCAGATTTCTTTTAATGTGGATTGCATTATTGGATTGCAGCCAAGACGTTTTTTTGATGCACGCTTATGGAAACAACATAGATACAATGTATCCCCCCATGCCCCACTACAAAAAGGCCTGAGAAAGGCTTTCTCTCTGGGCAGAGCAGATTCCCTTTAACTCCCTCACCTCTCCTCTCCTCCACCATAACCATCCTCAGAGTCCATCATTACAGGAGCTTAGAAGGGCCAAATTACACCAGAGTGACTTATTACCAGTCGTATCCAGGGAGGGGGGGGGGGCTTAGAGAAGGAGGGAGAAGGTGGGCGGGAGTGAAGGGAGATAGAGGGTGATAAAGGAGAGGAGGGAGAGGAGCAAGGAAGATGGAGGTTCTGAGAGGGGAAGCCGCACACAGATAAAAGGGGGAAGGGGTAGAGATTAGAAAAGAGATTGAAAGGCTGGGTGGAATAGGGAAAGTGGGTGGTGGAGAGAGATAGAGAGAGAGAGAGGGGGGGAGAGAGGGGGAGAGAGAGTGAGAGAGAGAGAGAGAAGCAGACATAGATAAACACTGTCATTTACGGAGCGAGGCACGGCTGTCCATAATGGACGCATGATCGATGGCCACCGAAAGTTTGCTGGGCCTCAGAGTTGGTAAAGTTCACGCGTCCCTCCCATCCCTCATGTCCAGCGCGTCTGCCAACGGAAGCAGAGCATGACGGGCCGCGCCGCCTGCCTGCAGCGGCTCTGCAGAGGGTCAGTGACTTGTTTTGTCTGCAGTATCGGGATGCTCCTGCATAATGTCTGGTCTGCGATACACACTCTCGTGAGAGCGCTTGTGTCACGTCGAGCGGGTGGAGCCAGTGAACAGCGAAGTAGTCTGACACCGCTGGAGCGCCGCGGCCGTGCCGCGCGCTGCCCGGACCCCCCCGGGACCCCCCACTGTGTCGGACATGAAACTGAGGCAGACAGGCTTTAGTAAACAGATGGGAAGTAGGTTGGACGGGAAGAGTGTGTGAGTGGGAGGAGGGCATGTATAGCACGCTAACAAACACCGAAATAGACATCGCGCTGGCATGGCTGACAGAAGCTCTCTGCCGAATAGACTCACAAAGGAACACACATACATGCACACACACATGCACGCCGCGCCCGTGCGCACACATACACAGACACACACACACACACACACACACACACACACACACACACACACACACACACACACACACACACACCACATCTCATTTCACACCTACAGTCAAACATATTTTTTCACATCTGTTTGTGCTGGAATGAAATCACATGATTGTGCGTGGCAGTTTTAAGGATCACATTATATCAGACCACATGCTATACAGCATATAACGTTACTGTATGAATCTATATTAATATACAGTATGTATATTAGAGGCTAAATCCAGCTCAAATATTTTTTTATTTCATTTACCCTCCTTTTTACCATTTTTGATGTCAATTCATAGTTCATAATAGTGCATCATCATCAGGAGGTATGCATTCTTTTAAAGGGGGGAAGGCACACATGCATACTTTTATGAAAATATGATAATTCTTTCTTTATATTAGTAGATATGATGTTTGAACATCTTAGTTTACCCACCTCCCCCCCTCCCCCCACGACTGCCTCGCTGTACAGAGTAGTATGGTGTCTCTAAGGACAGGACAGGAGGACTGGCCTTGGACCAGTTTGTGGCTCACATTCCATGACACCTGATCCTACATACTGTAGATATGCCAGTTCTTAGAGGGTTTTATGCAAATCCAGCCATCTCCCCAGTGAGCATGGCCAAAAACACTGTCAACTGCTCCTCCTGACTCACACACACACACACACACACACACACACACACACACACACACACACACACACACACACACACACACGCACACGCACAGTGCCATTTAGAGAGCGAGCGAGGCAACTCATGGGTGATTTTCATTGTTATTCATGTATTAATTTATTCGCTCATGGCAGACGTGGAGCAGGGCTGTAATATGCAGATGTGAGTTTGTTTCTCGATGGGAATTTTCCGGTCCACTGCCTCTAGCTGCCACTAATAATAAAGACAGGCAAGGTGGAGGAGGAGAGGGGGAGGGGGGCAGAGAGAGAGAGGGGGAGAGAGAGAGAGAGAGAGAGAGGGGGGGGAGAGAGAGAGAGAGAGAGAGATGGGAGTTATAGAGCAGGAGGGGGGGGGGGGTTGTCAAGATGCCTCCAGGTCTGTACCAGCGCTCGAAACAAACTCCCCTCGCGCACACACACACACATACACACACACACACACACACACACACACACACACATGCAGGCAGTGACCAGGTGTGCGCTTGCTGTGAACGACCTTGTCCTTGACATGAAGGTGAGCGTGTCGAGGCGTCCTCTCTCCATTGTGGACAAGGCACCGGAGCAGCTCCAGGCCGTTCCCTCTCTGTCTTTGGAGCGGTGGGAGATGTTAACCTGGATACACCTGCCCTAGCTATCAGTCACTGTTACCATCAGCCAAGGTTACTCAGCTCATTATACAAAATAAAAATCTCTCTTACTGCTCGGCTACTGAAATGCTAGTGGACTCCTATGCGTTGGCGTGTTGAGAGATGCTGGAGACCTGTTTTGTGGTTGTTTTCGGCGTGTT
>NC_139644.1:21723810-21731310 GCF_964638095.1 Poromitra crassiceps | reverse complement strand
TTGTAAGAGAATTATGATTTTCTCAGTCATAAATGACTTGTTTTTTCTGCAGTGCTAGTACCACTCCTCATCTCTGCCCCCCCCCCCCCCCCTCCTCTCATCTCCATCCCGCTGCTCTTCCCACAGCTGTAGGCAGAGGAAGGACTTCCAGCTGCTTCAAAGATGAAGGCATTGTGTGTCTTTGTGTCATGACACTCCCAGAGACGTACCCCCCCTCCCCTGACTCCGCCCACTCCCCCCCCCTCCACCGACCTGAGGGGAAAAACAGAAAAAAGATTTGAGACATTCCGAGAAAAGCAGCTTTTCCATTTCATCTCCCCTTCCCCGCGTGTCGGCGGCTGTGTCTTAAAATGGCTGACAGACACTCGGTGATTGGCGGCGTGCTGTACTGACTGTACTGACTGTACTGACATGCTGTGTTGTCAGACTGCGGCGTTCATTTCCCCCTCAGCCAGATTAACCAGATGCTCGTGAGGAGAGGCCACTGGCCGAACCTTCACGTCACGCTACCTGGCCGGAGGCAGAGCGGAGGAACCGACTGAGGAACTGGCAGAGAGATACAGTGTTCATCTCTGCTGGCCTTCTGATCCCCTCATATTAAACACACACTGCCTGCACAATACACACCACCAGCTCTGCAGGATGAGGTTATGCACGCTACACCACCCAAGCAGAACCAGCAGGCTGGTCCGGTGCTCTCAGAGAAGAGCAATCTTTCAAGAGAGGCTTGAGGTATCTTGTCCAAAGTATGGCACTGGAGCACACGGATCAAGTGTATAATATACTTTTATTGAAGAAAAACGTTTCGACGCCAAGTGAGCACCATGGCGACTGCACACGTATATACACCAAACACCATGGTTTCCCAAACATTTTCATGTCGATGCCCACCAAAATGGACAAACCGTGCATGGACCAATGATGGCCTTTTTATCTGGAGGAGCCCCCTATGAGAAGATGTTTCTCCTACAGCAGGATGGGAAGAGTGAAAACTAGGATCAAAATAGACATCCTCACATCATTCTCTCACTTCAAATCAATGGAATAATAGTGAAGCTAGCTCCTGTGGAACCACTAGACCCCACTGTGGGAACCAATGGCATATTACCTCTCTCTAAAACACATGCACACAACCCACACACACACACACACACACACACACACACACACACACACCATGCACAGACACCACTGGTTTGCTTTTGATTTGGTTTGATTTTGAAGGAAGAAAGGCAGAGTAGGCTACCTTCTCTCTCTCTCTCTCTCCCCAGTGAGAGGAGAGGGAGCGGTGAGGGCAGACAGAGCAACTTTACAAAGAAAAGCTGCCATTTCCTCCTGCCTGTCTCTCTCGTGTTGTTCCCCTGTCTCTCCCCTGACAGTGTCCTTCTATCTGTCTATTGTCTCGCCATCACATTGATTCCCTGTCACTCCCTCCTTCTATTATTCCAACTCTTCTCTCTGTCTGTCATTGTCTCTCGCTCTTTCTCTCTCCACACTGTCAGCCTGTTTCTGTCAAGCTGTTGTTGTTGTTGTTGTTGTTGTTGTTGTTGTTGTTGTTGTTGTTTGTTTTGTACAGTATGGGCGGTTTGAGACCCTCAGTTTCTCAGGATCTGCTCTCCTACCTTCAGAGATCCTTCAGTGTGGTGCGAAGGGGGGTAGTGTCTAAATCCCACTGCTTGTCCACAGGGGTACCTCAAGGGTCAGTGCTTGGACCGCTTCTCTTTTCAATATACACCACCTCACTTGGCGCAGTCATCCGCCAGGTAGTCTGTCTCGCTTGTCAGACTATTTCCATTTCGCGCTGTACCAGCACAGGAGAGAGTCTGGCTCCTCTCACTCTCACTCTGGTATAGCAGGAGAAAAGGCTCTGTTATCTTAAACCATCCACCGAAAGTACCAAGCAGGCCTGCTTTATCGCTTTATTTATTAGCATTTACTGGCGTTTAACGTCACTGTGTCGTTTCATGTTGCATTTCTATTGGTTGTTGGTAGACATAGGTTGTCGCAGCAGTCACACTGTGAGATTTGTCACCCTAAATTCTGACTATCAGAATTTGTCCCAGACTATCTTTGCTCGCAAGAAGGTGACAAAGGCCGTCGTTGAACCTCTCTCACTGCGCGGCGCAGGACCGCCGTTTTGAAGCCACAACCAAAGATATCGCCACGTTTATTTCACATTGATCATCTTTTGTCTGGGACAGTGTGTACCCAGCTTAAGTCTCTAGCCAGACTCTCTTTTCTTCTGTGGTTCCTCGCTCCTGGAACAAGTTACCAAACTGCAGAGTCCCTCTCAATCTTTAAGACAAAGGCTAAAGAAGACCAAGCTCTTTAGTGAACAGCTGATGGACCGTGTCATTCCTGACACTTGTTCTGTCTCTTTTTTTTTACTTTTTTTTCTCCTTACCGCATCTGTCTCTGTGTGTGTGTGTATCCCGGTCCTGGTTGAGGATGTGTTCACACATGCAAGCGCAGGTACACACACACACACACGCACGCACACACGCACTTCGCACGCACGTGCACACACACACACACACACACACACACACACACACACACACACACACACACACACACACACACACACACACACACACAGACAGACACTCACACTCGCATATAAAGTACACAGATGGTGTGCAGGTGTAAGATGTGACATAGTCCAGATAACAGGCCATCCTCCTCCAGTCCAGACTACAGTACATTAACAGCCGGTTTTACATTCCAGTGACACAGTTCATTCTTCCAGGCTCATAGGCTCTGGAGTTTCTTGTCTCCTTGTCCTTCCTTGAATTGATTTGTGTGTGTGTGTGTGTGTGTGTGTGTGTGTGTGTGTGTGTGTGTGTGTGTGTGTGTTCCTGCCTGTGTGTGTGTGTTCCTGTGTGTGTGTGTGTGTGTGTGTGTGTGTGTGTGTGTGTCTGTCTATCTGTCTGTCTGTCTGTCTGTCAGTGGGCCCTGTGCTGCTGTCTGTCCTTGGCGGGTAATCAGTCACACACTTAGCCCATTTTCTGACCTGCAAGGAAACGACAATCTGCACCAATCCGACCTAATCATGCATTACGCACCTCACTCTCTGATTGAAAATCAGGTTTACGTCTCTGTGTGAGTGATGTAATTACTATCTTACTACTATAATAAGGCGGCCCGGTTGATGACATCACTGATGACATCACAATTGGCTTGAATGACATCACTGATGACATCACAATTGCTCAAGTGACATCACTCATGACATCACAATTGCTTGAGTGACATGACTGATGACATTACTGGTAACTGGTGATCACTGATGACAAGAAATCGGCTCAAGTAGATTTCTCGTCTCAAGTAGGTTTGAGTAGGAACCAGAGCTCTTGAGGGGGGACGGGAGAGGGTGAGAGGAGGATCGGGTTTTACAGAATGTAGGGAAACAGTGGATGGATAAATCCAGAAGGAGGCGGTAATGCAACATAAAGGATGCCAACTGCCATAAAACACCACAGAAGAAGAAGAAGAGAAACTGAGCCTGCAAAGCTAAACGCATGAGTTTGGTCACACCCCAAATAAGTGTGGCCATGGCGCGTCGTCTCCAGAGTCTCCACCCTGTCACGATGAATGTGCTGTAAAGTAATAACGCGTACAGTACAGCCAGCTTCATGATGAATGTGCTGTAAAGTAATAACGCGTACAGTACAGCCAGCTTGTACAGGAGTGACACACTTACGCATGCATACACACTGTTGCTATGTCGTTTGCTTCTACCATGTGTGCATGCATGCGTGTGTGTGTGTGTGTGTTGGGGGGGGGGGGGTGGTTGTGGCTTGCAGATTGTGCTCAGTCCATCAGCCCCCCAGTCAGAGTGGGGCTGTCTCGGCTTGTCAGCATTAGACTCCCGCCCCGCTCTGATCCGCCCTGACAGTCAGCCACAGGAAACGATGAGACGTGAACCCGCCCACAGCACCCATGTGACCCTGGGTGCTCAGAGGGGGAGGGAGGGGGGAGGGGGAGTGGTGTGGATGGATGGCTTTGTGGGAAAAATATAAAAATAAGCATGGCTGTGGGCCGATGTGCCCTCACAATTGCAGAGGCACAAACTGAGGCCCTGCCTGGCATGACACAAACAAGACACAAACACCTTGGCACGCAGACGCAGACGCACCCACGCACACGCACACACACACACACACACACACACACACACACACAGTGCAGGCCAGCACCGCGGTGATATTTTATCCGGCTGAATGGCAGTGAAATGAATCTCGGCATGCCTGGCACCAGACCTTTAGCATCGTGCCATCATCTTTTACTTGCTTCAGTTGCTTCTACCACACAAACATGCACATACACACATAGTGTCTCTCTCTCTCTCTCTCTCTCGCTCTCTCTCTCTCTCTCTCTCTCTCTCTCTCTCTCTCTCTCTCTCTCTCTCTCTCTCTCTCTCTCTCTCTCTCTCTCTCTCTCACACACACACACACACACACACACACACACACACACACACACACAGATGTGGCTCTGACCAGGTTGAGGCTTGCACAGGAGGCATGCAGCCTACTGCAGTGATAACCATAACACTTTCTGTAGTCTTTATTATAATTATTATTGGGCATTTTATTTGGAAGTGGAGAGAGGGGAAAGATTGGGGTAGAGAGAGAAGGACATGACATGTCTCTCTATGGTGGCCTATATCTTTCCTGCTGGATCCCAAACTGCCTTGACAGACATGGGACAGAGGGGGGGTGGGGGGGGGGGGGGGGGGGGCGTAGCCGGACAGGGAGCCATGTGTTTAGGGTTTTTTCCAAGGCTGCGCACCCATAGCCATTCACATTTATGGGCCCTTTTTTTACAGATTTTCCAGGCCTGTACCCACAGGTGCGTCAGACGCCAGCCATCTTTCCAGAGCAGAATGAAACCCCGGTGTTTCCACTGGGCCGTCCGCAGCTTAGCGGATCTGCTTCCTCTCTCGCCTTCAATATCCTCCCTCGCCCCTTTAGATTGAACCTCTCAGCCGATTCTCACATCTCAGATCACAGCTCTCTCTCTCTCTCTCTCTCTCTCTCTCTCTCTCTCTCTCTCTCTCTCTTTCCATTCTCTCCTATGTATACTGTAGTGGCCCGTCCCCTCCTGTCAAGGTGTCATATTGTGTAACGCTGGGCATGACATGCCAGGGAACTCCTTCACTTCTTTGTATCATTCCCTTTTCATTCAACAGTTTTTCCAGCTGCCGTTTCGATGTGTGCCACACTAGATTGGCGTCTCTTCATGGCGATCTCCACCTCCGCCCTCTGAATTTACACGGATGATGCTGCTCGAACGCACAAAGCCTCATCCATGTAAAGTTTAAACCATGCCAATGTGATGCTATTGCTCGGGCCTATCAATAAACAGATAAAACTGGCAACCACGCGCCAAGAAGTAATGTAGTTATCACACTTTGGTGTCTCTGCTTTCGCTTTACTCACAGAGAATGGAAAGTTGGCCTCGCTCGGTGCACGGCCGATCACCAGTCACTTTTATGCTGTGATGCTGTGAAAGTCCTTGCTTTCAACTGTGAACAGCCTTATCTTCAGTCTACGGAGCAGCGTTCTGCCATACCAATTACTTCCCTTCCCGTCACCTGCGTCAACAAGGTCACAGTGCATTGTAAACGTCCTCGCATACTGACGGGCTTATTGTATTATTTATTGAACCCAAAGACACGCGCTCTTTTAAAGTGGAAATGCCACAGAAAAATGTACAAATTATGTCTGTAATGGGTGTGCGCAAATATATTTATAGCTTTATACAGGCTCTATACACTACCAGTCAAAGGTTTGGACACTACATTTTTCTTTATTTTTAGTCGCTATTCTTCACAATGTACGAATGGAATCATGCAGTGATCAAAAATGTGAACTTTAAGCATAAGCCAAAATGGTTTTAAGATGATGTAAAAACATAGTACATTCAATCAGGTGGGTCCAAACTTTTGACTAGTAGTGTACGTGCAACAGTGGTGATTTAGATTTCCATCGTCAGAAATGAGTAGCCGTTTGTTTGTACCTTGATTTAGCAGGTTCTCTTATCCAAATGAAAGTCTTTGTTAATGCGTGTTCATCTCAAGCCTCAAGGCAATAAAAACAAGACAATTTAAATGAGTGTGAAGACTTTTTTATATAGACAACCTGGGACACTGGAGTCACTATGTGCGCACATGAGCAACTCTCCAAAAGCAAGAAAGCAGGAAAGCAAAGTGTAATATGATGTGGAGCCTGGGGCCATGCAGCATGCACTCCACTGCTAATGAAGAAGAGATTGATTTTGTGGCCTCGTACAATGTTTGTCTAAACTTTCCATCTAAATGAGCATGTTGTGATATAGCGCAGCAAAGCACTAAGCACTTTATTCCATGTCAGTCATCCTGGCCTTTGTCACCGTAATCTCTTCCATAGTTTCCAAATGACTCACTTGGGCACCGAACATCAGTGTGACATTAGCCATTTTGTAATGCTGTGGTATTGGACCCATGAGCAGAGACGACAAAGTCAATAATCAGTTTTAAATCTTTTACTGATTTTCAAGAATTCACAAAGAAAACAAGGAACTGAGAAACTACTTAAACAGGGTCGGATGACCGACAATAAACTTAAGTCAGAAGCAAGCAAGTTCAGTCCAGAGGCTTGGAGCCCGGTTTCCCAGAAGGTAGGGTTTAGTCCAGAACGGTTCACAGGAGCACTCGGACAGGAACAGGCGGTGACACAGCAGCAGTGAAACAACGATCAGCAACGGGGTCTGAAAGCAGAGAGGGTTATATAGGCGGCCAACCAGGTGCAGACAATCACAGAATTAGTAAGAACTGATGTCACTGTTTTCTAATAGGCCGCTTTCTCCCGCTGCGCCGCTCAACGCGGGAAGACTGTCTAGCACCATGGACAGCAACGGCTTGGCCTCCGCGCGCCCTGGCCGTTTCAGCACTTCACCTCGTTCCTCTGCTGCAGCCTGGCGCGCCGTCACTGACACTCATTCTAGAGACAGGCCACACTGTGGCCTGGGTGTTACACTGCCCCCTCCTTAGGAACGGCTTCCAGACGTTCCCCTGAAACACTGAGCAGGGTGGGTGGAGGGGGACCCGGAGGCGGGACACAAGAACCAGAGACCCGGGTGAAGAAAGGGCGGAGCCGACGACCTCAGGTGGACGACCTGGGGACTGGCCCAACTGGCGGAGCAGGTCTGGCGGACGGCCAGGCGGACTGCCAGGCAGACAGAGAAGGTCAGGGGGACGGCCCGGAAAACCAGACCCCAGAGGAAGACCAGGACTGGAGCCAGGAGGCGGAACACCCGGACCGGAGCCAGGAGGCGGGACGCCAGGACCAGAGCCAGGAGGCGAAACACCAGGACCGGAGCCAGGAGGCGGGACACCAGGACCGGAGCCAGGAGGCGAAACACCAGGACCGGAGCCAGGAGGCGGAACACCCGGACCGGAGCCAGGAGGCGGGACGCCCGGACCGGAGCCAGGAGGCGGGACGCCAGGACCAGAGC
>NC_139644.1:21720260-21723610 GCF_964638095.1 Poromitra crassiceps | reverse complement strand
ACTGCTAATGAAGAAGAGATTGATTTTGTGGCCTTGTACAATGTTTGTCTAAACTTTCCATCTAAATGAGCATGTTGTGATGTAGCGCAGCAAAGCACTAAGCACTTTATTCCATGTCAGTCATCCTGGCCTTTGTCACCGTAATCTCTTCCATAGTTTCCAAATGACTCACTTGGGCACCGGACATCAGTGTGACATTAGCCATTTAAAGTGGAATAAACAAGTCTCTCTCGTTTCTGGCTCAAAGAGGCAGTCATGAGCGTACGCTAAGACAGAGCGAACTGTCCGGAAAACATGAGAATAGCATACTTCAAAATGGGAATTCAGTGGCATTCCCATTTGCCATTGGGGGTATGGTGGCGCAGTCGGTAGCGCTGTCGCCTCACAGCTAGAAGGTCCTGAGTTTGATTCTCGCCTGGGACGCTGTGGGTGCTGGAGTTGTGACCCCCCCCCATATCTTCAGTGCCTACTGCCCAGGTGGGCTATCTCGTCGAAAGGGCCTTTCTGTGTGGAGTTTGCATGTTCTCCCCGTGCCCCCCAGGAGGTTCCTCCGTACATAACCCCCCACTAAAAACATGCAGAAGATCGTCATCCGACCAGTGACGACAACATCTGAAGTTGGTCCCCGGGCGTTGGAAAGAAAAAGCGACCACTGCTCCTGGCCTGCCCCCTGGAGGAAAGGACAAGCCTGGATGGGTCAAATGCAGAGGACATATTTCACCGGCCACCGTCAGCATGAGTGTGTGTTGTGGCCGCATGCATTGTGTTGAAGTGTTCGTGTGATAATAAAGACGGGCTTGTCCGTCTGAAATCGTGTTTAATTTAGATCCCTTCTTATGCAGCAGAAACTGAAGTTGTACTGAGAATTTAGTTATTTATTTATAAGCTCCCATAATTACAGTAGTACTACCAAAGACGATGGGATTGAAGCAAGACGGCCCAACTGTCATTTTGTCACGTGGGTTTTGTCCATAGAGACACTGCGGAGCGTGTCATCATTCAGAAACCACGCCCAAAACGGGGGGAAACAAAAACTCCCCCCCCCCCAATCTTGCCGTTCTCCTATGTCACGTGTTGCACACAAAGATCAAATATACGGAAGATGAACACTCCAACTTACTTCCTTGACAGCTAAATCCACATTTTTCTTCTCGACAAATCTCAATGGCTTCCTTGTTTTGCTCAGGAGTACAAAAAAAAATTTAATTGGCGATTTTTTACATTTGTTGTCTGCGCAGCCCACCACACAGCTTTTAGCTATGTTTAATTCAAGGAAAAATGATGCTGGTATATGGTAGTGAATGGAGAGCTTTCCCCCGTGATGGGCGTGGCCTATTTCATACAGTGTCTCTATGGTTTTCCACGGACAGGTCTGAGTCAATGGTTGACCACGCCCATTTAGGAGACTTGCTGCTACCATTTGTTTGAATTGGCGGAGCCTGCAGTGACCCATCTATAGTAATATAATATCTATGGTACTACAAAGTACCAAGGCAGTAATTAAGGAATGAAAGTACAAGAATTACTCATTCATGCTGTCATTTTCACTGGCCCAGGAGTATGGGGCTGACAAGCTGATGGCCAAAGGTTTGGTCTAGCCACACTGAGGCAGATATAAAAGATGTAGGTGAAATGAAAGCCAGGAAGTGTAGTGGAAATTCATATTAAAACAGCTTTGGGAGCTGTTACCAACTCCTATAAGAAAGGGATGTAGGTCTATCAATATGTATTCACTGTGAGAATGTTAGCTGTGGTGTCATTCTGCTTTCAAGTTGTCATATTACTTTTATATTTTGTTGTGCTTTAATGCCACTTGGATGCCTTCATGGGCCCCATGTAGGCAGTTGTAAATATTACAGTATTTTCACACCTCTTCTGATTGTCAAAACAAAAAATTCTCCGTTTTGAAGACCCCACCCAGGTCAAACAAGGGACTCAAACCTCAGCTCACTCGGCTCATTCTGGGCTCTGTGCGTGACTCTCCAGATCACTCGTTTGGGCCTTGATGGGAGTCATTTGGAGCGCGCGCTCTCCGCTGTGAACAATTCCACATGAAGCATGACGCGAGAGGGCATTAGCATTAGCATTAGCATCATCCCCACCTGCCTTTCACTCTCCTCAGCCAGCAGGTTACCTCTCCCTGATCTGCTGTCCCCTCCTTCACCTCCTCCTCTCCTTCAACTTCCACTGGTGAACCGGCCATGATTTATTTATGTTAAGGGAACTAATCTCTCCCTCTTTCCTTACCTCTCTGTCTCTCTCTCTCTCTCTCTGTCTGTCTGTCTCTCCCTCTCTGTCTCTCTCTCTGTCCTTCTCTCTCCCCCTCTCTGTCTCTCTCTCCCTCTGTGTCTCTCTCTCTGTCTGTCTGTCTGTCTGTCTCTCCCTCTCTGTCTCTCTCTCTCCCCTCCTGCCTCTGTCTCTCTCTCTTTCTCTCTCTCTCTCTGTCTGTCTCTCCCTCTCTGTCTCTCTCTCTCCCCCTCTCTGTCTCTCTCTCTCTTTCTCTCTCTCTCTGTCTGTCTCTCCTCTCTGTCTCTCCCTCTCTGTCTCTCTCTCTCCCCCTCTCTGTCTCTCTCTCTCTTTCTCTCTCTCTCTCTGTCTGTCTCTCCCTCTCTGTCTCTCTCTCTCCCCCTCTCTGTCTCCTCCTCTCTGTCTCTCTCTCTCTCTGTCTCTCTCTCTGTCTCTTCTAGTGTTTGTCTGTCTGTGAAACAGTATGTGACAGTGATGCTAAATGGGGCGTCCTCTCTCCCGTAGTGATGAGATGAATGTGCAGGTGGCACACGCACGCACGCACGCACACACACACACACACACACACACACACACACACACACACACACACACCACACACACACCACACACACACACACACACACACACACACACACACACCTCCGCAGTGTCATATAACAGCGTCGCTCAGCTCCGGGTTAACTTGTATGAACTAGGTATTTGATATGCTGCCTGTGCCCCTTTTTGAAAGAAATACACCAGGTTTTGAGACATGGACCTACTGGTCAAATGAACCGTGAAGTGATGAGAACATACACCAAAATCATCCATGTTTTCCCCAGTAGATTGTTTACTGTGCTAACACCTTGTAACAACCTGTTAGTGCTTTTACTACACTATATTTTCATTTTAATAATGAAATATCATCAACTGAACTCAATGTCAAGTTTATTTTTGTATTTATTTCAGGTTGGGTAAGAATAGTAGTCCCTGGAAGTTCAAAACTGTAGAGTAGCCTATGCTATAATTGCCCCGCTGAGACCGCGAAAATATGAATGCTATCATATTTTGTGTCAATTTTAACAATCTCCAACACACGTAAAACTTGCAAATGATATTCT
>NC_139644.1:21705260-21715260 GCF_964638095.1 Poromitra crassiceps | reverse complement strand
GCTACAGAAACACACGTAGGGTCTTTCTGTCCTATCAGTGGCTACAGAAACACATGTATGGTCTTTCTGTCCTATCAGTGGCTACAGAAACACACGTAGGGTCTTTCTGTCCTATCAGTGGCTACAGAAACACATGTATGGTCTTTCTGTCCTATCAGTGGCTACAGAAACACACGTAGGGTCTTTCCGTCCTATCAGTGGCTACAGAAACACACGTAGGGTCTTTCTGGCCTATCAGTGGCTACAGAAACACACATAGGGTCTTTCTGGCCTATCAGTGGCTACAGAAACACACGTAGGGTCTTTCTGGTCTATCAGTGGCTACAGAAACACATGTGTGGTCTTTCTGGCCTATCTGTGGCTACAGAAACACACGTAGGGTCTTTCTGGTCTATCAGTGGCTACAGAAACACACGTAGGGTCTTTCTGTCCTATCAGTGGCTACAGAAACACACGTAGGTTCTTTCTGGTCTATCAGTGGCTACAGAAACACACGTAGGGTCTTTCTGGCCTATCAGTGGCTACAGAAACACACGTAGGGTCTTTCTGGCCTATCTGTGGCTACAGAAACACACGTAGGGTCTTTCTGGCCTATCAGTGGCTACAGAAACACACGTAGGGTCTTTCTGGCCTATCTGTGGCTACAGAAACACACGTAGGGTCTTTCTGGTCTATCAGTGGCTACAGAAACACACGTAGGGTCTTTCTGGCCTATCAGTGGCTACAGAAACACACGTAGGGTCTTTCTGGCCTATCTGTGGCTACAGAAACACACGTAGGGTCTTTCTGGTCTATCAGTGGCTACAGAAACACACGTAGGGTCTTTCTGGCCTATCAGTGGCTACAGAAACACACGTAGGGTCTTTCTGGCCTATCAGTGGCTACAGAAACACACGTAGGGTCTTTCTGGCCTATCAGTGGCTACAGAAACACACGTAGGGTCTTTCTGGCCTATCAGTGGCTACAGAAACACACGTAGGGTCTTTCTGGCCTATCAGTGGCTACAGAAACACACGTAGGGTCTTTCTGGCCTATCTGTGGCTACAGAAACACACGTAGGGTCTTTCTGGCCTATCAGTGGCTACAGAAACACACGTAGGGTCTTTCTGGCCTATCTGTGGCTACAGAAACACACGTAGGGTCTTTCTGGCCTATCAGTGGCTACAGAAACACACGTAGGGTCTTTCTGGTCTATCAGTGGCTACAGAAACACATGTGTGGTCTTTCTGGCCTATCTGTGGCTACAGAAACACACGTAGGGTCTTTCTGGTCTATCAGTGGCTACAGAAACACACGTAGGGTCTTTCTGTCCTTTCAGTGGCTACAGAAACACACGTAGGTTCTTTCTGGTCTATCAGTGGCTACAGAAACACACGTAGGGTCTTTCTGGCCTATCAGTGGCTACAGAAACACACGTAGGGTCTTTCTGTCCTTTCAGTGGCTACAGAAACACACGTAGGTTCTTTCTGGTCTATCAGTGGCTACAGAAACACACGTAGGGTCTTTCTGTCCTTTCAGTGGCTACAGAAACACACGTAGGTTCTTTCTGGTCTATCAGTGGCTACAGAAACACACGTAGGGTCTTTCTGGCCTATCAGTGGCTACAGAAACACACGTAGGGTCTTTCTGGTCTATCAGTGGCTACAGAAACACACGTAGGGTCTTTCTGGCCTATCAGTGGCTACAGAAACACACGTAGGGTCTTTCTGGCCTATCAGTGGCTACAGAAACACACGTAGGGTCTTTCCGTCCTATCAGTGGCTACAGAAACACACGTAGGGTCTTTCCGTCCTATCAGTGGCTACAGAAACACACGTAGGGTCTTTCTGGCCTATCAGTGGCTACAGAAACACATGTAGGGTCTTTCTGGCCTATCAGTGGCTACAGAAACACACGTAGGGTCTTTCTGTCCTATCAGTGGCTACAGAAACACACGTAGGGTCTTTCTGGCCTATCTGTGGCTACAGAAACACACGTAGGGTATTTCTGGCCTATCAGTGACTACAGAAAAGTACAAAAAGATGAGATTAGTGGAAAGAGGATGCAGTGGTGCACTTGAGTGTGACAGCTTGACCTTATCCTCTCTCCAGGATGCTTCACTTATCACCATAGATACCTGGCACTCAGCAACCCAGTCAATAGCATTAATATTAGCAAAGTCCAACTTAGCCTCCCTCCTCACATGTGAGAAGATATACAATCACGTAGGATGGTATTTGCTCTGCCTGACTGACCTGACATACTTAACGTGCGTCACCCTGTAGCAACTGGAATTGACCACAGAGAATCTTGAGATTTGCCTGTCTCCATGGAGAGTGAGGGGTTTTAAACTACCTCCGATTGTCGCAGTCTGAGTCACCTCGCTGAATAGTGAGAGCATATGTTCACTCTGAGCTAGGACATGTACTGCAAAAAAAAGATTCTGTCTCTGTGAGTCATTTAGTCTAGAATTGTTTTTAAAAGTCTGCCAGTGAAATCATTTAAATTGTTTCCAATACAGTTTCACCTGGTTTGAGGATTGTCTTAAAACAAGGGCCAATTGCTTGAAATCAGATCACTCCACTAGCAGGTGGACAGGTAGATTTGCATTTGAAAAATTGAAATTGTCTCATCCCATTGGCAGATGTTTGTCCCCATTATAAAAATTCTCTCTCTCTCTCTGTCTCTCTCTCTCTCTCTCTCTCTCTCTCTCTCTGTGTCCTTCCATCCACCCCGTGTGGAATCTCTCACACTGCTGATTGTATTTTGATAAAACTCGGGTGAACGATGGATCTTACATATAATGGATCTTACATACAAATATTGCATATTTAAATGACACTGATTCGCCTAAGGGGGTGCTACAAAAGCAGATAAAATTGACAAAACAGTCAAGGACATTTCAAACATTGCACCCCACTGAGTGACAGCTCCTCTCTTTAGTTATCTCAGCCCCTCACAATAAACAACCACAATGCAACATACTTGTTACTGATTGGCCCAGAGGATGCTGCATCATCCCTCCAGGGGACAAGATGGTTTATTATTGCCTTGTTTCACAACAATTTTAAGAGTCAATTTTGACAAAATGACTCGCTTAGATGGACATGCTTGCAGTGGGAACATGGACCTCCAGCTGCTACAGCTGTGTGATTGGAGCGTTTCTGCTCCTATGGCTGTGACATGTCCATCTTTTACCTCATAGAACAAATAGGCCAGAACAAATCATCTTGGCTGCGGCTGACTGGTGTAAAGCTTGGAGTCATTCCTCTGTCTCTAATTAGCCCTGGCTCTGCCGTGCCAGCGGGCCGATGGTTGGCATGAGGCAGTTGGACAGCCCAGCTGCCCCTGCGTCCCCCCCTCTTCCCCCGGGGGAAGAGTATCCAGGTCCACTGCTGCCTCCAAGCCCAGAGAGGAACCCAGACCTGGGCAGGAGCAGAGAGGTGTAGCTCACTCTGCACACAACAATCTGTCCCAGGCAATATTTTGTCTTTAGCAGTAACCAGTGCTTGAAGTGGAAAAAACTGCTTCTATTCCCCTTATTCACATGTTGCCATGTGTATCGGCCAGTATAAGCAAATCATTAAGTATTACATTTTTTATGTCTACAGCAAAAGAAAGATACTATGAGATATTGCTGATGTTAAAATTCAAAACATGAATTTATTTCATCAAGGGGACAAAGATTTCAATTAGAGTACTTATGCAGGGGGCAATGCATTCACTCAAGAGATATAGTGCTGTGTTAATTAACCAAATAGGCTATTTCTAAAGAAACAGCCAGTTCGGTTTTATTATCTGATTGAATATTTGATAGCATGGTTGCATAAATTCAGCAATCTCTAGACATTTTTGGACGACGAACACTGTTATTCACTCATTGTCAGGATCTTTGACTGCTGCTTCATCAGCATGTACTTGGCAGTTTCATAACGTACCGAACTGTTGATTAGCTATTCTATTCTCTCTCTCTTAGAGAGAAGACATTGTGCCAAACTGCATTTAAAACTCAAGTTTGTAGGCTATATGGCAAATGTAGACTACATGCTGTACATGGTAGAGCATCACTTTAATTAAGAATTGCTAGGATCTCCTCTTCAATTCGGAACGTATCCAATACAGCAAGCATTTGTTTTCAACAAATGTTGAACTTTTAGAAGTGGTTCAGTTCTTATTCCCTCACTCTTCAGACGTTACTAATGGTCTACTAGCAGCCGACAGGGTAAAGCAGGTAAAGCAGGCAGGACAGTGGAACAGGTAATCTGCTTTCTGTCATGCAGTGACGTGACCCCTGGGTAATGTAGTTTATTTCGAGCCACGATTTGCCCATAGATCCTGATTGGTAGAGGGCAAGGAGGTTCCAGAAAAGAATGCTGGGCCGGCAGCGTTTGAGAAGTGCCGGTGTGCAAGAAAAAGTCACGGTACGCCAAAGAGTAAAATGTACAAGTGCTGGTACTGTGTCACGGTGTGTACCTACCTACCAGCCCACTTTACAGTACAACACTGGAAGTACCTGAGCTCAGATTTCTGTCACACTTCACCCGCCACGCTCCTCTCCGTCACTTTCAATCTGTTCCTCTTACTCTGTGGAATTGCACTCTATTATACTATTACACTGTAACAAGTATCAGTGAACAGATTAGTGATGTGCAAGTTCAAAATGAGTCTGTGTTGAATTGCTCATTTAAAAGGTGTGACCTGAATATTGTTTTGAAATGTATTCCTAAATCCTAACATGAACATGAAACGCTCGCTGCCTCTCCATCTGGGTCGGGACTCGGGACCCACAGGTGGGTCGCCGGAGGTTTTATTTGGGTCGCCAAATAAATTTGAATAATTTCTTCCAGTCTCTTATTTAAAATGAGTATATTGTTTTTCTGATGAGAGGGGAAAAAATAAAGCCTGTTAACGCCGCCTAAATGCATTTATTTGGTCTCATTTATATAGTACTGTATTTAACGTGTATGTTTTCAATAAGGTGCATAAAACTAAAGTTGTGATTTATCTAACTTATATATCTTTGAAATGGCTGGTTTACCTATTCAGGATCAGTTTGAGTGTGCGTGAGTGATGTGTGCGTGAGTGATGCGGAAATGGCAATCAAAATGGCCAGGAACGTTCATTCATGCACAAATTCGCTCTTCTCAAGATTGATAGATAAGATTTATAGATAAGGTCTATTGTGAATTGGGTTGCGATGGTTTGTCATTTTTTTAAAGTGCGTTCCCAGGAGGAAAAAAGTTTTGCAAACGCTACTCTAGATGAACCTTGAATATTTCCAGATGGACAGAGGATGTCAGGAACAATCAAGGGACACTTTTCAGGCCTTTCTCCGCACACTGATGATTTCTTCATGAGCACAGCAGAACCAGCAGGCGCTTCAGCCCAGGCCAGCAAGTGCAGGGAGAGAGAGGGAGAGAGAGCAACAAGAGATGGAGGCAGAGCGAGAAGCAGTGAGAGCCAAGTCCAAGATTAGCTGGATACACAGCTGGAGGAGGGAGGAGAAGCCAGAGCCAGAGAGCAGGAAGGGGAAGGAGAGAAGGGGAAGTGAACTGAGAGCGTCAGGGAGGCGGAGAGGGAGCCATTTAATGCTGTAATTAAGTTCCTGATAGCACCCTGGGAGATGTGCTTTGGCCTAGCTCCAGGACAGCTTAACATTGCACCAAGGCTCTTCAACCCACAGTCTTCACACACACAAACGGACACACACACACACACACACACACACACACACACACACACACACACACACACACACACAGTACACAGACATCATTTTAAGCAAACCGAAATTTAATACGAGCAGGCTCTGTCTGCTCTCAGGCCAACACTGAATCCCCGACAGCTTCACAAAATCATGCAAAGACAAGAAGAGACACAGGGGAAGCAGACAGGGAAGAAGAGATGGCTGTGAGAAACCATCACTAACAGTCACACTCGCGTCTCTCTCTCTCTCTCTCTCTCTCTCTCTCTCTCTCATGCACAGTCGTGCACACGAGGCAGCTGCCTTGACAAGCGCACACAAATATGAGAGTCAGCCTTGAATGCACGAGCGCCTCCTCTGGTGGGTCGGGGCGGCCGACTGTTCGGAGGGAGGGGAACTGGGGGGAATAGCCGCGTGATTCTCCCCACGCGCTATGTCATGCCGGTGAAACTCTTATAGCTGTGGCGACTGCACATGTATGGGAGGAAGCATGTGCTAATAGTCTACGGCTCTAGCCAGATTGGCAGAGGGGGGTGGAGCAACGACGAGGACAGCAGGGGGAATTGGCCAAGTACAATTGGGGAGAAAATAGGAGAAGAAAATCTGAAAAAACTTGATAAAAAAAGAGAGAGCCATGCAGCCTTGAATGAAACACTCCTTATCTTCCCCTGTCTCTGAAAATATTAATTTTCCATCCCTTGAATTCTCTCTACTCCCTGCCTCTGCTAATCCAATGAGCATTTTAAGGTCTCTTCCGCCTGCACCCTGTTTCTTTCTCCCCCCACTTCCCCAGTCAGTCTGGGCTTCATGGTGAGATGACCTGCATGTGACTGAAACATACAGTAGTATTAATGATGACCTGCATGTGACTGAAACATACAGTAGTATTAATGATGACCTGCATGTGACTGAAACATACAGTAGTATTAATGATGACCTGCATGTGACTGAAACATACAGTAGTATTAATGATGACCTGCATGTGACTGAAACATACAGTAGTATTAATGATGACATGCATGTGACTGAAACATACAGTAGTATTAATGATGACCTGCATGTGACTGAAACATACAGTAGTATTAATGATGACCTGCATGTGACTGAAACATACAGTAGTATTAATGATGACCTGCATGTGACTGAAACATACAGTAGTATTAATGATGACCTGCATGTGACTGAAACATACAGTAGTATTAATGATGACCTGCATGTGACTGAAACATACAGTAGTATTAATGATGACATGCATGTGACTGAAACATACAGTAGTATTAATGATGACCTGCATGTGACTGAAACATACAGTAGTATTAATGATGACCTGCATGTGACTGAAACATACAGTAGTATTAATGATGACCTGTGAAACACTTAACAGTGTTGACAGTTTTGCTACTGTAGGAAGCCCCTTGTCCAAAAAAAGATGCATGGAGTATGGGGGGGGGGGGCTAATTTCCCCATTATGTGCTGTCCATTCAAGGTTAAAAGGCGACCAATGAGTTGAGGAGAGAGAGACAGAGGGAGAGAGAGAGACTGAGAGAGAGAGAGAGAGAGAGAGAGAGAGAGAGAGAGAGAGAGAGCGAGAGACAGAGAGAGAGAGAGAGAGAGACAGAGAGAGAGAGAGAGAGAGAGAGAGAGAGAGAGAGAACAGGCAATTACACCCCCTCCTCTCCAGCAGCCCCATTTCTCGCCTCCTCCAGGCCAAGCGGAGCAGCGGCAGCAGAAGCGATAGGATTTGAATTGAGGATAACGCGCATCAGTAGGAGCTGATTTGTCGGGATTGGTCACCAAAGACGGAAAAAAGGATAAAGGATCGCAAAGGAAGTGTTACCACTGTTACAGAGACAGGAGAGAGGGGGGGGGGGGGGTAAATCGGAATCGACTCATATAGATTGTGGAGGCTGTAACTCCGGGACACCCCCAGTTTGCACCTGTGCGTCGTGCAGGTCCTCTTTCTCTCTCTGGGGTCTGGGGATATAAGTGCGTAACATTTTGCCAGTTTTTACGCACAGTGAAACGCCGAGCTGGAGAGAAGCGTGCACGGTCCTGGACGCACGATGCTGATCGGTAAGTGTTGAACACCTACAGTAGGCTACTCTCTCCACTCGTACCGGTGATGATGTGGCTGCGCTGACTTTAGCGAGTCTATTGTAGACCGATCGCCTACTTTAGAAATATCAGAGCTATGAATATTATAATCGCAGTGCATACCATAAAGTGTAAGCTTACTATAAACTCATCATTGAGTAGCTCGCTGTAAGTCCAAAGAGTGATTCTTTATAAATTTTCTGATGATGTGCGCGCAAAATGCGTTCAAAGAGCCGCTTCGGCGCTTGAGCGATGGGTGATTGAAATTCCTGTGTAGCCTAAAGATGTGAACACGCGGTGTCACCTGTTTGTTCAAATGCTATGTAACGCTCACGTTACCCATTTCACCCTATTTACCCAAATGCTTGAGCAACATCTATCGTGTTGATCAAGTCGTATGGACCGCAAAAATACACCCTCAAAAAAGTGCGGCTCCTAACAAGTGTTACGGACACACTTCAACTCTATATCCTTTCCTCTCGATTATGAAGTGGAAGTTGATTTGCCTATACGTTTAGTTTAGGCAAAATGAATATAGACTCTATTCATGCTTTAGCCTAAATGTGCTTAATGTAAAACCAATGGCGCATTAAAAAAAAATCCTTGCGGACCTGAACATGATTCCGGGGCTCAATTCTTATTTATTTTTGGTCATCAGATGTGTTGTTATGTTAGCCTATATTTTTCCTTCTTGAAAATAATAAAGCATAATGATTATACATAGCATAATGAAATCTATAAACTCTATAGGCTATTGACGTTAGTTTGCATAAAGATGAACTGAAAAGATTGCCTCGAAAACAAATGACAACAACAGATTGTATAGGCGTAATCGATTGGCTAGACCTAGGCTATATTGGCTATTTCTAAATCAGTAATATTGATTTGATCATGTGAACCGATTCTGTTTATAGGGCTCACTGTAAATAGGGAGTTCATGCATTTTGTCCTTGTAATGTTGTAGCTAATTATCATCACTCAACACACACACAAAAATCCACTCGACACACTCAACAATTAAATGTTCATTAGTTTCTATTATTTAATCAAATTTCCCCTCTTTCCTTGACTCTGTTATATAGGCTACATCCAAAATGAGTTTGTCTGGCAGATGTTTTGTTTTTAAGCCTTTGTCCCCAATGAAGCAAACTATATCCCACTTCAAACAAAGTGTGTGTGTGTGTGTGTGTGTGTGTGTGTGTGTGTGTGTGTGTGTGTGTGTGTGTGTGTGTGTGTGTGTGTGTGTGTGGGTGGGTGGGTGGGTGGGTGGGCGGGGGGGGGGGTGGTGTAGGCTATTTTATGACCTTGAAAATGTAAGTCTCTCTAGTCTAGATAGGCATAGAGCTGCCATTGAGGGGAAAAGAGCCACTAAACCACAGTAGTGCTTCTTCCTGCATTTACATAATGAAGCCCATCTTCTCTCTGATTATGACCGAGCATTAGTGTGGACTGAGCAGAGGCATAACTATTGGAGCGAGGCCTGCGACAGTATGCTCCTGTGCTAACAGCAGACCTACAGTAGGCTATATGTAGGCCTACATTGACGCTAACGGAAGACCTACAGTAGGCTATATGTAGGCCTACATTGATGCTAACAGCAGACCTACAGTAGGCTATATGTAGGCCTACATTGATGCTAACAGCAGACCTACAGTAGGCTATATGTAGGCCTACATTGATGCTAACAGCAGACCTACAGTAGGCTATATGTAGGCCTACATTGATGTTAACAGCAGACCTACAGTAGACTATATGTAGACCTACATTGATGCTAACAGCAGACCTACAGTAGGCTATATGTAGCCCTACATTGATGCTAACAGCAGACCTACAGTAGGCTATATGTAGCCCTACATTGATGCTAACAGCAGACCTACAGTAGACTATATGTAGGCCTACATTGATGCTAACAACAGACCTACAGTAGGCTATATGTAGGCCTACATTGATGCTAACAGCAGACCTACAGTAGGCTATATGTAGGCCTACATTGATGCTAACAGCAGACCTACAGTATGCTATATATAGGCCTACATTGATGCTAACAGCAGACCTACAGTAGGCTATATGTAGCCCTACATTGATTTAGAGCCACGGCTCTATTCTGCCTTTCCCCTCCTGTCAGAATCCCAACTGGAATGTGTTTCCTACAAGACTCACTTCTTTCCATCTCAGACACCAAGATAGGCCGAAAACAAGAGAGCATTAGTACGGCGAAAAAGA
>NC_139644.1:21652760-21700260 GCF_964638095.1 Poromitra crassiceps | reverse complement strand
TAATGATACAACAAACAAATTAATTTTGGCGTATGACTCCATGACATAATGACGCTCCTCCTGGTATCATGAGAGGAGGGCGTCAGTGATGAATAGGATAGAAAATCCCCCATAGGGAATTCTTCAGGAGTCATGACGTTGGTGGTGGTCAGGGAAGGAGGTGGGGCGAAAACAACTCCTTCAGCGATGATGATCAGCAACTGAGGATGACACATAGCACATACGCAGCACATAACAAACATAGTAAAAACATGGACTCTGATATACTATGCCGGTTAGGTGATTGGCTCAGCAGGAAAGGAATAGCTTGGGCTGCTTGGTTATTGCCAGAGAGGGGAAGCGTGGGAGACTGTGAATGGATGAGGAGACAGCATGAATGAAAGGGGGCGTGCCTAACGATGAATGGGTTATACAACCTCAAAGAAAGGGGGCGTGCACTGTGATATGACCTGAACTGGGCATTGGCTGCTAAGTAGTCTTCATCATTGAAATTAGTCTAAACATCACTAAAGTGTATTAGGGTGGATTCCCCCCCTCCTTTAACACATTGATGTGTGTGAATGGTAGATGAGGTTGGGGGGCAGGGTGGAATCGCTGGACTGTGGCAGTAACCTTAATGATTAGACCTGTCTACCTGGACCCCCGGGCCCTCCAGACAGGTCAAAGGTCAGCTAATAGCAGGGGTCACTGAGTAAATGAAGTCGCTGAACCCATTCCTGCCCCAACCCCCACCTCTCCTAGTGATCCTCATGAAGATCTAAATTATACTCTTTTCCTACCATTTCATGCTGTTGGTAGTGCAGCCTGACTGTGATTTAATGCCTCGACACCCATGCGTCTGCTTTTTGCACATGCAGTATTTGTATGCATGGTTGGTGCGTGGCCCGTTCTGGCCCCGGGCCCCCCTGTGGGGATAGTGCTGGTGCCTGAGTGACAGTTCAAGTCATTTGAGTGAAGTGACAGCGTGGGGGTTGTTTGGACCGCGCCTGCTGGAGTGATGGCTTGTGGATGCTGAGAGCTGGAGGCATACGCCAGGCCCAGCAGGAGCTCTGACAACATGAGAAATGGCCCGGCGCCGCACTCGGCACCAAAAACCTCTCCGCTTAGCCTCGCACTCCCGGGGCGCTAAGGCTAAAGATGGAGGCCTCGGGGGGCAATCAACAACACATCACCTCACAGGGTTGCGTGTGTGTGTGTGTGTGTGTGTGTGTGTGTGTGTGTGTGTGTGTGTGTGTGTGTGTGTGTGTGTGTGTGTGTGTGTGTGTGTGTGTGTGTGTGTGTGTGTGTGTGTGTGTGTGTGGCACGTGTGCGCACATGTTTGTTTGTGTGTATCTCTGCGTGTGTGTGAATCCATCCTGCAGACTGGCTGCTTTGAAGTGAAGTGGGCGAGAGACTACTCCACTTGATGCTCTGACCTTGACTGAAAGGAGTGAGAGAGTGTAAAAGGCGCCCAAGAGTAGGCAGGCTGCAGACACCATGATGAGAAGAAGCAGACATAATGAAGAGAGGGGAGAGAGAGATAAATTGAGAGAGGTGGAATTAGAGAAGCAGACAGATTGAAATATACAAGGAATATAGCAGAGAAAAGCACAAGGAAAAAAACTGAGAATCTCTCTCTCTCTCTCTCTCTCTCTCTCTCTGTCTCTCTCCCATCTTTCTAATTTCTCCCTGTCTCTTTCTGTCTCTCTCTCAGTCATCAGGGCATGGCTGTCTATAGAACGCTTGGCGTCAGCGGCTGAGAGGGAAACAACAGCCATTGATTTTTTTTCTTTTCTCCGTCAACTCCAGCCATCAGAACCGGGGGCCCGGTCGGCAGCCACTGATCTGCAATACTCCGGGGTCCAATGCACATAATAGAGTGCAGCTAGTGTGTAAACGGCTGCTAAGCGTAAACAGAAGATGCGCTGATCCAGCTCCAGCTCTTTGTTAGCAGCTGACCTCCACCTTGTACTGCGTCCGCCATCTCACGAGTGTTTTAGCAGCACACTGCTCAACACATTAATTATACTGGCTGGGAATTAATGGCATACCCTTGTTCTAGATGCACATGCACACATTACAGTATGAGGAACACTGTAGGCACACAAATAGGTGCTGGAGAGCTCGCGCACAAAGGGAATTAAGCAATTAATGAATATACATAAATCAATGGAACAAATCCAATCAGCATACATAAATTATAGTATGCCGTTTTGGATACACCTAGAAAACACATGGAAAATGTAGAACTCAGCCAAACAATATAGGAATATGCATAGATCAATTGACAAAATGCAGTCACTAAAACATATAGTAAGCATTTATTGTACACATGCAAGCACAGATGTAATCGCCAATATATACAGTAGCTACTGTATGGTTAGCATTCATTGGACACACACTCACGCACACACACACACACACACACACACACACACACACACACACACACACACACACACACACACACACACACATGCACACTCTCACAATCACACACACACATGCACTCACAAATTGGTAGATCACACACATGCAGGACCACAATTTATGAGCAATTTATGAATCCATAAATTAAATGAAAAACCACAATCACAAATACATAAATTATAGCATGTATTCTGTGTGTGACACATCATTCTTTATAAAAGAATATTCAAGAGCACAAGTACGTCTCCTTTCATCTAAAGCCAGCTGCTTAGTTCAGCTGTCTCATTTCCCCGTGTTGATATTTTGCACTACAAAGGTGTGTGTGTACTGTAGGTGTCTGTGTGTAGGTGTGTGTGTGTGTGTGTGTGTGTGTGTGAGACAGAGAGAGAGAGAGAGAGAGAGAGTCATTGGCTTGCATCTCTAACAGCAGCAATTGGCAGCCTCCCTTCTTTAGTCTACATTGAGCCACAGTGGAGAGAGCCTGACTGCAAATGATCAGCTCTAATGATTTTATGAGAGACTACATGATGAATGTTGGCACAGCAAGTGTGTTTGTGAACAAACCTCTCTCTCTCTCTCTCTCTCTCTCTCTCTCTCTCTCTCTCACCCATTCTCCCTCTCTCCTTCACGCCCCCCCCCCCCCACCCATCTCAGAGGGGCTCAGAGGGAATATCCAGTCTCGGTGTACGCTGGCTGATTTGTGTGCCGCTGGCTGCCGTTCGCCACATTAGCGTGTGACAATGGGTCTCTTTGAAGTGGGTTATCCTACCGCGGCTCACAGCCCAGCGCCACGGAGAGGATGTGCCAGCTCTCTGTGCAGACAGGGCCAGCTGTGAGCGCAGGGATAGACAGAAGGTGCTTACACACACACACACACACACACACAAATACTTGGGTCCACACAATGGCTTTTCACGCCCACATCCTCTAAACGTGCTTTATATAAGTACTTCCATATCACAGACAAACACCCCTCCTCTGTATGCATGCATCTATCACAAAGTGCACATACACCACACCAGATAAGAACCTGCACCATCCACCCATCAGTTGATCAACAATCAATCCATGTACAGTATCTATCATCCATCCATGCATCTATCATCCATCCATGCATCTATCATGGAACCCTGCATCTACCCGCTCCCCCTCTCTTTCTGCCTTCCTCTGTGCTCTCTGTAGGCACAGTCCAATCTGAAAGCTTAGTTGAGCTTCCGTCTCTCTCGGCTTATCTCCAAAAGCTGCGTCTTTCATTTGAGTAAATGCCTTCATTCCCAGCTTCTCCATGAGGAAGCTGATAAGGGCTGTCTTTTATCCACAGCCCATAGGCTTTTCATCCCCCCCCGCGGCCCCGCCCCCAGCCCAGCCCAGCCAGCGGGTGTTCACATGCACGTTCATACGAACACACGTGCACGTTGACGAGCACACGTGCACGTTTGCATGCAAAATTATGTGCGAGAGATTATTTTTTATTTCCCCTCTACCTTTTTTGTGTGTGCGAGAATGGCTGGTGCTTCAGTGATGTTAAATATGCGAGCCATCATGGTGAGAGGAGAAGCTGGCTTCTCATGCTGCTTCTCATCATTCAGATGTGACATTTCTGTGATTACACATAATCACACAAGACTGCTGCCGCCATGCAGGTGCCTCTAATGGGGAGTGATTACCTGGGACAAGCTAATCATTGCTGTGTGTGTGTGTGTGCGTGTGCGTGTGCATGTGTGTGTGTACATGAGTATGTGTTTAAGAAGAGGCTGTCTAACAAATTGATTATGCTGTGGAGTGGATTTGTTGCAGGCTTGGAGAGATTAGTGGTGTCTGTGTTTGATTAGTCGTGTCTGTTTGACTCAGGTGAAGCCCCGGCCTCAGTCTAAGCACGCTGCTCTTCTGTCTCCTCTCCAGCACAACAAATATATTGATTGGCCTTTGGTGCCGCAAATGTCACAACATCAGCGAAGAAGACTTTTTTTTCTCCCAAAGCTTTTTTTTTAACACCCCCCCCCCCCCCCCCCCACGCGCAGTTGACAGCCGCTTCTTTTCACCTGACAGCGGGGAGCTTCACCCGCAGGACGTAGCACATGGGAGGATCACGCTGTTCCCACCAGTTCCCTTCCACCCCGACCAGGCGCCACGACCGACCAGAGGAGGCGCTAGTCACTAGCGCCTGTACTAGCGGCTAGTGCAGTGACCAGGACACATACCCTCACTCCGGCTTCCCTCCCGCAGACACCAGCCAATCGTGCCTGTATGGACGCCCGACCAAGCCAGAGGTAACACGGGGGTGTGAACCTCGACCCTCGTGTTGGTACTCGAAGCAAAATTTGTGTCAAGTATATACTGAGGACCATCTTGATTTAATTTAGTTTTTTCCTCTTTCGACCATCTTGCAGGTTCTGTTTCCCTTGAAATTCATGGCCTAGACTAGAACACTATTGACATCAGTTCCATATTGCTGCCTGGTACTTATTCTCTGTCTCTGTCTCTATTTTTCTCGCTTCCCGTTCCTATCTCACTCTCCCCTCTGTCTCTCTCTGGTTACCGCGGTGTGCAGCGCGTCAGCAGTCACGTACTGTTTTCTATGATCCTGGTCTGTCTTGGTCTGCTCTTTGTTACTAGAGCGTAGAGTGGGGTAACGGGCTGTGGTAATGCTGTTACACTGCTCTGATCTGATCCCACTGCAAATCTCTGCTCGTGCTGTGGTCTGGGTCTGGGGGGCCAGAGAGGAGCTGTCCCAGCTCTCCTGTAGCCTCGCTGGAAGGCAGGAGTCAGACACACAGCCCGCTTGCAGTTCGCCAGAGGTGTGAAGTAACAAAGTACAAGCACCTACACGAGTACGAGAATTTGTACTCCACTACTTTTAAATACATGCATGCCGTTACTGAGTAAACTCCGATTTTGTTTTGCACACCGCACTATGAAAATGGTAGCATGGTAGCATTGGGACTGCTCACTAACAGGTCCAGAATCACTTCCGCAAACCAAACTCGTGGCTCGTTAGTGCAGTGGCCAATGAAGATCGTGCTCAAGAAGACTGGCCAATTGAATTAGACAGGTGACAAAATTGTAATGATCCCCATCGTCAGATTAGTTATCACATCACACATTAGAAATCTCAGTTTCATTTGACACTGCCGATAGCCATAGCATGATGGATGTATCTGATTATGATATTGTTGCTAGCAGCTCTAACTCGTCTGGCAAAGGAGAGAATCACCAAACTGAGCATCCCTGGCTCCCTATAATTTTTTTTTAAAGTAATGCAAATGTACTTTTACTTTTACTTTGAGTATTTTTAAATAGGCTACTTTTTTACCCGTACTTACCGTAATTCTCCTTAATTAACCCTGCGTTTCCCCGCGTTGCCCGGCTCGTCCGGAGCTGCTGCCCCTCTACCCTGCCCTGCCCTGCAGCACAGTCAGTCATGCTGCAGTAGGTTATCTACCTCTAGGGACACATGAATAAAAGTTGTGTTAGGAAAACAGTCCCTACAGGACGCAACCTCATTGACTCCTGTTTGTTTGCTCGAGGCCAACGATTCAATTCAGGCTGATCTTAGCGGAATGGGCGAGCTCAGAGTCGATGAGAATGAAGTAGCCTCCACTTTGCCGGGATTTATCAAGCCGTTTACCAAAGACAGTCCATTGAATTCATTAGCTTAGTAATGAGGAGGGATTGTGAATTCTCCCCAGCTCCTCTTCTGCCTGTTCAAACCATTTGCTCATTATCGCAATCAAATCCAACGTTTGTCCTCCCATTTTGTCGCCTCGTCAGCCGCCTCTTTTTTGTGCTGAAGCTCATGCCGATACGCACTTGTAATTATATCGGCTATTTATAGCAGGTTTGTGAGCTAGGTGTCTGTTGCTAAAAACTCTCTCTCGTAACGGGACAAGCCCGTCTTTTATTGTCACACGAACACCACAATATACATGTTTGCATGCGGCCACAACACACTCATGCTGACGGTGGCCGGTGAAAAGTGTCCTCTGCATTTAACCCATCCAGGCATGTCCTTTCCTCCGGGGGGCAGGCCAGGAGCAGTGGTCGCTTTCTCGTACAGCGCCCGGGGACCAACTTCGGATGTTGTCGTCACTGGTCGGATGACGATGACGATCTCATCTTCTGCATGTTTTTAGTGGGGGGGTTATATACGGAGGAACCCCCTGGGGGAGCACAGGGAGAACATGCAAACTCCACACAGAGAGAAAGGCCCTTACGACGAGATACCCCACCTGGGCAGTGGGCACTGAAGATATCGGGAGGAACACAACCACAGCACCCACAGTGTCCCAGGCGAGAATCGAACTCAGGACCTTCTGACTGTGAGGCGACAGCTCTACCACTGAGCCACCCACCGTGCCCCACCGTGCTAGCTAATTGAGTGGCTGCAGAGTTGTGAGACGGGCCGGCCGCGATGGCGGTGCTCAGGGCAGACGGACCCCATGGTGTTCACTAGTCAGAAAAACGTTGCAAAGTCTTCATGTTTAATTAGCATTTCTGCTAATTCCTTGTTTCGGGTGTTTTGGAGAAGCACGTGTGATCATCTGATGGTCTTGACTGACATTTCACTCAAGAAACGTATTGAAGCCAGTTGATTTGCATTGGAAGGAAGTGAAATTATCGGCAGAGTTTTTCTTACGACTTACTCACTACATACTAAAAAAAAACAATTACAGTTATTTGACATTTTAACATTTTTTGTAACATTTTCCATCCCTTTATTGTTAACTGTGACAGTTATGCATTTGTCATCCCTCTCAGGCTCATTCACGGTTTTGTGAATATGGTCTCGGCAAAATAAATCTGCCAACCGGTAGCTATTAATATTCTTTGATCGTTGCAGTTAATATTAGGACCCATTCAAGCCAACAGACAATCCAACTAAGATGATTCCGCCAGCTATAGCTTGTCAAATTAATCTGAAAATAAAGCTACATTTGACACAATCATGGTTTAAAAGCCATGCCCTCTTCTTTAGTGGGAGTGTACCATGCAATATTTAGACGGCACTTATTTCAAAATATTTACTTCCCAAGTAAGTCGAGAGAAGAATAGCAAATATATCTGGAAAACAATTTATAGTCACGTAAAGGAGTATGGGAGTGCAGGGAGTGAGCAAAGACATTATGCTGCACCTGTCCTTTAAGTCTCAATGCATTTCAATGATTTGTTGAGGTGAATTATGTTTTTACAGTGCAGCTGCCTGTGGGTCTCTCAGGCACGATTCAATACAAAACACTCAACAATAATCAAAGCCAAGTCTAATAACTGCCTGCTCGCTCTCTCTCTCTCTTTCTCTTTCTCTCTCTCTCTTTCTCTCTCTCATTCTCTCTCTCTCTCTCTTTCTCTCTCTCTCTCTATCAATCAGTGAAATGATTGATTCTATTAGATGTAATTGTTCCTTGTTTGATGTCCATGATGTCTTGATTAGGCCTGTCCTCCAGAGAGCTGTTGTGTAGAGTAGTGTATGCCCTCCTGCTGCCAGATTAAAACTAAATCCTCGTGTCTCAGGAGACGGCGGACAGACGGACTGAAGAGGGTTAGCCGAGGCCGGCGTGGTCAGATGGTGTTCCAGTATGTTATTATGAGCCGGTCAAAGGTCAGCGCCAGCCTGTAAAACTCTAATTACGTTACACTTATGTCATCAGAATCAACCACTGTAGATACACATCAGGACAGGACAGGAGAGGTGAGATTTCTGATCAGACGTCGCTGTTATACAGTCTCTCTTTGCACTAGTAAATTCTAGAGAATGAATAATGTTACTCATGTTATATTACCTTCATTTTTTAATCAGGTTTTTCAAAACCGTTGACATATTACTATCACTCTTGTCCTTTTTATGCCATTTTCCCTGTCAGGCCATTTAATCAAATGTCACAGGCTCACAAGCTCACTGTAAATCATCGCAGAAGCTGTTTTATTTGTGGCCGTCCGGCTGCAGTGGTAGATTCCTTGCCTACAGTACCAACACGAAGACCCGCATGCAGGTTTGGGCCCCCGTGTGGTATGTCCTGGTCACTGCACTAGTGCCTCCTCTGTTTGGGTGGGAGGAGAACTGGGGGGGAATAGCATGATCCTCCCGCATGCTACGTCCTGCAAAGGTGAAACTCCTCGCTGTCCGGTGAAAACAAGCAGCTAGCGACTGCGTTTCACAATACGGGCCTCTGTATGGGTGTGTGTCCATTCCACATGACCCCAGAACTCATGTTCTGTCTTCTTACTGGATCGTCTCCCCTGTGTCGTCCCGATAAGGACCAACGCTTTGATGCTTGAGAACACTTCAGCGACTTTCAATTGGGATTAATCTGTCTTTGAGATCTGCCAAGGTCTCTGTGGACGCACGGCCGAGAGAAAGAGAGGAGGGCGCTTATAGACGGGCCGTTTGTAGCCCCTGTCTCGTAGAGGTGCTTCCATCGCCGCTCTGCAACCGGAGGGGACAGCTCACTATATCATTCAGCTGTTTGTTATTTTGTCTGAAACCAAGAGCGCGGCCCAAGGGGAGAAACGTCTGTCTCTTTCCCCTGCTGCCTGAAGGTGAAGCTCATGCGTCATTCTGAGGAGAGCGCGTGTGCCTATTTGCATGTTTGTATGTGTTTGTGTGTGTTTGTATGTGTTTGTGTGTGTGTTTGTATGTGTTTGTGTGTGTTTGTGTGTGTTTGCGCGTATGCAAATGTCCACACATCAATATGTGTGCGTGTGAACGGGAGGCTTATTCTCGGGCTATCGGGTGTCAGAGGACATTGTTCAGGCTGAGTGAACCAGATTGAATCCCTGCGATTCAGTTTGGTTTTCCATCCGTGTTAAACTAAACAAACTCGACGGGGTGCCTCCGCGTTTTTGACAAGACTAAAACCGAGTCAGACATCTGCTTATTCCGCTGCCTTTCTCTCTCTCTCCCTGTTTCTCTTGATTTTAGTGACGCCCCTCGTCTGTCCTCGCCGCCTCGCCTCCCCTCTACTATATCTCCTTTGTGCTCCTACGCAGTTATTAAAGTTTTCACTCAGCCGGCGCTCACCAGAGCTGAAGCCAGTTAGCGCTTGACTTCATCGACCACGCTGTGTGTTTGCGGGTTCTGTGTGGCCCGGCTGGGCCCCCGGGGGAGATGTGCTTGTAACTCCCGGTGCTTCCCAGCGGGCCGCACTGATCCATGTCTCTGCCATTTCTGCGCCAGTTATTAAAAGCCAGGGGAAAGGTTACAGTAAATGTCACTCAGCTTGGCAGCCCCTCCCTCTCTCCTGCTCTCCACTCACCGTGGGCCTCGTTACTCAAAAGTTGCTCAATGTGTGTTGAGTAATGTTACTATTTCACCTACTCCCTGTTGAGCAATGTTACTATTTCACCTACTCCCTGTTGAGCAATGTTACTATTTCACCTACTCCCTGGAAGCAGTGATGCTTTCCTCTACTTGCACTATTACTTTTCAGTTGCACGCCCATGTCTTGCCTTCAGAAATTGGGACAGCTCCAGCTCCGTTAGCTTCTGTGTGACTGATCAGGGAAACCAAATACCCTCGATGTTCAATGTTCTTGTCATCCTTTCGATTGATGAAATCAGAGGTGGGAATACTTCCACCCAGTGGACGTAAACCGTTCTGCCATTTCTCATCTAAGCTAGTACAGCTGAGTCTAAATCAACTGATGGGATATTTCTAATGAAAACTACATCAGAGACTACAGAGACCATCTTGCGATACGATCACACCAGCCGCGACACTTAAAATGAATGTGGGTCCACGGCGTAAAGTGGGCGGAGGCATTCTGGGGGAGCCGGCCCCCTTGCTCGGATCAGACCCATTTTCGAACTTGGCCTTCATTTTGATGTCAGTTACACATCTGTAAAGTTTTGTGACTGCAACTTGCACGGTTTTGACGCTATCGGCTTGTGTGGTAGTTCCCGCTACAATAGGTGTCTCACCAGGACCACATTTTCCATGACGACACACACACACACACACGCACGCACGCACACACACACACACACACACACACACACACACACACACACACACACACACACACACATATACACACACACACACACACACACACACACACACACAAGGTGAAAACAATCCCAGCCATCGCCATCGCGGCCGGTAATGAATCAGGAGACAGAGTTGGGATGTTTTTGACAATTCAGTTTCCATGTGATATTTAAAGGCGGCGTTTAAAAAGTGACATGTTTTCTGTTTTTGTTAACTGTAATATTATTACTGAAATTGAAATACTAATTTATTACATTTTGTATATTATTGCACCAACTTCACAACCATCCAACTTCTAACAAGTCTCGATACGTGCCACTTCCCTGTAGTCTCACATTTTTAAACAGGCCTGTTTCTGAATAGTCGCAGCCAAACGATTAAAGTTGAAAGCGTGAAAGGCAAATAGCTCCCCGACAAACACTAACTAGCGTTTCTTCCCCACGCCGTCCCTCCTCTCCTCCCCGTCTCCGCAGGCATCCCCCTGAGGTTTGCTCCCGCCCTCCCCACCCCCCCCCCCCTTCCTTGTCACCGCTCCTCGCAAACAGCCGGGCCACTCATCACGGAGGTCACGCACCTGTCGCCTGCCGTAAACAGGAAATGAATAATTCACGAGTCGCGCTGGTTGACTGCAACAGCTGATGGTCCCTCCGTGACGAGCAAAGATTTATCCCGAGGATTGGCGCTATAATCCTCGGCTGGCATCACACTAATGAGAAACGCTCTCCAGTGAGTCTGAGGGGCCTGCTCGGAGCCGGACCGCGTGTCCTTGACCTCTGCGGGTGATAAAGTTAGTTTGCAGCGATGGCCTACAGTGACATGAGAAACCTACGCCTACACGAGCGGGACGACCCTGCTGACCGACAGTACAGTAGGACCACCTCCACTCTTAACTGGGCTAAGGGCTAATGTACACCGCCTCCGGTACGGCTCCGGTACGGCTGCGAACAGACCCACACTCATGTAATCTGTCAGACGTATGCGGGATCCGACAAAAATAGAACAGGTGCGGAATTTTTCCATACCGCTTGTAGAGTCATTCCGGCAGTTTTACCGGATCTGCAACGCAGCCGTAACACATCTGGTGTACACTGCCTGTAAGTCTGAGAGACGAAGAGCATCTCTCTTGGCCTTTGCTATTCCGTCCTCTTCCTCCTCTCCACTGTCCTCTCCTCTCTTCCCCAAGGTGTCCGTCCTGCAGAGGCAGCTGACCTATAACAGAAGTGCAGTTATATTGCAGAGAAATACCCAAGTCGCAGGATTAGAAGCAGCAAGATGCCAGTTTGCCTGGTAGTTGGCGTGATTGCTTTTCGCTCCTTATCGCCACGCCAGCAGGTGTCTGCGACTCACTGTGCTGCTGCACTCTGAGAAGATTCGCAATTACAACATCCTGGCTCACTCATCATCCCCCCCCCCCCCCCCCTCCAGCTACATCTACCCAGCCATGCTTGCCCCCCCATCCCCCTTCCTCCCTCTCCTCTCTCCTCATCGAGTGAAATCCTGCTGGCTAGTAGTTACTTAGGAATCCTGTTATGGCCCCGCACCACCAAACACCTGCACGCGCTCTGATAAGAATCCCTTATCTGCCCAGTCCCGTGTCTCCACTCTGCACCCAGGCAGACCAGGAGGACCCTGCAGCTTGGAGTAGAGGCTATATAACACCTCCATGGGTGGTCACAGTGATTGTTTTGTAAACCGCCGTATGGTGTTTGGTACGGTATGTATTATTCAAGGTCTGGATCAAAACCCTGAGAGGACATAGTGAGGCAGTGTGTGGCAGAGCGAGGGAAGGTGTTGTTGAAGTTTTCGATGGATAAAAAAAAACCTGTTTGCTTCCTGGTTCGGGTGTGCTGCCTGTGGTAGAGAGCGTCACATGGGGGAATCATCTCTTTGTGTCATCCCTATGTGTCTGTAATTACTCGGGAGGATTGAGAGGAGACATCAGCATGCCAGCACTTTGAGGAAGCGAGGATGGAGACAAGAAAGGGCAGAGCAGCTCCTCACAAAGGCGTTGCACTTTGCAGCTCGCAGCTGTTTCTCTTCAGAGAGCGGCCGCTCCTCTCGGCTGTTGCTCTTCAGAGAGCGGCCGCTCCTCTCGGAATGAGAGCGGCTGACAATCCAGACGCCGACTTCCAGCCGGCACTGATTGCAGGCCCGTGTTTAGCATGACACCTCTGCTCTTTTGTAAGGCTTTGTCAGCTCTCTGTCTGAGCCTGAGCGCTCGTCCCCATTAACAGGTGTGTAGACATGGATGTGATAAGACAATGAGAGAGGAGAGAGAGAGAGGGGGGGGGGGGTACTTTACAGCTGCAGTAGGTCTTGTGTAATATCCGAGGGGGGTTCCAGTGGTGAATAATGAGGCCTACTGTATGTGGAAGTGCCAACAACTGCAGTTCTGCAAATGGCCACTTGAGGCTGGCTGCAAAAGGGAGTCATTCTCCAATTGCCTCCATGTTACAATGCCTGACTTTACAGCAGAAATAAAGATGTTTACAGCCTGGTTAAAAAAATGGTTTTGGTTTTGGTCTATAGCTAATTTTAACTTTCATGACAACTGTACGGGGGTGAATTACTGATTTTTTTTCATATAACTCACCCGTTTATAGTAAAATAGATGTTTTAAAAAAATCGATGGTTTGGGCGTGATTGACAGGTCACCTGTCCAGTGATCGTGCGGCTTGCCAATCATGGACCAACAGCAGGCGGCTCTGTGGGGAACCCCTGGTCTCACGCGAGCCGCGCGATAACCAAGATGGCAGCGGCCAAAATGCAAAACGGGAGGCTTCAAAATGGGAGTCCACAAACCAATGGGTGACATCACACTCACTATGTCCATCCTTTTTTTCTATGGTCATATCATCTAGCACCTGTGTAGTATTTTGATACATTCATAGAAATGTATCAAATAACTTAAAATAAAGAATATAATCATATATAATTGCCAGACAGCCATAATCAAAAGCATCACCTGTTTTCAAGAACATGGGTACATATTTTCTATGCCTGTTTTCATTAAACACACATTATCTATGCAGGCATTTACGCAGGGTTTGGAAACTGTGAGTGCGTGTGTGCGTGTGCGTGTGCGCGTGCGTGTGCGCGTGCGTGTGTGTATGTGTGTGTCGGAGCAGTCTGTGCATTGTGTTTGCTTGATTCCTGGCAGTAACCCCACCATTCTTTCGCCGTTGTTTAGCTGCATATGCTGTACAGGAGTGAAAATCAAATGAACCTAATAGATCCATAGGGCATGGCACCACGAGCCATAAATGAAGTCCCACACATGTGCTTCTGTAGATTAATCTCGCCGCTCATGAGCAATTATTCTGCCGCTGACGCTGAGGCATGGGGCTGATTTGAAACAATTACAACCCAGGTTGGTCAAAATGAGCTTGTTCGTTTCCCAAGGCCACCGCTGATTGAGTGTGAAAGCATTTTAAAAAGCTACCACTGGGTAATTGGTTTTCATGTCCTTCATCCAACCTATGGCTAAGTACAGTATGCAGGCTGCAGTCACAACCCCGCTGTTACACGTTTCAGTACATCATTTCACTGGAGCGCAGACTGTAGGCTTTAAATAAAATGTATTAATAAATTCAACAAAGTAATTATCAGTATCAGTGTGGATTTCTTATAATAAGAGGTCCAAAGCATATGGATGCAATTCAAATGTATATTTAAGCTTCTACCAGTTTTTCATAATATACAGTACTATAGTCAACGGTATAGTATGTAGATAATGTATGCTTTGCCACTCTGCTAACCTTCACAGCTGGAGGACTTTTATTGCCACTTTTGTTCCTACGCAAAGCTTCTCTCACATCTGCATTTCTGCTCTACAAAGAACATGCGGGCGTCTGTCGCTCTCTTCCCAACTCTGTGGGTAGTTTAAAAGGTGGTTGGGGGGGACGATTCAGGCCTACAGCTACTTAAAAAGAACAGAAAAAGCTTTGGCTTTTTGATAGCTGGTACACATTTCCATTAAGAGTTTTAATTGGCCGTAGACACACACGCCTAAGAGCAGAATTCAAATGAGGTGCGTTAATAGAAAACTCTGAAACATAAGAGCCAGCCAGGAAAGCGGGGCAAGCAAGGAAGGAGACGTTTTGTGGGAAACAGTCACAGGTGGAATAGAGGTGATCAGCGGGTTATTTGATGACAAAAGAATCTGCTCTGCAAAGCAATTTACTGGCTCGCTGCAGATACAACTTGCTTAGTGTGAGCTGTTTTGCATAACAATAAATGTAATAATAACACAAGTAATGTACAATTCCCTCTGCGAGCAGTTAGCGGGACAACACATCGTTTATATAGATAAAGGGAATGTTCTCGCCTGCAGTACCCAGGAATCTCTGAGAATATTTGCCTCTCTGAATGAATCGTTAATTGTAAAGAGCTCTTCTCCTCTGTGTCTGTTGTTCTGACACAGCGTTTGTTTTTGATGAGATCTTAAGAAGAGGATATTTGTTTTTTATCTCTTTATTTATATATATTCTTTTTTTCTGATTTTCTCCCCAATTGTACTTGGCCAATTCGTATGTACGTTCATGCGATATCTCAGGATCTTATTTTGACGGAATTGCTTCAAATTTGCCTCAAACATCCACTTGGACTCAATGAAAAACTCATTAGATTTTGGTGGTCAAAGGTCAAAGTTTAAGGTCATTGTGACCTTACGTCCGTCCATTGCAACAAGGAAGGGGCAGAGCTAGATAAAAGGGGCCATAGCTATGGATAGGAAGGTCATAGAGAGTTGGGGTTCGAGGTGGGGTGGGTAGAGTGGCTGGGGGGGTGTGGGTGGTTTAGGGTTATGGTAGGGGTAGGACCATTTTCCATGTTGAAAACAATAAGCCATGCTGTTGAGGTACCACCAAACAGTACCATAAGGCTGAATGGCCACACCACTGCGCTGTGGGCTTCAAGGTATTTGTGTTTGTACAGTCTGGACAGACGTGGATGTAGACTGCAACTTGACTTGTTGGCAGAGGCATACAACCGCGAGGCGGTTATTTCTAGTTTTTTTGTTGTCTCTTAGCCTACTTCTCTCATCTCATCAGCTCAAGAGATAGGATTAGAAAGCAACCTCTGCCTTGTACTTATTTTCTCCTGCGTACTTCAGATCCTCCTCTATGATCCAACCAGCCTACATCAGATCCTCCTCCTCTATAATCCAACCAGCCTGTACATCAGATCCTCCTCCTCTACCATCCAACCAGCCTACATCAGATCCTCCTCCTCTACCATCCAACCAGCCTGTACATCAGATCCTCCTCCTCTACCATCCAACCAGCCTACATCAGATCCTCCTCCTCTACCATCCAACCAGCCTACATCAGATCCTCCTCCTCTACCATCCAACCAGCCTGTACATCAGATCCTCCTCTATGATCCAACCAGCCTACATCAGATCCTCCTCTACCATCCAACCAGCCTACATCAGATCCTCCTCCTCTACCATCCAACCAGCCTGTACATTAGCCTGGGTAAACCCATCCCCCACGTGACCTGCTCTCAGACCTGTTCTCAGTGACTGGGAACTGAGAGAGCAGGTCACGTGGTGGCTGGGTTTACCTAGGCTACCTGTACATCAGATCCTCCTCCTCTACCATCCAACCAGCCTACATCAGATCCTCCTCTACCATCCAACCAGCCTGTACATCAGATCCTCCTCCTCTACCATCCAACCAGCCTGTACATCAGATCCTCCTCTACCATCCAACCAGCCTGTACATCAGATCCTCCTCTACCATCCAACCAGCCTGTACATCAGATCCTCCTCTACCATCCAACCAGCCTGTACATCAGATCCTCCTCTACCATCCAACCAGCCTGTACATCAGATCCTCCTCTATGATCCAAACAGCCTGTACATCAGATCCTCCTCCTCTAGCATCCAACCAGCCAGCTAGCACACCATGTCTAATCAATTTATAATGAGGTGTCACAGTTGGCATGATGGCTGCGGGACGCTTCATTGACCCGCCTGATATTTATTCATGTAAAAAACGATGTCTCGCTTAATGCCACTTCCACAAAATGACTCCATTTGCTGAGGAAATGAACCTCATCTGAGTCCCTGTCACTCCCCTGGGATTCCTGCTCCCTTGGGTTCTTGCGTGTTATTTAGATAGGGGGAGAAAATGTCTTCCCAAATGCTTTGATTGGCATCTAATAAACTTACTCCATCATCACGTAGACATGACACAACTTTGAATTAGTTTATGTAGCTACGTAATGTAATTTGTTTTGACCTCAGTGTGGCAAGCCATGGGCTGCATGTTGGTAATGATAATGTAGAAACAGAGATGGTCAAGAGTCACTCTGTCACATGTTTAAACTGCTAAAATGATATTTTGCATTTGCTTGTTAATTTGTTTCTTGAAGCCTCCCATACAGCCTCCGCATTGTAGAGGTTATAATTCAGGATTGCCTGGAGGGAAAGGTGCGACAGCTGTCGCTATCTTATTCACTACGTATTAAAGATTCTCACCCTGAGGCTCGAAAGCACACAAAAAAACAGAAATAATGTTTCTTTTCTGCAGTTGTTGTTGTTGGTTTTTGTGTACAGCTGCTGTTGCTGGAGGAATGGCTGGCCATCGGCACCATCTGCATAGATTAATGTGTTTGATGGTTCCCTCCTCCGCCTCCTTTTCCCCGTGTAGCAGCTAGGAATCGGTGGCATCTCTCGTTGCCCGCCCATGCCCGTCTGCTGCGCGGGGCTCCGCGGCGGGGAAGCTGGGCAATTTGTTTGCGGATGGCTCCGGGCTGATCGTCTCTGCTTGACAGATGGCCGTGCCTCTGCTCAGGTCGGGTTCGGCGGCGGCGCGCTGCTCTCTGCTTGCCTGACAGAACTCATTATAGACGCTCCCCGGGAGGAGCGGCATCTCCACGAGGTCCTGTTACCCAGCCAAATAGTGTCGACCCGCACCCGCTGCTGAAATCTTAACCCCAGTTTGAGGCTTAGCAGTGAATTTAGAAGTCACAACTCTCCTGCATGGAACACACCTGCTGTAAGCTCACACAGATGAAGTATTGCTTCTCTGAATTTCAAAAAGAAAGCTAAAAACGGCAATATTCCGGAAAGGTGGTGTCAAAATCGTTTATTCGTACCATCTGCACTCCAGTTATCTACACTTATATTATCATGTTCTTCCATCTATCTATGGCATGATGGGCAGTGGTGGCCTAACGGTTGGAGAAGCGAGCTTGTGACCAGAAGGTCGTCGGTTCACTCCCCGGGACCGGCAGGATAAATCTGGTGGGCAAAGTGGAAAAGCAGTGCTTGCCTTTCCCTCATTACTACCACTGAGGTGCCCTTTAGCAAGGCGCTTAACCCCAACCGCTCCAGTGGAGCTGCTCAGTGGCCAGCAGATCAGACCGTGGTTGTACTGGTCATCTTCCAGTTATGATTGTGTGTGTGAATGTGAACAGCTGGGCACTCCTGAAGAAGAGAGCATTGCACTGAGTGAGGCTCCAAAGAATAGAGCGAGACACATTGCAGATGGATTGGGACACTATGCTAATATCAGGGTCAAATGTCCAACCTACCACTTACTCGTCTCCTCACACCGCTCATCATTGAATCTGAGCCCTCACCCTGCCGTTGGTCGATTCCAGTAACATAAGTGTTGGCTGATATCTTTGATAAGGCTGAAGCCAGAGGCTGTGTATTGATCCTATTTAAACTGCAATGCCACTTCATATTTTATTCATTGACTGTAAATTTAGCTATGTACCTTATTCCACGCTGTGAGAGAGCCGCCTGGGGGTCTTGTTTTGCTCGAAATCTCCTCATTCTTATCACACTTCTTCTTTGTCCTCCTCCTCTTCTGTACAGCAGCAGAAGGCAATAATGTCCCGCTGGCTGATGTTTTTGAACATTTGTGAAGTCATTTCCCATCATTGTATTATTTAATTCATGGAGCTTCTCTGAAAAACTTCAACCAGTGTGTTTGACAAACCAGACCCCCGCAATGTCCCCCTACCGCAGCCAGCTAGAGCGCACAGGCCTGGCTGAGAACAGGAGGGGGTGCACACAGAGAGGTAGAGACTCCACCAAGTCGGTATCTCTGACTTTGTGAAATTCTTCTCAAATGGCCTGCATGCTGCATGCATGAGAGGAAAAGTTGTGAAGTCATCTCCCTTCCTGAGAGTGCTCTATTTTCAGTGGCAGGTCAAACTGTGCTTAGCCTGCCGTATAATCAGGCCACACGGAGCATTCTGCCACCTCCTACAAGTCAGGCAAGAGACGGGGAAATGAGGGCAAAACTGCATAAAGATATATTTTTATATATAAAGAAGATTACCTCAAAATAGGATGGCGCTAAGGAAGTTAAAGTACCGACATTAAATATAATCCTCAGGAGAAAAATCTTCATAGCCTTATGTGATTAGAGACTGATTCCAGTATCTCCTTTGGAAATATCTGGGCCTTTGGGGTTTCTGCTAGCTCTAGACGCTAGACGCTCGTGAGGCAGAGAATTGAACTGTGTTGACAACAAAGAGACATGCAGACACTTGACTGTTCATACATCAAACAGGGAAGAGTTGCATGTCTGTTCATCTCAAATATTTCTTCCACATATTTGCCGCATGAACCACATCTGCCTACTGCACGCACGCATGCACACACACACACACACACACACACACACACACGCACGCACGCACGCACGCACACGCGCACGCACGCACGCACACACACACACACACACACACACACACACACACACAGCGGAATACAAACGATCACGTGTGGTACACACACTCATTAACTTACACACTCTGATATACACAATATACAGTGGCAGTGCAGTCAGCACAGCATGCCAAGTGACCCAGAAAAAGAAGAGGAAATGTAATCTAAATAAACAACTTTAAACGCTGTAAAGGAAGGTGAGAAAGGCAGAGACAGATAGAGGGAGAGAGAGGAGAGTGAATGAGTTAGTGAGTCAGTGAGTCAGTGAGGAGATTCTTTATAGAAATTTGAAATTGCATCTTGCATGCCATTGAGGATGAATGATTCTCATCCATCTGTGGAGCAAGAGGAGTATCTTGCCTGCTTTAAGCAGCGAGAGGTGACGTCATTATCAGATTTTATTTTTTTATTTAACCTTTATTTACCCAGGCAAGCAAGTAAGAACAATTTCTTATATACAAAAGCAGCCTGACAGATCAAGAGTAGAATTACCAAGGACAGTGGAAAAGAAAATAAAAAAAAACATGTGGGTTCACAAGTAATATGCATCTAAAAGTGGGAGTATTTGTTGTTATTCTATTTCATTTTATTTGAACTGCGCTGACTCTTATTAAGTATTTTATCTTGTGTATCTCTTGGCTGTACTTTTACACCTTTTAATTGTCTTCTTTTTTACCTTTACTGTATTTTTTATGACTCTGTAAAGCACTTTTGAATGGCCTCAGTGTATGAAATGTTCTATACAAACAAAGCTGCCTTGCCTTGATAGTTTAGGCCAATATTGTTTTGCACTACAGTGCCTTCCAGACATCAAGATCTCCAGCAACTCGAATTCAGTGCGAAACCAGCCGAGGATCACAGCTTTATTAGACCGCTTTGTATCTTTGTGTCTTTCATTTGATTTGCTGTCTGCGTCATGATGAGACGATCTCCGCAGCTATAAAGGAGCAAATATAATTCTGCCCGTTTCATGAACAGGAAATAATCAAATTGGCTGAATAGAGAGCTCATTTAAGTTCCTTCATCATCTCTGTGCTGCTGTTACATCCAATCAAACTCAGATGCCTTTTTAAACTCCGGTTTGCAGATAATCATCGTACTCGGGGAAGGCGGGGGGGGGGGCGGGGGGATGAAATGAGTGAGAGAGTTACGGAGAGGGGGATGGAGAGGAATAAAAAGCAGTGCGGTCTTTAATTAAAAGTGATTGCGGTTAATGTTGTAACGGTTCCCACGGTGGCCCTCACACAACCTCCAGATCAAGCAGAAGTTAATTGGCTGTTAAGACGTACTTTTGTCTCTCTCTCTCCCCCCCCCTCTCTCTCTCTCTCTCTCTCTCTCTGTCTCTCAGCGGAGGACTCCAGGACATCCAGAGTCGTTTTCATGCCTGCGAACGGTCGTGAGCTCCTAATGCACCGTGAGGCCAATTTACAATTTCCCAGGCACGCAACAGCCATATATGTATGCATAGCATGTCTTAGGTAATTTCATAGCTCAGTTGAAAGGCTCTGTCGGTTTGGGCTTTCTAACCAAAAGAAAAAGCTCCAGTAGTTCTATATTTATGCGGAGCGCCGTTGCTGTTGCTCGCTCTTCCTGCCCTGTCAAATCCAGTCCCATCAGCCTGTGGTCTGAGGAGGCGGGGCTGCTGAGAAGTTTATGGGTTGGGGAGGGGGGATAGACAATGTGGCAGATGCACAATGAGCAACATCTTGTGACTGTGAGCGTGCGTGTCAGAACTCGACTGTGTGCACATTTGGTACGTGACGGCGAGCATCGCTGACGGGCATATACGAGCGAGCGCTGTTTCAAAACATCTCCGAAGAGAGGGGGTTTATTATGAGTCGGCTGCGTTGGCATCTGATGAATGAATTCTCCACATGGTGCGGAATAATGATGATGGTATTGTGCCTCCTTTATGCTCATCATCACACCGGTCAGCCATTTCCCTTGCAAATTCCTCCACAACGCCTTCCACTCTGGATGTGTGAATATTCATGCATCGCAGCTGGAGAATCCGATCAGAAGCCTGATGGTGGAGGTCTGACTGACAGTCCAGCTGCGGCTCTGCAGGCAATCGCAGTTTGAACAGCTGAGAAGTGGCGCGTGATGCCCTTAAAACTCTGCAGAAAGCAGTCAGACATGATATGCTGCTCTGACCACAGTGAGGCAGAGAGCCAGAACAGAGAACTCCAACTCCATCTCTGGTGTTTCCTTTTATCATTTTCTTACACAGAGGAATTTTATCGTGTCTCTCTCTTTCTTTCTTTCTCTCTCTCTCTCTCTCTCTCTCTCTCTCGCTCTCTCTCTCTCTCTCTCTCGCTCTCTGTCTCTCTCTCTCTCTCTCTCTCTCTCTCTCTCTCTCTCTCTCTCTCTCTCTCGCTCTCTCTGTCTCTCTCACTCAGGCTCTAGAGGGAAACTATTGGCTACATAATACTGTAAAAGTTATTCTCTCTGAGTCTCTGTTGTGCGTCACTGTTGAAGGAGGCAGCAGCAGTTGTAGACACCTCTGGTATAAGATAGTGGAGCCGTTGGTCTGTTTGTGCCGACACTAGGGATGGGAAGTTTCACCGATTCGCATCGGTGCACCGGCTACATGTGGGGTGAACTCCCATCGCATCGCAGCATCGGTCAAATCGGATTTATATTAGTAGAGGTCGTATGCCTTTAAAGAAAAAGCATAAATGAGATACTTTGTGAGATGCAGTACTAGTAGAGAAACAAATATGTAAAGATAAAATGGCACTATTTTTGTTAATTTATTTATTTATTTACTTGTTTTTGTTCAAACCATATTTAATTGCTACTTTTCTTTTGCATCGCATTGATTCACATCATATTGAGCTGAATCGCCTTGTGTTAAATCAAATCGCATCGGTAGTCGCTTCATACTGTCTGCATCATTGGCAATGCATCGAGATGTGCACATCGCCTCAGTGATGGAGATTCCCATCCCGAAACACACACTATAGCCAAGGTCCCAAGGGTCCTTCCTTAGTAGCAGCATACTGTCTGTGTAGTTTCAGTCTGTGTGAGGAGGCAGAGCTGAAGACAGAGAGAGAGCCTGGGAAGACTGGAGGAGACTGGACGCTGGGCTGAGCGAGAGCAACAGGCAGGAGGGAGAGAAGGTTGAGACCCAGCTCCAAAGCCAGCCCTGCTGTGCCAACCATCCCAGATAATGACACCGGGCCACAAATAGAAAGGCAGTGTTCCCTCCTGCCCGGCCCTCTCCTTACCTCCTTCCTTTGCTGCTCAACAGGGGCTTGCATGGGAGACGGAGTTGTTGGGGGTAGAGCGGTTGTATTTAGAAGCGAGAAACACTATTTGTCACAAACCCAGGGGAGCGCTGGAGTGTTGACAGGAGAATTACAGCAGAAGCGCTAAACGCTCCAGAAGCTAATTTTGCCATAGCGGAAGAAGAATGGCAGGGAAAGCTGTGCTTGCTTGTGCATGCAGGAATCTATTAGTTTCTCATACAAGTAAATAGGAAACAATTGAAAATCAATGTTTCAGTTCTATGCTGGCACGTGCACACACACACACACACACACACACACACACACACACACATACAAAACACACACACACACACACACACACGTCTGAATAGATGCGATGCGACGGTGGCTGTTGTGTAAGCGAAGCCCAGTGAGTCATGAGAGGGAGGAATGCGTTGTTGTGATGGTGGAGGAGGAGAGGCCGGCCTGGGGAGAGGCCAGCAGAGACAGTCCGGTCCGGTCTGTTAGCAAAGTCATCTGAGAAACACAGAGAGAGAAAGAGGATGTTTGGGTTTCGGGCTTTGAGTCAACGGCCAGCGGTCGTCTGGAGTCTTCGACCACAAGTGAGGCAGAAATAAATAAATGCCTTGACGCAGACATGACTTTGGACAGAACACGCACACAGTCACTCGTACAAACACATGCACGACCGCACAAACAACTTCCAACGAGACGCGGTGTGATAGAAGGAGGTTATGCGGGGCTGTGGGGTGAAATAAGCCATCCATTCCCCCTTGTGCACACACACACATACACACACACACACACACACACATACGCACACAAAAAACCCCACATGCAATATTCTGTATTTTATTGCTTTGCTTTTTAGACTGCACACCTACTGTACAGTCACACACTATGCGCCGCGGGTGCTATTTGTTTTGAGAGGTGCGTAGGCACTTCTGTGTGTATGAGTTTGTGTGTGTGTGTGTGTGATTACTCATCTAGTCATCTCGTACATGTGAGCACACACACACTCTCTTCAGTTGCTTGCCGTGCGTCTCTGAATGCAGGCGGTGCCTCTGTGGCAGCGTTATCATCCAAAAAGGCAAACAGCCAGCCTGTGATTTAATAAGCTGCCTAGGGAGTCGCAGAGAGGTGGGGAGGCACTATCAGCTGATAACTGTCCTCCCTGCAAGCCCAGCTTTTTCTCTGATAGCACCGCCAAGAGAAGACGCAGCTCCTCATTTTGTATCTCTCTGTGTGTGTATGTGTGTGCGTGCGTGCGTGCGCATGCGCGCGCGCGCGCGCGCGCGCTGTGTGTGTGTGCGTGTGTGCGCCGGCTGCGGCCCACGTGTCTAGTGCTGTGTTCATCCTGTACTGCAACTTTGTGTGTGTCATGCAGACAGCAGCGGAGAGCCCACGCATGGCAAAGGCAGACCTGAGCCTATACTGTATGTACGCTACTGTGGAGCATATGCTTGGAGCTTCAGCCCTTCAGCAACTCCCCCACCCCTCCCCACATCCGCCCGAGCGCGCAGGCTCGCTTGGTCGCATTGATGCGAAAATGCGGAAATAGTAAAAACTGCAGTTCCTCCAATGGCCACTTGAGGCTGGCTGCAAAAGCGAGTCAATCCCCATTCACCCCAGTGTTAATATGCCCATATTTACAGCATAAATAAACATGTTTACAGCCTGGTTCAAAAAACGGTTTTGGTCTATTATAGAACTCATCCGTTTAGAGTAATATAGATGATCAAATTGACAGGTTGCCTCTCCAGTGATCACGCAGCTCACCAATCACTGACCAGTAGCAGGCAGAGCTGCGGCTCTGTGGGAAACCACTGATCTTGAGCCGTCTCGCACGAGCTGCAGGAGAACCAAGACGGCCAAAATGCCAAACTAGAGGCTTCAAAACGAGTCCACAAACCAATGGGTGACGTCACGGTGACTCTGTCCATCTCTTTTATACAGTCTATGCATCCACCCAACACCCCCATCCACCCAACACCCCCTCCCTCAACCCTCTGATGGAGAGAACCGGGCGGGGCCAGCTGCCAGCAGATCCTCCTCTCATCACTCTGACGCTTCATCCCTGTCGTGTCGTCACCATGCCAGAACTTTTTGCCTTTGATACCACAACTAAGTTTAAATATCTAAAAATACAAGGCTAACAAAAAAGCTGTCACAGAACCACTGTGCTCTATTTGAACATTGATGTTGCTCCATTGACTTGGACAGCTTTGTAGCAAGAGGGGTTTTGATGTCAGCTGGGTGTCTGTCTCTGGCGGCTCCGTATGTGAAATCATTCCATCTGCCAGTTGAACTGGAGTCCAGTTCAAGATGTGGTGGACTGTTAGATGCTGGTGCAGTGTTTTCAGCTGTTGATTCTTCTCCATTTTTCAATCAAGCAGCTCAAGCACTGTCTGATGCAGTTTTTCTTCTTTCAACTATTCCAATGCGCACATTTGCGCCCTCTGGAGGTGACATTAAAATGGAAATGGAATTTCAGATTGCAGGACATTTTTGATCGCTATACAGACTGCCCACTGCTAATAGCTATGAATATCATTACGGATTTTCCACAGTCAGACTGCTGTTTCTGACCTCACGTTTAACTCTGCGTAATCCCACCACCTGTCTCTGAAATCTCTTTCTCTGAACAGACAAGCACCGCCCTCCCCCCCACCCCGAGAAAGAGTTCTTATATGGCCAATCTCACCTACAGTATGTCTAAGATGCTGGTGTTATTGTAAGGTCAACCTAAAAATAAGGTCACTCCGATGCAACCTCCTTTACGGTGTGTATGTTCTGTTATACGAGGGCTCCGGTGATACGCGTACTTTGAGGTGGCCATGGCGACCCGCAGATGACACTGATGATTGATCCTGGAGCTGGGCTAAGTGCCTGCGCCCCGCCGAGCGCACTGAAACTCACTGAGACGCAGCCAGGCGGAAAATTAGAAATCTCTTCATCCCTGCTCCATTTGAAATCCGATATCTCCCGTCTTCCCCTCGTGCTGGCTCTCACTCCGCCAATAAATCAGTAATTAAATGATGTGTTTGTGTGTGTGTGTGTGTGTGTGTGTGTGTGTGTGTGCGCATGTGTGGATGTGTGTGTGTGTGTGTGTGTGTGTACATGAGTGGCAGGAGCATGTCCTTGAAGGATTAGCCTGGGCAGTTGGGGTGATGGGGGTTTGAGTGGGGTCACCAGCAAGCGTGGCCCACACACACACACACACACACACACACACACACACACACACACACACACACACACACACACGCAAACACACACACACACACACACACACACACACACACACACACACACACACACACACACACACATACACACACACACACACACACACACACACACACACACACACACACACACACACACTCACTCACCAGCTCACACAGTGTGTGATGATGGGTGTCAGTTGGAGGTGTTACGGTGCCTCTGGTATCACATAAATCAAAGCCAGGCTTCCCAGACACCTTGAGCCCCTCAGTACTCTTCCACTCTTACAGCGCTACCGGAAATGTCCCTCCTGGTAACTGTTCCCTTGTTGTTTCCTGATGTGAAAAATGTAACCATCAGACCCTTAATCATTCACTTAAATACATAATATATACTTTCATAAGCACATCTCTCATTAACATTTACACACCTTTTCAACTCTGTACACCATTTGATCTCACATGTCCAATCTTACTGTACTGCACATGTTCTGTATCAGTGCTAAATTATCTATTATGATGTCAGCTCTCTGGGCGTCATTGCACCACATATCATCAATCTCTTCCTGTATCCATGATGCTTGTTACACCTCTTCCACTCATGAGACCTTAAAATCATATTAAATATATTCAAGTAAGCCGATCATTTGACTCAATAACTTTTAGTATTATAATTATAATTATTTTATTATTTGTATTATTTATTATTTTACATTATTTCCTAATCTCGGCGTCTCTCTCTCTCTGTGTGTTGTCCAGGTACGTCGGCCCAGGGCAACCCCTTCCTGGCGTCCCTGCCTGTCCCGGGACGGCCCTTGCAGCCTCAACTCGACCTCAAAAACTTCCTGCCCTTCAGACTCAATGGCTCCTCCCCCCTCAGCCTCTTCCCCAACTTTAACACGGTGAGTCAGGTTTGCCGTGGCGTGTAGTGTGTGTCTTGCTGTAGCTAGCAGGGCCGTAGCTAGCTATGAGGACGGGGAGGTCCGGACCTCCCCTAATATTTCAGCCTGCCAAAAAAAAAATTTTTTTTTTTTTTTTTTTTTTTTTTTTTTTTTGCAGGCCAGGCCAGGCCACTCACTGAACAGCAGGCCAGGCGCCGCCTACTGGTTTACTAGTGGTTTTATTACTTTATTCAGGTTTAAAGTGGGTGCATCTCATTGTAAAATTGGACTTGGCCCAAATTGGGCTTCAAACGGCCAAAATCAGGCTTCAAACGGCCCAAATCTGGCATTAAACGACCCAAATAGGGCTTCAAACGGCTCAAATCTGGCTTCAAACGGCCCAAATTGGGCTTCAAACGGCCCAAATTGAGCTTCAAACGCCCCAAATTTTTTCACGCGCATCGGCCCGTATCGGCCTGGCCTGCTTGGTATCTAATGCCCGGCCTGAATTATGATCCCAGTCCGCCCCTGGTGGTGAGTGATGACTGTCTGTCTGCCTGGCGAGATAATTGAAGGTGAGCGAGCTGCGAGACAGTGAGCGAAGTGAACGACAGACAGTGAGTGACACTGACAGATTTTTTAGCAACAACCAAGAAAGTAAGTGTCTAGTCTGTCTCTTAAGTAATGTTACCTGTGTGACACGTTGGGATGCTACTGGCTAATCATGCATGATGCCAATTGCCAAGCTCCCGAAGTCAGGTATGCAGGTGGCTATATGCATGGTTTCAGTTTCATGACCCAATAAGTAACAAAAAGAGGTGGTGTAAAGGTAAAAACAACATAATATATTTTATTTTATTTTTCAATCGTTCCTATCAGGAATAAATAAATGTCCCTCTGTATGTTTTTTTTATTATCGATGATGACTTTGTGTGTTGTGTACGGCTTGGGTTGTGTACCTGTGTTTGTAGGTGTCATTTTGATATGAATTTGGCTAAAACAGTTTGTGTTTGTTAGTTACAATTATGTTGACAGGAGAGCTGAGCAGGTGGTGACATGAAAGAGAATATACTGAATAATGACATCACAACAGTATAATCCTAATGTTGATTTAAAATGATATATTACTCTAAATATGGCTTAAAAAGGAAAAAAAAAAAGCTCAATTTTTTTTCGCCGGCGCCCGTTAGGGCGCCGCCGAATCCGCCTCCCCTTGCTGGACCTCCCCTATTTCGGAACCCTGGCTACGGCCCTGGTAGCTAGCCTAATCAAAGCCTGTATAGTCTTTTTTTAGATACAGTGACGAATAGCTTTGAGACAAAATCTCAGCGCCTGGCAAAGTAATAGCTGTATGGTATCGATCCACAGCCCTATAAAACCCTCGCAGACATATTAAGGTCATTTTGTGCTATGGAGCAGTAAATATTTAATTATTGCACCTACAGTACGGGTTGTAGTCCACATATACACTACAAAATATTAGACACACTACTTTTCTTTTCTTTCCACATTTTAGAACAATAGTTAAGATATCAAACCTGGGGTACCTTTAAGATATCAAAGCTTTTGACTGGTGTAAATTTCGTCCCAACGTTCCTCCTCACACTGGTTAAGACTGACTGACCAGGAAGACAGACCTGTAACAGACAGTCTGTCCTTAATGCCAGCCTCCCTATTAATTTAAGCAATCTCCCGTGGGAGACCTCTGCCTCCCCTCCTTGTCCTATTCACCTTATGTAGCCCCGCCCACTTGACCCAGTTGTGTTAAGACTTCCTGTTCAAAACACAGTCTGTTTTACCTGCTCACTAGTACTGTACTGTCACAGGAAGTGTAAACACAATAGGAAGTAACTGGCTGACCCCTGTGTTGGAACATAAGGTGAATATGCTGCACCTCTCTGTCTGCAGAGGTCTGGCCCTGGGCTCGTCCTGGAGGGCATGGTGGCTCAGTGGTTAGCACTGTTGCCTCGCAGCAAGAAGGTCCCGGGTTCGAACCCCGGTCCATCGCAGGTCCTTTCTATGTGGAGTTTGCATGTTCTCCCCGTGTTCATGTGGGTTTTCTCCGGGTGCTCCGGTTTCCTCCCACCATCGAAGACATGTATGTTAGGGTTAATACTGTCAGTGCCCCTGACCAAGACACTGGAAAAATAACTGGAGTTGGTCCCCGGGCGCTGCACTGCGGCTGCCCACTGCTCCTAGTTCTAGGAAGGTTCCTAGTAGAGGATGGGTCAAATGCAGAGGATGAATTTCCCCATGGGGATAAATAAAGCATAACTTAAAGGATGGCTTTAATCAACCCACTTTGTATCATTAATAATCTCGGTAATATAAGCACATGGGCAGTGTTTACCTCTCTCTGTGTTTTCCTCATGGAGATCTCCCATTTCCTCCTCTGCCAAAGCGCTCCGTTCTGACACGTTTTACGTCACGTGTCAGAACGGAGCTGCGGAAGTTATGCTGGAGAGGCAGAATCTGCTCAGAGGGCAGCTGTTATTGTTTATTTTTATTTTTTAAGTATGTGCACATCCAGAGAATTGCATTGAGAGCCTTAATGACTTGCAGCTGGTGGGGGCGGAGTTTCTGCAGACAGCAGCAGTGAGCATTTTCTCTGTGAGGTAAACAGAGAGAGAAGGCAAAACACTGCCCAAAGTGCCCATGTGCATATTACTGAGATTATATATGATACAAAGTGGGTTGATTACCGGTAAAGCCATCCTTTAAACTTAAACTTAATCTATAGAGACACTGCGGGGCGCGTCATCATTCAGAAACCACACCTAAAACGGGAGGAAACAAAAACTCCCCCTCAATCCCGGCATTCTCCTATGTCGCGTGTTGCACACAAAGATCATATACCGGTATACGGAAGTTGAACACTCCAACTTACTTCCTTGACAGCTAGATCCACATTTTTCTTCTCGTCAATTCTCAATGGCTTCCTTGTTCTGCTTGGGAGTACAAAAAACGATTTTTTTCATTTGTTGTCTGCGCAGCCCACCACACAACAGCTTTTAGCTATGTTTAATTCAAGGAAAATGACGCTGGTGTATGGAAGTGAATGAAGAGCTTTCCACCATGATGGGCGTAGCCTATTTCATGCAGTGTCTCTATACGCTGCAGCTCTCTATCTGTCTGCAGAGCTCTGGGCCTGCGGCTCGCAGCGCTAATCTTTATTCACACAGTGTTTTACCTCTCAGCATTGCTGTTGTCACTCCAGTATCAGCCTTTCTACAGATGAGCCTCCAGTGACTATTTTGGAGTAACTTGACTTTATTTCAGAAGTCAGCAATAAACTGGGCAGTTTTCAAGCAGCTTGGCTCTGCTACCTCGCCTCGCTGTCTGGAATTAAAAAGTTTGGGTCTTTGATCCTTTACTTACCGGCAGTATACCCATTGTTGTGTATGTGTGTGTGTGTGTGTGTGTGTGTGTGTGTGTGTGCGGTCTTGTGTGTGTGTGTGTGTGTGTGTGTGTGTGTGTGTGTGTGTGTGAGCATGTGTGTCTGCGCGCACGCGTGTGTGGGTGTGGGTGTGTGTGTGTGCGTGCGTGTGTGTGAGAGAGAGGGAGAGAGAGAGTCGGTGCTTCTGATTTCTTTGATCCTACTTTTTCAGTGTGTCTGAGTGTGTGTGTGTGTGTGTGCGTGTGCGTGCGTGTTCATTTCTTTCTTTGCTCTCTGTGAAACCATCTCGAGTTCAGTGGTCTGTAAATGAAACGTAAGCCATGGCTTTCTCTCCAGCATGCACTTTACACCTATTCAAACCAAGCGGAAAAAGAGAGAGAGAGGTAGGGCCACACAGACATCTGGGCAGCTGGTTCTTACAGCGGAGGGCACGTGTGTGGGGGTGGATGACACATACATGTGTGCTGTATGATGTGGGTGTGTGTGTGGGGGCGGAGGCGGGGGCGGGGGGAAAGAGGGGGGTCCTCCAACATGTCTGAAAGGTGCTATTTGTTCCCTGAGGCTGCCACCCACCGCCTTCGGTCCAGGAGTCGACCATACTGCCCCATGGAAAATCCAGCATGCCAAGCCGCTAAGCCAGGATGGAGAGCAGCCAGGCCTCTGGCAGTCTTGTGCTGCTGGTAGTTTAGGGCAAGTCTGTGGCAGTGTTTTGTGTGTGTGTGTGTGTTTTACTCACTCCACGTTTCCATGGGAAAATTAATTAACTAATCTTTCCTTTTAATGACCACTCCGACCGAGGTCTGTGGCTCACAGCTGTTCTCAGGCCTTTATATAATTAGCAGCAACCCAAATATTTCATATGTGTGTATATGATAAACAATATCCAGCCTTGATAATCGAGAAAACACTCGACATTCACCATCTATTTTCAGATCTCGATTATGATCATTTCTGTATATACTTTCCCCCCGGAAAGAAACCTGCTAACAAAAATGCCCTCATTAGTTGCAACGTTGCAGGAGGAAGCGGCAGAAAGAATGGATGCAGGAAGCAAGTACAGAGGAAATTATATTTACGGAGTTACCATGCTAATCACTCAGCTATTGTTCAATAGAATATAAATAGAATATAGCGCTGTGCTAGAACGCAGGAATTATGATAAGCGCGGAAATAACATCAAATCAGTGTCGCTTCAGTCCCGCGAGGAGATGATTAGCCCCACGTAACACGCAGTGTGACGGTGCAGCTGTGGCATTCATCACAAGGGCCATTCAACAGAGAGCCTCAGGTTCTCCTCTCCTCGGTCTGATAAGGCTCACGTTGTCCTGGACGTGTGCAGGGGGGAAGATGAATGCACCTGTCTCCAAAACTAAATAGCCTCCAGTATCACTGCTGCCTTACCCTCCCCTATCTCTATCTCTCCTCTCCTCCCCACCCCTCTCTCTCTCCTTACCCTCCCCTATCTCTCTCTCTCCTCTCCTCCCCCCCCTCTCTCTCTCTCCTTACCCTCCCCTATCTCTCTCTCTCCTCTCCTCCCCCCCCCCTCTCTCTCTCTCTCTACCTACCCTGAAACTCCATCATGGGCTCAGCCGCCCGGCGCTGGCTCAGTTCTGTCTGCAGCAGGACGGTGGGGGAGGACCGGGACAATAGCTGCATTTATAGCGGTGGGTTCAGGATGGCTGCGGACAGACAATGGACACATTCTTCGCTTCCTAAAACAAATAGTTGTGTGCAGCCTGCCCTGCTAAGGTGGACAGAGGGTAGGACGAGTGGGAGTAGGTTTTCATGGCCAGGGCTTTGGCTTGTGGAGGGAAAAGTCAGTCGCTCCCCGAGGTAGTTTGGAGTGGTGTAGAGAAGAGGGCAAAATAAAGCAGCGCAGACAAAGATGCCCCTGAGGGAGAGGTATACCTCCAGCGTGGCGGGATTGAGTGGCAGGTGTGTTTATATTCCCTCTCACACCTGGTCTGGAGGAATCCGGACTACACAAGAGTCCGCTCTGGCGCAGGTGGCGGCAGCTCTTTGACGGGAAAGGGTGGGGGTGGGGGGGGGGGATAGGGGCTGTGTGTGCGTTGTCCGGGCTTGTGTCTCTGTAAGACAATAAGGCAGCGCCGGCCCGGCCGCCCTGCCTGCAGATGCACCAACACACCTTGATGTCGGGGCTGCCGGTGCCGGTGCCGGTGCCACGACAGCTCCGGTTACACTGAGCGTGTCCGGGCTGACCTGCTGTGGTTGTTGTGGGGAGCAGCGCTCTCTCTCCCCCGGGCCCGGCTCCCATGTGAGCAGAGGAGGAACAGATCGGGCCTCGGGGCCCGGGCCCGCCGCCAGCCCGGGGACAGATCCAAGGTGACTGTCAGAGCGAGAGCGATGCTGAAGGGTGCTGCTGCAGTCCCAGTGAAGTCAGCTGTCATCGTGGAATGCTGGCTCTTCTAATGAAGCTCAGCCTTCTCCCTCGGCTGTTTATAGTACGCCGTCCCGGGACTCTCCGCGGTCTCCGCAGAGACGCTTAAAAACATATTTGTCATATAGTCTATCCAAAGTCTCTCACTCCCGCTTCCCCATTAATCTCTTATACAGGCACGTCCCTGGAATCAAAATAGACTCTAACTACATGAGAATATTAGCCCTCGCTAGGCATGTAAGCACTGGGTTATGCAGTTGTGCTATGGCTAAACGTACTTATCCAACACAGAGCCTGTCAACAAAAACATGGACAGGGAGCAGTATTTACTACAGTATTACTGCCGGTATGACTTCTGAGATCATCAATGCTTTACCCTGTATTTTTCATCCTTTTTAGCTGGCAGACCATTCTATCTTCTTGAGGTCAGTACAGGTGCACAGGATATTCACTTAACTGCTTCATTCATGGCAAAACTCAATTACAGTGTATCAGAGGTTCATGTAAACAAACAAGCTTAACCTGAACAAGACCTTAACAAGCGTATGGCCATGTGCCAGGTTAGGCCGTGCCAGTTGGTACACGTGATGTCTCTGTCAGACCCGACGATCACAGACCTCTTGAAGGGAGAAGTTGAGCTTCTTCTGCCACAAACCTGCTCAACTGTAACAAATAGTAGACCCTCCACCCATGCAGCCATGGACGCAAAAACCAACATGTCTTGTTGCTGCTTTGCGTTCTGGTCTAATGAGGAGAAATGGTCTGTCTGCCTCTTCTACGCTGAATTTCCCCCTGTGTGAGTGTCTAGATGAGTTTCCCCCTGTGTGAGTGTCTAGATGAATGGAGATAGAAGCCCTTGCTCTTTGATTCTGAAACGTGGGGTTTACTTAGAGCTTAAAAATGTTCCCCTATTAAACTCCATTGTATCTGTGCTGGAAATATCTGGACAAGACATCATGCTGGCTATGTTTGACCAGTTATCCATGAGAATAAGAGAAATTCATCACCAACGCTCCTCTGACATGCAATATAAACTGCCAATAGCCGTTTTTCCTTGAAGTATCTTAGAAGATGCTTGAACAGGTATGGCCACAGTGGGGATTTAGCCTGGGCCCTCTAAAGGTGATAATGAGCTCACCTCACTAACCATTACACCATCCTGCCTTCATGTGTTTTAATATCTCTTGTGTTGTGTGTTCTCTGTATCTTCTCAGATGGACCCAGTACAGAAGGCAGTGATCAACCACACATTCGGTGTCCCTCAGCCTCTCAAGAAGAAACAGATTATCTCTTGTAACATTTGCCACCTACGCTTTAACTCAACGGTAAGAAACGCTGTGATCAATATGTATGATCAATATATAATGGCTCTGTGTTGTGTTGTGTTGTGTTGTGTTGTGTTGTGTTGTGTTGTGTGTTTGTGAGAGACAATAAGGGACATGATGAGAGAAGACTGCATTCCAGACTGTGTCATTTACAGCATTTAAAAGAAATGTAAACCAGAGTGAGTCTACTGTCGCTTCAGAGAACATCTCTTTGTTGGTTTTTGAAAAATATGGCCGTTCCAAAATTACCTGTTCTGTTCTCTTATCTTCCCCGCTGAGTCATTGTGTGTCTGTGTGGGTGTGGGTGTGTGTCTGTGTGTCTGTGTGTTTGTGTGTGTGTGCAAAACAGAGACTGCAAGCATGTCTCCTTTTGCAATTTTTCCTCAAATCAAAATCAAAAGGTAGACATTTATTTATCTATTTTAATTGCACATAAAAGTTATTTTGGTTTTCCCTTAAGTAAGTGTGTGTTTGTGTGTGTGTGTGTGTGTGTGTGTGTGTGTGTGTGTGTGTGTGTGCGTGAGTGCGCGTGCGCGCGTGTGCGTGCGTGCGTGCGTGGGTGCGTGCGTCCGTGTGTGTGTGTGTGTGTGTTGTTTTGGTGTGAGGGATTAGACAGCAGGGAGAACTGCTGTGTTTATCAGCAAAGAGCAGAAACAATCAGCCGCCGCAGCAGGAAGCTGCTTCCCTTCCATTTCTCCCATCTCTACCTCCAACACACACACACACACACACACACACACACACACACACACACACACACACACACACTCGTTTTGGGCTCCATCTTCAAAGTGGGGCATAGACACAGGAGACGGTGAGCGGAGGGGGAGAGAGCAGACACAGACGTGCTCTTCACACACTAGAGAAAATCCCATTATCTGTCTCTCCGAGGGCCCGGAATGCTTCCCTAACCCATGGACCCTGCATTGACCCACCCATGGACCCTGCTTTGACACACCCATGGACCCTGCTTTGACACACCCATGGACCCTGCTTTGACACACCCATGGACCCTGCTTTGACACACCCATGGACCCTGCTTTGACACACCCATGGACCCTGCTTTGACACACCCATGGACCCTGCTTTGACACACCCATGGACTCTGCATTGACCCACCCATGGACCCTGCTTTGACACACCCATGGACCCTGCTTTGACACACCCATGGACTCTGCATTGACCCACCCATGGACCATGCTTTAGTTGACTCAGATATCATCTCATGCATAATGCTCAAAGGGAAACAAGTCGGGTTTTTTGCTGCCCCATAGACCAGTGATTTTCAAAGTCAGGGGGCAGTAGGGGGGCCTCAGCAAATTAATGGAAATGCTTAAAAACATCTTTATTGGGAAGGAAATGATTCAGTTATAATTGTATTAATACTACAGTATAATAAATAAAGAATATAATATATTTTGTTATTATATTTTATAATTATATTTAGTGTAGTATTAACAAATGTAATCGAATCCTTTCCTTCCATATAAAAAAACATGATTTGCCATGCCCATCTGTCTAATTGCCTGCCAGTCAAAACATCATCACATTCATTGTCATTGTCTGGAACAATGTTTATAGCAGAATACAGAAATATTGAATATGAAGAAATTAATAAAGATTTGAAATACAAATGTAATTATTAGTTTATTACATTAATAAAAGTAAGGAAATATATTGTGGGGTTGTATGGATTAGGGATGTAACAATAACCTGTTTTAATGATAACCGGGATAAAATTCCTTACGATAACCGTACCGTTTCAAATTTTCATTATCGTTAAAACCGTGGTAACCGTCTCCCAGATGCAAACGTGCAGCCTTGGAGAAATTATTTCAGTGAGTGTATCAATCCTTTTTTTGGTCTGAGTTTTCAATATAAAACGTCGTAAAATGATTTCAGTGAGTCTCTGTACTTTTTTAACATTTTCAGCAATTGTTTACGAATATCGTGATAATACGATAACCGTGATCATTTTGGTCACGATAATCGTGATGTGAAATTTTCATACCGTTAGATCTCTAGTATGGATGTGATTTTTGATATTTTCAATAGTATTGTCAATGGGTTTCTGTCTTCTTGCAATAGGGGGCCGCAGCGAAAGGCTAATGCTATTTAGGCATGGAAACGTTTGGGAACCCCTGCCATAGACAGTAGCTAAAACAGTCCTTACTGGCTTTCGAAAAACTCACTCAACTGGCCTGTGTTTTCAGACAAAACTGCCCACCCATTGTAATTTCAACACACTCACAATCCACCTGCTCAGACAGTGATGGAGGGCAGAGCTATGAGTGTTTGCATTTTCAAACACTTTCTGCTGGATCTGCTCGAACGAGCTAGCTTACTCATCTCTATTGTGAAAATGTGACATTATTGTTTGTGCCCGTTAACAGGCCATAGCTCAAGGGGACGTGTGTGTGTGTGTGTGTGTGTGTGTGTGTGTGTGTGTGTGTGTGTGTGCGTGTGTGCGTGTGTGTGTGTGTGTGTGTGCGTGCGCGCGCGTGCGAGTCTGCGATTCTTCGTCTATGTAGGCGGTTGGGGGGATTGCAGTGCAGTGCAATGTTGTTGCAATTCCTACTGGTTGCCGATAGATGTTGATATAAGTCATATTACTTAATTCCTGTTTGCTAATAATGTAATTATTATATAGCATGGTATAGGCTATATCACTAACAATATAGTGTCAATTTATTGACTTTTTTGGGATATACCACCTTGTTGGCTCTGGATAAAGCTGGAATAGTCTTTTACATTACGAGGCATTTCAGTTTACATTCCTCCCGTTTCAGAGAGAGTGAGGCTGAAACATTGTAAAATGACTATTTGGGAGCTGGCAGCAGTGTGCCGTCTTCTCCTTTGTCCTGGTTCCTTTTAAGCTGCTCCACTCCAGCACCTGCTAAAAAATTTCATTGGCAAGTGTGTATGTTTCTCCTCTTGTTCACCATGATACAGAGACTACTTTGAAATGTGCAATACAAAGTAATTGGGCTGCATGGATTTATAGCACAGCGATTGCATGCTGCAGAGAAAAATAGCATAAAGACAAGAGTGCTTTTGATAACAAGCTGTGTTTTAAAGTCCTCCTTCAGTCAAAAATGTGTTTTTCTTCTTGTTCTCGGTGAATGTTAGAGCTTCACTGTGCAGAATGATGTATGTGCAACGTTTGACAGGAGAAGGCTGTTTTCACACTCGTCTGCAGCTGAAAGTGGAAAGTCTTGTGCTCCTCATTGAAAATCCAATTCAATGGGGGTGGGGGTGGGGCTACAGCTAACATGATTTGTGACATCACAAACCATTTGGGAGCCAATCTCTGTCCAATATTCAACTTAGTGATGTGGAAACCTGAAGTCTCCAGTGCACACTGAGAATACAGTGAAGTAGGAAACATCTTGTGTCCAAGCAGGAAAACATTTAATGAAATATATTTGTATATTTATAGATTCTGGAATTTTTAATGAGGGAAAGGGAGTAGATTTTAACTGATTGAACTTTTTTTTTAATGGTGAAAAACATAATCAGGAGTAGAGAAAGTGGCAGCAAGCAAGCTCAAAGTCAAGTAGAATACAAAAGTGAAAAAAGGAGCTTACTGGTTACTTTTTTACGAGAAATTTAATCCAGAAGTGTTGGTACACAGGTAACCTCAGGTTTACATACAATGTACAACTTCATACAAAATAAGAGACACGGGCAGGAAAACGCAACGCGTTTCAACCTCACTGGGTCTTCATCAGGCTATGGCAGCTGGGCGTTGGCTGCCGCTCCTATAAATAAAGGGGCATACGTGGCAAACAGGTAAGATGACGTGGCATACGGAAGGTAAGTCTGACGCAGCAGTGACGCAAAAATGTAGAAAACAAAAATAGACTACCAGGTCATAGAAATATAAGGGAGGGGGGGGACCAGGGCAAGGGGAATGCATAGTGCAAGTCTAAACACTGATATATATATATATATGTTATACACACCCATACACATATATGCATATATACACACATACACATATACATATATGAACATAGGATGTATGTATGTATGTGTATGTATGTATATGTATATATATATATATATGTATATATATATATATATATATATATATGTATGTATGTATATATGTTTATATACATACATTTACGTACCAACACTTCTGGATTAAATTTCTCGTAAAAAAGTAACCAGTAAGCTCCTTTTTTCACTTTTGAAAAACATAATCAGACACAAATTATTATTCAAAGTAGAGTATTTTATATAGGATCTTAAAACATCAGGAGGGGATCTTTCAAACATGTGCATGTAATATATCATAAATACCAGCTGTATCAGTGAGTATAATTATTTAATCAGTGGTCAAATCATGATTCCCGTTCGGAGCCCTGTATTTCCCTCAAGTCATGCCGGCAGGCCTGGCTGCTGTGAAAACCACAGCTGATTTCACACCTTGTCCCTCCGTCTCCGCCTAGATTCAATTGGACGGAGAGAGGGGCTGCGTGCGCGGCGGAGAGGGAGCCGACTAAAATGGTTGCGTCACGCTAATCTCCCGAGCCTTTTCACGGCAGATCAGTCAGGCGATGTGCTGAGGTATTCACGTTGTGTTTACAGATGCTTTGACAGCCACGTTATTTATAGGCCTGCACTATTTCACGCCATTACGTTCGCTAATGTGAAGCCTGCGCGCCCGACTGCTTACCCAACACTGCCGGTGTTTACCCAGACCAGCGGTGTCAAACTCATTTTAGTTCACGGGCCACATGCGACCCAGTTTGCTCTCAAGTGGACCAGACGAAGAAAATCAATGCTTAATACCGGTAACCTAACAATACCTCAAAATGTTCACGTTTTGTATGTGTAAATGATTAGCCTACAGGTACATTTCAAGAACCCGTTTTCATCAAATCTGATGGTCCGATGATAAAATCTACTGTCTGTAACTGTACATTACAATTGACGCCAACTGTGCAATTCTCTATATTCAAGGGTACTGAAAATAGTTTACCATTTAGTGATGAATACAGAAAACATGAATAGGCTATTTAATATTTTAACTTGCTCCTGAAACCTGGTACCCCTTAGCATTCACAAGTGCATCACATTGGATTGAAGGACTTTGCAATTTTCACACTTTGCAGTCTTCTTGTGGGCCGGATTGGACCCTCTGGCGGGCCGGTTCTGGTCCCCAGGCCGTATGTTTGACACCCCCCTGACCTAGACCTTTATCTGTTTTAATAATATGGGGAGCAGTGAGAGGTTCACCGCTGATGGTAGTGGTGGTGGTGATGGTGTGTGTGTGTGTGTGTGTGTGTGTGTGTGTTTGTTTGTTTGTTTGTGTGTGTGTGTGTGTGTGTGTGTGTGTGTGTGTGTGTGTGTGTGTGTGTGTGTGTGTTTGTGCGCGCGTGTGCGTGCATGTGTGTGATCTTGTACTGTATCTATATACTAATGTGGTGCACACACATCATACTAACACACTGCGCTTAATGTATTGTTGATGCTCAGGTAAGCAGGGAAATCCACATTGAAAGAGCCAGCAGCTGCACATGTTTCACTCTAATGGAAAGGTCTCTCTGTGCTTGTGAGTCTGTTAGTCATTTCTCATGTATTTATTTCTCACTTATGAAGCGCTCAAAGCAGATCCCTCCTCGTGTTGTTGAGGGCTGGAGGCTGTGCAGGGCTTATTTGTTTAAGCAGTATTAACTGTATGAGGAGGACTAGGATGAGGGATTGCTGCCATGGCTGAATGACTGCGCCTCACCCCGCCTGGCCCTAGATAAGCCTGTTTATTCCATAGTACATCCATTTAGGAAAATAGTCATTGCTTTGTATCGATAACTGCTATCCCATATAAAATACCAGAAATAGTTTTAATTAGATCTAATTTTACAACCAAACTCTTCAGTTAGCCGTGATTTAAAGCGTGTATAAATTGGAGGCTAATAGTGCTGCTGAAACAATAGTCGATTAGGCCTAATCCATTAGTTGATTGACAGAAAATGTATCCTATAATAAGAATTTATTATAATTTTGATAACCGATTAATCATATTAATCATGTTTCAAGTAATTTTGTTTTACAAATATTATGAGTAGCTGCTTTTCTCTCATACAATTATTAATCTGGGGTTTTGGTCAGACTAAGGAATCCATTTTGAGCCTACTTTAGGCTCTGGTTACAGTACTTGTGATGGCCATTTGACACATTTTTTATATTTTTAGAGGAATCAAGAAAAAAACACTAGATGAATGGATAAATAAAAGTAATCATTACTTACAGCGCTATATTGTATCGGTAGGCTTGTATGACGCTTTCCTAGCGTGTTCAAAATCGAGGTGTGCTCTTTTTCCATCCAAAGCGGTCACATCTGTCAAGGCAAACCTCCATCGCTGGCAGCGGCTCAGGAGAGCTGATCCTCAGAGGTTGTTTCAGGTTTTAATGAGTGATCTCTGTATTGATTTCCTCGCTGTTCTTATGTATTCACACTTGTTCTGACACCGCGGGGCTTTGCTGGTGGATTGAACAGGGCCGTGAGAATGATGGGAATGTGAAGGTAAATTGTGATCCGCACAGGGCGAGAACGCTGCGATCCAAATTCAGTCCGAATGGTCCGAATGTCATTTGGTTCTGACTCGTGTCCATAATGTGCCGTGTGTGTCCATGTGTCATATAATGGAGGGCTAAAACGTGTGTTATTAGTATGTGTTGCCACATGTGTGTTGGGTTTGCAGCGGGCTGAGGCTCACAGTGCACATTACTGTTAATAGGATAGTTGTGGAGATGGGATCCTCTCTCTTGTTGCATATTACACATGCAATTATACCTTTGGCCTCCCAATGTGCCGGTGCTGTTATCAGGCAGAAACAGACTCTCCTCCTTGCAGCCTGTGTGTGCCCGCGAGAGAGAGAGAGAGCAAAAATGCAGGCGCACATTTTAACATTTATTCCACGTGTGTTGGGGTCTTCAGAGCAGATAATGCGTTAAGGCTAACGTTAACCTCCCGCCCCCCTCTCTCTGCTCCCCCGCAGAACCAGGCGGAGGCCCACTATAAGGGACACAAGCACGCCCGCAAACTCAAAGCCATGGAGGCCCAGAAGAACAGGCAGCGGCGAGCCGGGGACGCCTCGTCCGCGGGACGGGAGCGGGACCGCGACCGGGAGAGAGACCGGGAGCGCGACAGGAGCAAGATGGCCGCCTCCGAGGTTGCCATCCCCGCACTCATGGACACGAGCTTGATGGAGGGAACAAGTAAGTCGAAAAGGAAACACTCGTCGTCGTGATCGTTCTCCACCCCCCCTCTCCTTCTTGATGATCGCTCTACCGCCGTTTGGTTCCTCATATCCTCTAATTCTCTTCTTCCACTCCATTTCACTTTGCTCACCCGTCTTTCATCTTTACAATCCTCCATCAGTCCCCCTTACAACCAGGCCTTTCTCACATCCATCGGGCGGCTCTTGCCATTTCTCTCCTGTATAGTCCCATCCTCCTCCTCCACACTGTACCGTACGTCTTCTCTACCTCCCTTATCTCTCTCCCTCCATCCCATTACGTTATAGGCTGTGATTACATCTTCTGTACCCCATCCCCTCTACGCTCCTGTGCATTGAAAGCTTATCCATTTTCAGCCCGTGCTCCTCGGCTCGCCCCCCTCTGAGCCGGGCCTCTCTGCCCGCGCCCGGTGATGGATGGAGGTCTGGGAAGCGGTGGGATTGTGGGATATGTGGGAGCGAGGGATGTTGTGTTAATAAAGGGACCGGCTCAGATCGATTGGCGTCTCGGCAGGCTCGTTTCTCCCCCTTTTTTTGCTTTTTCATTTGGCCCCGCCTGGCTCTCCTCCGCTCCCTCTCACTCTGACCTGTCTCGCTATCTTGGTTGGACAGGTCCGCTGTACAACAAGCATTGGCATATTTGTGAAAGGATGACACAAAGCTCTACCTGTGTCGAGAGGGAGCAAAGAGTTGTTATTCGAGGTTTTTTTTATTTGAGGGGTAGAAAATAAAGTTGAAAGAAATCAAAGGCACTCGTCTTCCTTCACAAGGAGCTACAACTTTAGCAAGGCTACAACTTTAGCTTGAAGAGAATTGCTGTGATAGCGTTTTGGCTGTAGAGTGAACCCATTACCTCCTCATGTTACACTTGTCTTGGCCCGGGCTTTTCATTTATCCATCCAAACCAACGGGGGTGGCAGCCAGGCTGGTGGAGCGGTTCTCCTCCTCTCGCTCTCTTCTACTTTGGTACTTCACCCTCCTCTCCACTTCTCGTGCCCCCAGAGAAGATCGCTATCTGAGCTGCATTTCAAAATGTGCTTGGATGCTAGAGGGAATATCAGAGAAGAGATATGAAGGTATTGGGGAAGGAGGGAGAGTCTGTACTTTTTATCCCCCTCATACAGGCGCGCGCGCGCACGTAGACGCAAACACACACGCACGCAAACAGTCCACAGAGGCACACATTTTTGCCCTGAGCACTAAGAGAGTCTCCTTCAGAAAGGAGGGTGGACAAAAGACTGGGAGTCTGATAACGCTGTCATCAAATCTCATTTTAATATTCCGCCGTTGCAAGGAGAGGTCTGAAGAAGGGAAGCAGGAGCAGACACGAAGCGAGATGATGAGTGGAAAATGAAAGATAAGATGAAATGAATGAAAGAGAGAGAGAGAGGGAGGAACGAGGGATAATGGGAGGGAGGTCAGTGGAGAGAGAAAGTAGATAAGTCGTAGCTAGTTTTTTATGCTGTGAATAATTTTACAGTTCCAAGGCAATTTTGTGAGGAGGAACGCTCTTTAATAAGCCCAATTGTGTGATTGGCCTCATGTGAAATTGAAATGCAGCCGAGCGAGCCATGGTGGCACGCACCACAATGCCAACCTGTAATGGAATAGCACTCCAAATGAACACTATGAAATGAGTTATGTCTGCCATGAGCCTGAAGGCTGCTGGGGAACTGTCTGAGGGTAATGCCCACATTGTCTGCCATCAAGAGCCAACAATGTACCTGTCTGCTTCTCCTCGAAGGAGACTGGCTGGCTGATGATTATCAGAATTCCTCCACACACACACACACATATACACACACACACACACACACACACACACACGCACATGCACACGCACACACTGCTTCTTCTTCCTCGTGTTCAGCCCCTTCATCTTCGTCAGCATATCTCCGGCTGGACGTTTCGACGCAGGAAGCCACTTGCATTCATAGCTGCAGGAAGATCTTTTGACCAGCAGGGGTGCTGTTGAAAATCACAGTTCACAGCACACTTACAAAGAGCTCTCCAGATATATTTGGGCCGGTGGCACTCAGTGAAATGGACTCTTGCCATTTGAATTTAGGCCTGTATATACTGGTACCAAACTGAACCATCGCAGCAGATTTGGGAGACATAGCTAGTTAGTAGCTAATTTCATGTGTTTCATGTGATTAAAATACATTTATTTAATATTGGAGCTCTATTGCTGACAGAAAATGTGTTATTGTAAGTCGCTTTGGATAAAAGCGTCTGCCAAATGACGTAATGTAATGTAATGTAATGGAGCATCTGGCAGGACCAATGACACTATACTACACCTAATGTTCCACATGGCAGTTTAGCTTCTGGTACGTTAATACCTCAACAAGACAGTGTGTCCCACCTTCGACTGCAGCATTAATTCTGGCCCAGTCTACTGCAACACACCCAACTTATACTGCCTGATAATGACGGATCATTTTGTTTTTGTTTGTATGTATTGCATATAAGTTCTATCACGTTACAGTCAGCATTCTCAACTTCTCCCATCGTTTCTGCAGATAGACCATTAGCACAACAACTGGTGCAGAAAGACGGAGACAATTAGAGGGAACATTTTCAGTCTTAGAAAAGAGCTAATGAACACTTGAAACAGACCAGGGAGGGAGGGAGGGTGAGTGAGTGAGTGAGTGAGTGAGTGAGTGAGTGAGTGAGTCGTGAGTGAGTGAGTGAGTGAGTGAGTGAGTGAGTCGTGAGTGAGTGAGAGTGTGAGAGTGAGAACGGCAGGCTAGCACCTAGAGACAGAGGGCCCGCATCATCTGTGACAGGCATCCATCACACCCCAGGCATTGATTGACTCTGCTGCTGAAACCTTCTTCATGGGAACTGTGTCTGCCATCACAGTAATGATGATTTAAAGCAAGAACTCTCCCCCAGGGAAGCTGTTTATGTTCTCAGCCTGCCTTGGCTCAGTGGTTACAGTCAAAACTTAGTGCATAGTATCCGTATGCGAGTGTGTGCATCGTACATTTAGGCTAAAGAGTCCAATCTTCATAGTCATGTGGTACAGTATTTGGCTGTGGCTCCAGTTCTCACAGGATCAATCTACTGAGAAGCGATCTCTTCAGATGCCTGTCAACTTTAATTGAACTGTTAAGACTTGGATTAAATTCCCTTCAAGTTAAAGAAAACTGATGATTGCCTACTACTACATGACATTGATCTGAATATCCATATTTTGCTACTATGCGATTTGCAGAGTTCCTCTGTCATCACTGCCAATATGCTGCTGGCCTTTGGTCTGACAGTTTGCCAATCTTGCTGGCAGGTCCTGCCATCATGTCGACGGTCAGAGGGCAAGCGCCATGGTTGACGAGCAGACAGACAGGAGGCGTTTTCTGGGGGGACCCGTGAGGGGAGACGGGAAGGAGGGGGGGCTTTATTTGTGTCACACAGTTGACCCCAGTCTGCGCAAATCAGCAGCTCTTTTGATACGAGAGCCATGAATAGACATAGTCATGTTTTCTGCTGGTCAGGTTTGGGTTGAGCTTCTTTAAAGCCGGGATACCTGAAACTCTGCGGGGATATCTGAAATGATTCTTTGCTGAATGGGGTCCTTCATGATCCGAGACCTCTTGGACTTTCAGAGGACTTTGATTCTTCCCAGCCTCCATGTCTTGCTTGGTAAGGTGCCTCCTAAATCCATTGATCGATATCACTCCCCTCTAGAGACTTCTCAGGTGGCCCCGTCTTTCACATGAGCTCAGGATCATACCAACCCCCCTCCGCCGGGGGAGCTCCAATCCCCCGGGGGTCACTCTCATTACAGCGAGGGGACTGTCTAATCTTGCTCCTATACAGGTTCCCTTTCTGCAGCGGGAACGAGAGAGGAAGACCCTTATCTACAGTGATGAATTTACTCTGCGACATGAAAGGGGGAAATCAATGGCGCGTAGTTGCAGTGAAAAGGGGCGGTGTGTTTGTGTGTGTGCGCGCGCGTGTGTGTTTGTGTGTGTGTGTGTGTCTGTGTGTGTGTCAAGCTCAGCAAATGAAATGGAGATATTCAGTGAGCGTAGCACACAGCGCTCTGGGGTGAAGCGTGTGACTCCCCTGGGCAGGGGGAGGTGTGTGTGGGTGTGGGTGTGTGTGAGAGTGTGTGTGTGTGTGTGTGAGAGTGTGTGTGTGTGCATGTCTGATGGGGTGAGGGGGAGGTGTGTGTGTGTGTGTGTGTGTGTGTGCATGCATGTGTGATGGGGTGAGGGGGAGATGTGCGTAATGGAACTTCAGTGACTTATCGTCCATGCTCGGCAGTCGATGGGTTTGTTTGTATTGACTGAGCCTTGGGTCCTTCACTTGATATTTGAATAGAGAGCTGAAGAAAAGCGGGAGCCAGAGCCAATGAGAGCGGTGGGGGCAGGATGGGGGGTGGTTGGGGGGAAGAGGGTTGGTGGGGGGGAGGGCGGGGGGGGGGCTGATGGCATTTACTCCTTAAACAAGCACTAATCTAGTCCGTTCCACATGGTTTGAAACAAAGGCTGATACTCTATCGGAAAATGCCACAAAGCCAGCCGGCACTTGAAAAGCCCCCTTACTGTAACGTCTATTCCAATATTATATTTAACGCTGAATGGTTATTTGGAGATAAATTCTGCTGACTTTATATTTGCTCCCAAAAAGTTGATTCCATTTCGAAATATGATTTGATATTTTACTACTTAAGCTTTGCAATGCGATCCACCCCCCCCCCCCCCCCCCCCAGCTGTTTATGCAATACGCCAGCAGCCTAAGATCAGTTCTGTCAGACAGCGTCATGCTCTGTTGGAGTTTATTGACTGGGATGGAGAAAGCTAATAACTGTATCTATAGGGTTCTATTGGCTGCTGCACGGTTTGCTGATCTCCCTCTTATATTGCTGCCTTTTCACAGGTCTTCAGTCTGATCTGGAACCAGCCAACCTGGAGGTAAAGCTGGAGGAGATGCTAACAGTGTCGGTGTCTCAGGTGTCCTCTGTGGAGCTGGCCACCCTGTCCCCTCCCGAGGTCTCCCCTTCCTCCCAGCTCTCGGAGACCGCCTCGGACACCAGCGCCCCCGAGGGCGCAGAGGCTGCCGAGTGCGCGGGCGCCACCGTCGATTCGGGCAGCCAGCCGGACACCTGCAGCACAGACGGCGAGCCCCGCACGGACGAAGACAAGGACCCCAAGAAGAGCAAGGCTCACCTCCATTGTCCCGTCTGCAAAGTCACAGTCAACTCCACCAACCAGCTGGAAGCACACAACAGCGGTGAGAAGATGCTGTGACACTGAAGTTTGTGCTTCCCCTTCAAATCAGACACAGCAGCCACACGGGGGGGCTCTCTCTCTCTCTCTCTCTCTCTCTCTCTCTCTCCTGTAGCTCTGTCTCTTTTTTCTAGCTCTTTGCTCCTACATGAGCATTCTAAGGTCACAGGAATGTTGTAAAGGCACTAAAACGTGCTTGTCATAATTAGCGATCTAGGAATTGCACTCATTGTAAGTCACTCTGGATCAGACCATCAGCTAAAAAAAGGTGTGTGGGGGGGGGGGGGGGGGGTAAAATCACAACCTATGACCAAACTGCCATTCACCTGCCTCTCTCTCTCCGCCAGGTACAAAGCACAAACTGATGCTGGAGGGTCAGAGTGTGCAGCCGCGGCGCAGGGGCAAGGTGGTGGCGGCGCGAGCAGCCTGCAAGAGCAAGCGACTGGGCAGCAAGGGCAGCGTGGGAGTGCCCAGCAAGAACTTCCAGTGTGAAGTGTGTGAGATCTCTGTGAACTCTGAGACCCAGCTCAGCCAGGTGAGCATTGACTTACTGTAGTGCACTGTGGCATATAATGGTAGACTGTGGATTTGTTATTCCCCTGAGACACTGGGGACATGTTCCAAGCAACTTTTTGAAATGGCCAATTCCTGTCACTTTTTAAAAGCATTATTTGTAATATATATATATATATATATATATATATATATATATATATATATATATATATATATATATGCTATGAAAAATAGCTTGCACCATTAAATGCTAACTAACAAATGAGAACGCTTTGAGAATTATGGTTTATTTGCACAATAAGAAAACATGTCTAAACATATATGGAAATAGAAGAAACAAATGCACATTGTCCAAAAAGAGGAAGGTAAATTCCTATAAATATATACAGTATATATTCCTATAAATATATACAGTATAGTCCTATAAATATCTTAGAGCAGTGATATTGGTTATTGTCGTTGCAGTGACGGACATGCACTGGAGCTTTCTGCAGTAGATGTGATAGTGGCATGGTTCGACTGACGTGGTGTTCCTGCTGTGGCTGATCGACGTTGTGCGTTTTATGCTGAATTATTTTCGTATTGTCGACTCTGTGCTCCCCCCATGACATTGCCTAAAATCGCATATGAAGGAGGATGTTATAGTCTCCCATCCGAAATGAATGAAGCCTGTCGAGTGTCTTCTGCTTCTGCTGCACAGTCAAGCAGAGGTGTGAATTTCATGTCACACTGTGCACATGTGTTAAACGGCGCGCGCGCCTCACAGTGTTGACTCATTCTAGGTGACCTCAACTCAAACTCCCACGGTGTTGTTTGACCTTGATATGTTGTTTGACCTTGATATGTTGAAGACCGTTTAAAAAAAGATTTTTTTCCCATCTGAGCCCTTCTGTCCACACTACTTTTCAACACAAAGTGATGCCCTTGCTACTGGTTTCATAAATCTAT